>NC_142590.1:4992917-5299982 GCF_965207765.1 Zootoca vivipara
CCATTAAAGTCTTCCTTCTCTGTCTATTCCTCTTGTATAATGTGTCTCTTTCTTCCAATTTTTTTAAATGCACCAACTGTGTCTAGTAATTGATGGACCAACCCAGATATTGGTGAGAGATGTCTCAGACACAGTGGCATTTGTTGAATGGACTCCACCCCGGGCTAAAGTTGACTACATTCTGCTGAAGTATGGCCTCGAAAATGGAGAAGGGGGGAAGACCACCTTCCGACTACAACCCCCCCTCAGCCAGTACTCCATGCAGGCCCTACGCCCTGGCTCACGGTACGAAGTCTCCATCGCTGCCGTCCGTGGGACCAATGAGAGCGACGCCGCAGTCACCCTCTTTGTCACAGGTATGCCCAAGACAAACAAGTGTTAGCAGATCGCTACTCACCTGCAGCTAAAGATGCATTTGTATGTTGTCACCTTTTCCCTTCTCCACAACATGAAGATGCCCAACCTATAGAAGAGTCTGTAGTTCGGTGGCAGAGGATCTGCTTCCCATTCAGAAGCTTGTGGTTTCAGCCTCCAGGGCTCTGATATTAGCCGGGGGAGACGCACCTGTCTGAGATCCTAGAGAGCTTCTGCCAATGGGGCTAAATGGACCTGTGGTATAAAGGAGATTCATACGTCCTGGCAATGGCAGGCATGAGGTGCTGCATTACTGTAGGCATGCTTTCATTCTGCCTCGCCCTTTTTTCAAAGAATCACTCACTAGTCATTAGTTACAGGTAGGTAGCCGTGTTGGTCTGACGCAGTCAAAATAAAAATAAAAAATCCTTCCAGTAGCACCTTAGAGACCAACTAAGTTTGTCACAGGTAACGCCAAAGGATAAATGGACATAAATCTGACATCAGGAATCACAAGACAGAGAAACCAGTAGGAGAACACTTCAGTCTCCCAGGACATTCTATACAAGATCTCAAAGCAGCTGTTTTATTACAGAAAAAATTCAGAAACAGGCTGGAAAGAGAAGTTGCTGAATTGCAACTTATTACCAAGCTTAAAACCATGGAGAGACCTGGTATGAACAGAGACATAGGATTCTTATCTCATTATACATGATCAAGCTTTCTTTAGTACCTCAGCCCTTGCTTTTTTCCTGCTACCAATTGCAGTCATTAACAGTCGTTAACAGTCATCAACAGGTTTACCACTCCTATCAGCCCATCACCCATTCCCAATCACCCCACCCACCCACCCTCTGACTATACATAAGGGTCTGGTGACTTCTGTTTCAAGTGTATCTGAAGAAGTGTGCATGCACACGAAAGCTCCTACCAAAATAAAAACTTAGTTGGTCTTTAAGGTGCTACTGAAGGATTTTTTTTATTTTGCTTCAAAGCCTATAGAGAGTAAACTGCTTTAAATTACAGTTCCGTAAAAGAGGAGGTGGAAAGTAGATTTTGGAGCTGTTTTATGGCTTAGATATTGCCCGTCATAAAGATGCTGTTATCCGTATGAAGAGGCCTTGCTGGCTGCACTTAAGAGTAAGGGGGATGTGCACTTAATTGAATCGCTGAGTCTTTTTGTGTCATAATCAAAAAGGCAAGTGAGGCAGCAAAACTGTGGTGTTATAAACTGTGGCCTTCAGTACCACCAATTTGGCACCACACTTGTGGGAATGTCAGTGAAGGAGACCTCAAAGATGCACAAAAGGCAGTGTAGTAACTAAATCAGAGAAAAGCATTAACTTGGAAGGCATTGGACACAAACTCTGTGATAGTCCCATAACTTTGAATGGGAAATAACTGCACCTTACAGTACAATCATATGCTTGTCTATTTGGAAGTTCAGTCACGTAAGTGAATATAAGAATATAGCTTTAATTTGGATTAGTAATGGAGATGAGAATTCAGTTCACATTTAAAGACAAACCTACCTAATTTGCACTTTGTGAAATTTACCATTGCTCCAAATTTGCACCTCTTTGAATTTTGCAGTGCCAAGTAATGTGTACAAAAATGCAGCTGTGCAGTTAAAGTGTGCATGAAATACATACATTAGTGAACACAACATACAAAAATCCATTATATCAGGGGGGAAGTGCTTTGCAAAAATGTGTATACAGTGGTACCTCAGGTTAAGCACTTAATTGGTTCCAGAAGTCTGTTCTTAACCTGAAGCGTTCTTAACCTGAAGCACACTTTCCCATTGAAAGTAATGGAAAAGTGGATTGATCCGTTCCAGACGATGAAAAACACCCCCTAAAACAGCAATTTAACATGAATTTTACTGTCTAACAAGACCATTGATCCATAAAATGAAGGCAATAATCAATGTACTGTATTATAAAATAAATAAGACATTATTGTAGATGAAAAAATTAACATTTTTTTTCTTACCTGCACTGATGATAGTCATTGTTTGGATGGGGTGCTTTTATCCATTTCTGCAGTCACACAATTAACCAGTAGCTGAACTGGGCTTCACACGATCCCCAAAACAATGACAGAAGGCAGAGTCCCTCAGAAGTTCCCCAAACGAAGGAGCAAAGCAGAGACAAAGGCACAGGGCAGACTCACATGAACAAATCCCAAAACCCCTTGCAGAATCCCAAAATCTTCCACTCACCCCCTCCCACAGGGTCGGTGGGCTTACCTGGCTAGGTGCCACCCATCTTGCTACAGCTGGGGGTGGGGCAAGGGTTGGTAAAGGGCTTTTCGGCCCAGGCTCATCTTTGTTTTCTTAACACCTCCACTGCTCTTGGTCTTTGTTAGTTAAGTGTTCCTTACCTAACTTTGGGGCTGGGATGCGACCTGCTGGGCATCCTGAGGATGTCGGGGCCTGGCTCCAGGCATTGTGAAGGCTCGGAAAGCTCTCATGGCTGGAGCCCAGTCGTGGAGACTCCGCAAGCCCCACGGATGTCCGGGCTTGGCCCCGGGCAGCGGCAAGGCCTCCGGGAGCTCGGAACACTCACTTCCGGGTTAGAAACCTTCGTAACCCGAAAAAAACGTAACCCAAGGCATTCATAACCAGAGGTACCGCTGTATTAGGAGAAAGTCATATTAATATGCTGGTGAGTTTTTGAAGGCCTTTTTAAAGGAAGAGAAATCACAAACTGGTTTTGACATGAGGAAAACTGAATTTAAGACTGGTAAAATTAGAAGCTAGGAGAACCCAAGATCTCCCATTTCGCTTGCACATCAAAATGTGCAATACCTCCTAGGATCTCTGGCATAGCATTCTTCCATACACGAGCTTTGGTGCTGACTGAAAAAAGAAGGGACCAAATGGGTGACCAGATGCCAAGGAAGAACAGACTACCTGCACCTTTCATTTTTGTATACATGAAGGGCTTTCAGCAGCTGTAATTGTGTGGCAATGTCCCTCCTTCCCAGAAATAAAAACACCAGACACAAGAATTAAGTTATAAATTGGGTGGTTAAGGCCACAACTTTATTGATTAAGGATGATGAGCAGTATTGGCTTAGGCGTTGGAACCAATCAAACTATATCCGACTCCAACCCGTGTGTTGAAGTCCGTGAGAAGTTAATCACCAGTAAGGAGTCCAATGATGTACATCTACCGGAACTCCTCCTGTGACCACCGTAGGGGCATGCCTTACGGCCCTGGCATCTCCAGGCTCTGGACCAAGCCCCGCCCCCGGAAATCCTTTAACAGATTACTTCTCCAATTTGGGCAGTTGATGATGTAATCTGCCCCTTCAATCTTGTTGTTATGCAAATTTCCAACGCCTAACCGCCAAACCAAAGTTGTGACGAATTGCTATGAGGCAGGCAAAAAACCCATCCCGGCTAGTTCAAGTGGGAAAAGTCCTACCCGGCCCCTGACTAACCAGGCAACCAACTGACGTCCATAGCAGCGTCCCCTATCGAACAGGGATGAAAGAGGCTGGGTTCCCACCTGCAGGGGGCTTTAAATTGCCAAGCCCCGCCCCGCCCGACCTTATTGGTCGGTCCCGGGGATGATGCAGGTGGGAACCCTCCACGGCGCAGGGGCTGAGCTCACAGCCCCTACGCGATGGTTCAGTCGGGCCGCCCACAACCCCGCCTCCGTAGAATGCGGAAGCGGCTCTTTCATGATAAGTTACACCTGCTGAAATCCATACCTGTACACAACTATGAAATGTGCTTCAGCCCTCTCCTCATTGGCACCTGGCCACCCTAAATCAAACGCAGGAACGAAAGGATGCACAGAAGATAAAAGTTGTATCCAGATTAGAATAGGCAATTGACATTTCCCTCTCCACCCCCAACCCCCCCCCCAAAAAAAACAACGAATGCATGCCCTGCATCTTCCTCACATCAGCTCCAGATGGTTGGGGGGGGGGGACACAGAACAGTCTTGCAGGGGAAGGATGTGGGTGCACAACAGACATTGTTCCTCTCACACAAAACACTACGTAGTGCTATTTTGCGCGCGCGCACCCCCAATCATCTGCCAAGATTCCAATTAGTGGCCTCCAGTTAGTTCTGCAGTGAAAATGCAAACAAACTGAAAAATCAGTGCACCGCTTGGAATTCAAAATATGAACTCTCTGAAAGGCTGCAGCTTGATTACAGAGTGCATATTTCCATGGGAAATCTTTTGTCACCTCAAACCTACAATTCATGTCATGATTGGGAACATAGCTTAGTGTTAAGGGTCTATGCTTAGCATCTCTGTTTTAAAAGATTCTTGGGTAACTAAGCTAGAAAAGATGTCTGAGGAACCCAGAAGGCCGTTGCCAGTCACAGTGGACTGAACTGAGCTGGAGGAAGCAAAGGGCTGACAACACAGGGCAGCTTCATTCATATTCCTCCGGTGCCTTTAGGGGAGTGGCTGTGGCCCTGGTAAGATTAGCCCTGCAAGGTCCAGCAAAAGGCCCACCGAGTCCAGCATCCTGTTCTCACAGTGGCCAACTAGATGCCCATGGAAAGCCTATAAGAAGGACTTGAGTAGGTAGAGCTTTGCACGTGGACTGCTCAAGTTCCATTCCTACATTTAAAAGAATTTCAAACAGCAGAGTCATGAAATATTTCTTTGCGAACAACTTCCAGGTACAGTAGACAGGCCTGGCCTGGATTGAACTGCCTCAATATGAGGCAACTTCATATGAAAGTTTATTTTAAAATATTGCTGAGAGTGCTGAGAGTTTTGAATCTGTTTCTTCAGATGTATTTCAACTTTAAATCTGATCACTTGGCTTTCCCTCATTTGATTTCCTTTCAAAGCCATTAACCATCCAAATAGCTTATTAGTGAATAAGGCAGATTTGCGATCATCTCAGACCTACACATTATACTTATATTATAAGCTAGATGTCTCACTGAACAATGTTCTCCAAATTATAATTAGATAAAGACCATGAAGTGCTTTGCATACTTTAATGTATTACATGAATGATAAGGGTTATCATTAGTATTAGTTAATGAGCAAGTTCCTTGGCTCTGTGCAAGAGTTATTGGCTCGAATTCTCAGAGTGGATTTATGCAGGAGGACGAGATAGCAGGAAATCAAAATAATTTAGAATCATAGAGTTGGAAGAGACCACAAGCGCCATCCAGTCCAACCCCCTGCCAAGCAGGAAACCCATCAAAGCATTCCTGACAGATGGCTATCAAGCCTCTGCTTAAAGACCTCCAAAGAAGGAGACTCCACCACACACCTTGGCCGCAAATTCCACTGTCAAACAGCTCTTACTGTCAGGAAGTTCTTCCTAATGTTTAGGTGGAATCTTCTTTCTTGTAGTTTGAACCCATTGCTCCGTGTCCGCTTCTCTGGAGCAGCAGAAAACAACCTTTCTCCCTCCTCTATATGACATCCTTTTATATATTTGAACATGGCTATCACCCCTTAACCTTCTCCAGGCTAAACATACCCAGCTCCCTAATCCATTCCTCATAAGGCTTGTATTTAACTTGTATTGTGTTGGGGGGGGGGGAGTTCTTCAGCCAGGTTACACAGCAAGGTTACACTTTTGAAAATGCCTTTCTTATGTGAAGGCTTGCAGTTTAGGAGACTACAAAGACTGTAGCTGTAGGAGCAAGAGTGAAGCAAGTCACTGACTATTTCCTTTTCAAACGCAGAAATTGATGCCCCCAAGAACTTGCGTGTCCTCTCCCGGACATATGACAGCCTGGAACTTGAGTGGGACAACAGTGAGGCAGAGGTGGGGAATTTCAAGGTCATCTATAGCACTCTGGCCGGAGAGCAGTACCATGAGCTTTTAGTGCCACGAAGTGCAAGTGCCACAACCAGGGCCACCCTCACAGGTAAGCTTCCTCATCGTGGGTGCTTTTCATTTTTCCTTGCAGAATTTACAAGCGGGGAAATGTTACAATTGATTTTGACTATGTCTGCATGATTGTGCACTATTTTTCTAAAATGTAAACATTTTGTGAGTGTTGTAATGAACATGCAAAGTGAGGTTAATTTTACTTTAGGTTTTTGTACAGTCAATAGGTCAAACTGTTCTTTTAATGGATCCTGAGGCTGTCCTTAAATGGCCTTTGATGGCTTTTGATGGTGAGTGGCTACTAATGATGGGACACACACACACCACCTGCTGTGGGCAGAGACTGAAAGGAAACAGTTTGGCATTTTGGCATTTGACCGCCAAAGGAAGCAGAAATCTGAATTTTTGCAGCTGCCTGGCACAAAGTCAGCTGGAGAAAGGGGGCCTCCAAGGACATTCTGTTTTAAAGACTAGCACAGTGTCTCTCTGCTTGTCCACTCTCCCTTGCTTTCCTTGTATGTTTTAAAATAAATATCACAAAGCACCCCAAAGTATCCAGTACTCACAGACAAACTTGCTCTGAAAAGCCCTGCCTCTGAAACTTTTGGAAAATATATATATATGATAAGAATAATATTTGAGAAAACTGGGTATTGAAACTTGCTTAACCTAAATCATATATCCCAGTTTCCAGCGGCCCTTTAAAGTACGCTTCACGCAGAGTATACGCAGTCAGAAGTCGACCTGGCTAAGAAAACACCACCAAGAGTGTAGGGAATTATCTCCCTTATATGAAACCCCTTACTAGCTGCACGCTTGTAAAAGCATGCAGATGAAAATACAAACGGTTGGGTTTCTTTAACTGAAAAACAAACTGACTCTAAAGAGACTTTAAACTAAAGATAAATGCTTTCTCTCTTAGCAACGTTATCTACCCACATTCCAACCTTCAACCCATTCCAAACCTCCCACAAACTCCCACATAACTCCCATTAAACTACCCAAGAATTAACAGCAAACTAGCTTCATAACTAAGCAACTCTCATACTAAGATTCAACTAAGGAATCTCTTAAACTGAGAGTCTCTCTTGCTAAGATTCAACTGGGAATCTCTTAAACTGAGAACTGAGAATCAACTAAGTATTCTCCAACAAAGGTGCTGATCTCACTGAGAGATACAGTTCTCCTAAGAGATACATTCAACTGAGAGATCTACTAAGAGATGAATCTAACTGAAAGATCTAGCTAAGAGATACAGAAGGCTTTCTGGCAGAGCCTTA
This sequence comes from Zootoca vivipara, assembly GCF_965207765.1. Classification (NCBI taxonomy): domain Eukaryota; kingdom Metazoa; phylum Chordata; class Lepidosauria; order Squamata; family Lacertidae; genus Zootoca; species Zootoca vivipara. Next base: position 5,000,384 of record NC_142590.1, read on the forward strand.
TATACAAGAAGCAGAGCCCACGCCTGTGAGCAATTAACAGAAACACCGGCACCTGTTTCTCTTAAACAGAAGTATTTACATTAGAGTGGCTCTAAAGTAACTTGACTACTCAAAAAATCCAACAGAAACATCATATCTCTCTAGGAAGCAAAGAGCATGAAACAGATTGAGTTTCAAGTGATGTGGTTGCAGTAAGGTGCTCTGTCCATGGCATGTGATCTCTTCCAAACTTCCAAGTTGTTGTGATGAACTCACCTTTAGTGCTGTTCCACACATTACAGTCTTTCTGGACAGAGATTATCTCCATTAAAAAGTGTCATGGGTGAGGTGTACCGGGTTAGTTGTTTAAATTTCATTTGTCTCTGTACTTGGCCAAACTCCCTCCAAGTCCTTGCTCAGCATTGCTCTCAAGGGCCTCTGAGTTACTCCACCTTTTCCATGACTTTTCTACCATAATTCTCACCAGTGCTTTTAAAACAATCACACTAAGTAGAAAAGTTTTAAACTTTGTGCAGTGTGCCACAAGCAGAAAACAGGTGCATACTGCAGAAGGTGTTTACCCCAAGAAACAATTGCGCCACATCTCATCCCGCAGAAGAAGAGTCTGGGAGGAAAGAGTCCCAGGCAATCTGACTGGAGGGGGCATTTCCTCCTGCCCCGAATTTAGGGCTTGTCCACTCTTCCACTTGTCCCATGCTTGGTTTGCCACGACATGCTGTCTAGGTACAGGTCCAAGTGGTTTTCCCCTTGCCCCAGGGAAAATTCTCTCTTTAGCGATAGATCAGAGCAAATGTCAATCCAGGGAAAAACCAAATTGCTGTTTGTTCCAACTGAGTGCTAAAGAGTGTTCCCCCCCCCCAGGGAAAAGCAGTGGTACAAGGGCTAAGCCCTTAGTTGGCAAAGGCATCCACTAAATAATCCTGTTAATTCTCAGATGGGGCTGAAAGATTTCACCTGCAATCCTGTCACACTTCCTTGGGAATATAAGAACCATTGAACTCAAGCCTCTTGGGTCTTTAGCAGTGTTGTGTGGGAAGGGAGCTGTAGAATAAACCTAACTCTTCCCAGCAGTTTTGTAGGTGGAGATCAGTAGTGTGTTGGACAAACTGTCTTTCAAGGAAATTCGTATGCCATTATTGATCTTCTAAATAAGGAGCTCCTGGTAAACCTCTGGAGACTTGAACACCACTGCTTTACTGAGGCGCCTCTGCAAGAGATGGGGAGAGGAAAGATTCAGTGGTACTTCCTGTGGGCACCACTTCCTTCTGCCCAAGCACAGCTCTGTGCCGATGTCTCCAGCATTAGAGAAGATGAAAAGCAAGGAGGAAATGTGGGGGGAAATTCCAGGCTCTTCTTAAACTCTTCTGAAAGCTGCTCTTAGCAGAGATTTCATGGCTGGGCTGGGCTGCTACAGAGGAGCATGAAACAGGTTTTCCTTAATTCCATTGGCAAGGACGTTCCGCCCTAGAGGGGGGATTTATCTTTGGTGTTTGTTTTGTCTACCTCTTGAAATGCAGCAGCCTGTCTCTGCTGCCTGTCTTCATGCACAGATACAGCCTTTTGGCCAGGTCCCCAACCTTCCTGAGATGCCCCATATGATAAGATCGAGGGAATACTTATGAAGAGCTGCCTTCAGTACATCTTCTGAGGAGCTTGGCATCCATTTAAACTAACATTCATGGCAGAGGTTTCTCACTACAGTGGAATCCTCTTACAGCCAGCTTTTCTGTGAACTCACAATACAAGTTTTTATTCATTCATTCATTCATTCATTCATTCATTCATTTAGCATTCAGTTTGCAGCCAAATGGTTTTAGAGAGGAAATAAGCAGGGTATGAACAGCTCTCCCCTGTTGTTTGTTCTTAGCATCCACCATTCATATGGAGAGAGAAAATGGTGTGTTTTTCCTCCATTTGCATTGTGTTTCCTTTGCATTGGAATAGAATCATAGAATCATAGAGTTGGAAGAGACCACAAGGGCCATCCAGTCCAACCCCCTGCCAAGCAAGAAACACCATCAAAGCATTCCTGACATATGCCTGTCAAGCCTCCGCTTAAAGACCTCCAAAAAAGGAGACTCCATCACACTCCTTGGTAGCAAATTCCACTGCCGAACAGCTCTTACTGTCAGGAAATTCTTCCTAATGTTTAGGTGGAATCTTCTTTCTTGAAGTTTGAATCCATTGCTCCGTGTCCGCTTCTCTGGAGCAGCAGAAAACAACCTTTCTCCCTCCTCTATATGACATCCTTTTATATATTTGAACATGGCTATCATATCACCCCTTAACCTTCTCTTCTCCAGGCTAAACATACCCAGCTCCCTAAGCCGTTCCTAATGGGGTGGGATAATATCATTACAGCATAATTAATTGCATAAAATTTCACCACAGCGGACAGCAAGAGAGAAAAAAATGAGGTTTTTGTCAGAAGCCAAACTGCAATACAAAGGAAACAGTGCTACATGCAATGAAATGCAACAAGATCATTTTCTTCCTATATCCCTAGGCTGAGTACTGTCAACAGTTTTTTACAGATTACTCCAAGATGCAAAAAGAAAAGAAAAAAAGATAAAGCAAGCTGCTGGTGAAGCACTAATCTGTTGGTGATCTACTGGTGGGCTGCCCAATGCCTGCTGATGTAGGTGGACCTTGATCTGATCTATCAGGGCACTTATTGGGGCCAAAATACACATTACAGGAAACTTGGAGCTGCACAACTATTTTCTGTTTAAAAAAATACTTACTCCAGAGGGTGCCTTTTCCTCACACAGTATAGTCCCAATGGAAACTATTTCTACTAGGGCTGGGTGATACGTTGACATTGTCTGAAACCAGTATGGTGTTCACATTATGGTACCAGTTTCAGACTTTTTGAGCTGCCAATACATTGCACCTCCCCAGCTGCTGCGATGTATCAGCAGCCCAAATTGCCTTCGCCCAAGCAGGCAGGCTGCTTTTTTCCTCTTGGGGTGGTTGTTTGCTCCAGGAGGAAAGATGCAGCCCACCTGTTTGGGCTTTAAGATGTTTTTTATTCTGCATACTATTTACAGTGCCAAGTGCCTGGAATCATGTCTGCTTAGTCTGAGTCAGAACCTCGCAATGGCTTCTTTCTGTTTCACGCTCAACATAATAGCTTGGGAATGGCAAAGCGCCTCCCCCTTGTCCTACGGGGTGCCATACGCCTCAATTCAGGTGTTGGGGGGAAGGGCCATCCCTCTGACTGCTCTCCGGTCCCTTCCTCCCCAGCTTCCTCCCCCTCCACTCGGTGGAGAGGCTGTTTGATGCTGATAGAGGCTTGTCTCTCCCCCTCTGCTTCCTGACTCCTGTAATCTGCTCCGCTGCTGGACTTACTGCTCTGCTAGGAACTCAACCTGATTTGGGGGGGGGGGCTGTTCCCTATAAGCCTTCCCCCTTACAGATACATTCCAGGCATTGTGATATATCAGCATATCATGGTGTTTAGCTACTGATATATCACAGTGTTGAAAACCAGATATCGCCCGGCTCTAATCACTACCAACAACTTGAAGCAGCCATTTTCCTAAATTTGTCAAATAGGAGCTTCAGTGGGAGCAATTTTCAATGGGACCACAGTGAGGAATTAGCTCTCTTCCCCACATACTGTGGTCCTGATGCTGATCAGGACACAAAGCAGCTGCTGTCTGCCATGTAAAAAGGAAAAATCACGAAACTCCAAACGATGCATTTTATGTTTTGTGTAGTTTAACCCTTAAATGCTGGAGATAAGAATGCCTGCTGAGCATTACATAGCACAGGTAACTTAAGAGATCCTGAAGACGCCCTCTTTTTTATTCATAATTTTCAAATACATTGGTGGGCCCCATGGATTCTAGTAGAAACAAAGACCAGTGCACAAAACTGAAGTCAGCCCAGCCCTGCACTGTTACGCTGGGCACTCTTAATTATGGCTTTATACAGAACAAACCACTGAGTCGCCCCCCACAGTGCTGTGATCTTCAAATGGGTGCAAATGAGCATAGCTGCCAAGTTTTCCCTTTTCTCGCGAGGAAGCCTATTCAGCATAAGGGAAAATCCCTTTAAAAAAGGGATAACTTGGCAGCTATGCAAATGAGTGGAGCTCAAGGAGACCAGGCTGGGTAACAGGCTGGCCCCAGTGACAAGGAACTATTTGTTTCCTGGTTTACATTTTGTCTGCACTTGTGGAGAGGAATTGCGTGCCATCTTACATCTTTTGTACCTCTGAGAAATTGCCAATATCCATTCAGTGAAGAGAGAAATAAACCCAAAGGGTGCCGACAAAGAGCCACTGGCATCCGCTTTGATCCAATAATGATAATGGATGATAGATTGCCTGGAAATTAACTAAATTGCTGTCTCCCCTGATGAGCCAGAAACCACAGGCCAGCCCTCCTGCCGGCAGCTGGATACTTATATTTCCATGGCACGCAGGGAGAAGCTGGGCTCTTTCATAAATTATTGAGTGTTTCATTTATGCCTCATAAATAAGAAACTCAAATGAAAATGTTAGATGTCAAATCAGTTTGGTAACAAATAAAGCTATCTTGGATTTTCTCTCGTCTGAAATTTAGCTTTACAGAAAGCAACTGAAGTATGTCTCATTAACGGTCAAGAGGTGACTGTTCTTTGCTCTAAAATTAATTCTGCTTTCTCAGCCTAAAATGGGGGGGAAATGGTCTATGCAACAATAAACCAACAACTCCCTCTTTTTAATTACCTGGATGGAGTGTGTGCTCAGAGGCACCTAGCTCCTTAATTTTCAGTATATGGTTGCCTCCTATGCCAGTATGTTGCACCTTACCTAGCTTGGTAGATCTCAGTGTTCTAGAAGAGGATCCCAGAGGCCAGTCCACCCACCTCTCCTTGAAGCCACCTCCTTGTAGTAAGCGTAAAAAGTGCTGTCAATCTTATCTCATGGCAAGGTGGAAGAGAGATTCTTCCAACTGTCACGGTCCAGTCGGCGGGCGGTTGAAGCCCTGGCTGAGGACGTCAGGACCAGAGGCAAGATGGTGCTGTAGAAGCAGGAACAGGCGCAGGGTTGAGGGTCCAGCAGCAAGCAGTCGCAGGGTCAAGGAGCAAGGCAGAGGCAAAGGTCTGGGAGTCAAGGAGCAAGGCGTCGGCAAGGCAAAGGTCCAAGGGTCGAGGAGCAAGGCGCCAGCAAGGCGAAGGTCCAAGGGTCGAGGATCAAGGCGTCGGCAAGGCAGAGGTCCAAGGGTCGAGGATCAAGGCGTCGGCAAGGCGAGGGTCCAAGGAGCAAGGCATCAGCAAGGCAAGGGTCCAAGGAGCAAGAGGCCAGATGCAACCAGGCAGGGATAGCATTGCTGTGGCAAAGAGCTGAAGGGAAATGCTGAGCTTTTCCTGCCACCAGGTGCAGTGAGGTATCAAGTGGCCTCACCTGAGTGACCACTCCTTGCCTCTCCAGCACAAGCTGAGGCAGGCCCCAGTCCTGCAAAGCACTACAGGCCCCAGAGCCTGACTCCTGCCCATACTCCTGACACCAACCATGCCCCACAAACTCTTTCATAGCATCTGTGCCAGAAAAGAAGAGTCGTGTTGAACCCAGTGGCCAAGGTGCTTACCACTTACAGTGGTACCTTGGGTTACAAACACCTTGGGTTACAAACACTTGGGTTACAGATTCCGCTAACCCGGACGTAGTACCTCAGGTTAAGAACTTTGCCCCAGGATGAGAACAGAAATCGTGCGGTGGCAGCACAGCAGCAGCGGGAGGGCCCATTAGCTAAAGTGGTGCTTCAGGTTAAGAACAGTTTCAGGTTAAGAACGGACCTCCGGAACGAATTAAGTTCGTAACCAGAGGTACCACTGTACTTCCACATCACATAATGCATGAAGTGGCTATTTTATTTTGCCGTGGAGATGAAAGGTTGCACGTCTACATGTTTGTACTCAGCCTAATTTTGTCTTTGACAACAAACTAGAGTTAAGCAAGTACAAGACAAAGTCAATGTTTTCAAAGATGGAGGCCTAGGTCAACTGAACAATCCTCAAGAACAAATTGAAAACTAACCTTTCCTGTTGAAAATGTTTCTAGGTTTCTAAACTAAATCGAAAGTATTATGGCATTTGTTTCTGAGGTGACATTTAATTTCTTCTCTTCTCCCCCAAGTCTCGGGTCTTATCAGACAATAACACAAACTAACGCCCCATACTTTGTCCTTTCATTATCAGTGGTTTAGCAGCAAATGTTAGCACAATTATTTATTTATGTTTTTAGTGACTTACCCAGTTTCCATGACAAAATTACAGCAGTGAAGCCAGGCTAGGGAATGGGGGGTGCGATTCAATTATAGGCACTTTGTGACATAGCTGTCAAGTTTTCCCTTTTCTCACGAGGAAGCCTATTCAACATAAGGGAATTTCCCTTTAAAAAAAGGGAGAACTTGACAGCTATGCTTTGTGAAAAAAAGACATGAACTGAACGCAGCCGTCCTTCAAAAGCCACATTTCCTTGAATTTTGCAATGCAGTTTTCCAGCCGAGTAATGAGGACAAAAACACATATACTGGGGTCAGGTATGTACAGAGATGCATATATTGATGAAAGTAACATACAAAAATGTGTTGCATTAGGGGGAATTGCTTTGCAAAAATGTACACATTAAGCAAAATTGCATGGAAACATTTGCACTAAAATGCTGATGAATCCTTCAGGAGAACTTTTTTAAAAAATGAAAACTGATATGGAAATGTGGAGAACTGAATTCAAGATTAAGAAAATGAGAAAGAAAATTGTTGGATTCACCCATCCATAAGCCAGACAAGAAGGAACCACTACGTGGGTGGAAATGGTTTCAATTCATTGCTTAATCTGTGCATCATTGTGTGTCCACATGCAGATTTGGTGCCAGGAACAGAATATGGAGTTGGAATTTCAGCTGTAATGGATGGCAAGCAAAGTGTTCCAGCTACCATGAATGCAAGGACTGGTGAGTGACACACAGTTTTAAATTAAAAAATCATTATGGAGTAAAACTAGTGGGTTCTGCCCATCTCTTGAATCTTCACCCATACAGTCATAACTCGGTTTAAGTACGCCTCGGTTTGAGTACTTTCAGTTTAAGTACTCCGCGGACCCATCTGGAACAGATTATTCCACTTTCCATTACTTTCAATGGGAAAGTTCGCTTCAGGTTTACGCTTCAGGTTAAGTACGGACTTCTGGAACCAATTGTGTACTTAAACCGAGTTACCACTGTACTTGGGGGCTCCAGAACATGGTTAAGTGACCCTCAGTTAATTCATTCTGCAGTACTTTGCCAGTTGGAATTAATGCAGCAATTTCACCAAGCAAATTATCAGGGTGTGGAGGAGGTCTAAAAGAAGGAGCTGATTGTACCGAGACATGTCACTCTGCCACACTCTGTGCCACACTTCAAATTTGGGAAGTCCTGCATAGGATTCAGGATAAATGGCTTTGCAAGCCTCCATTGGTTACTTCTGCTCCAGGTTGGCAAATGATTTCTAGCAGGAGTCCTATTCTGAATGATTTGAATGTTTGCAACACTGGCTGTGCCTGCAGAGTCACATGCAAAGTGCTCTTTTACCCTTTCTCTCCCTGTCGGGTGCTCTATCAATGTTCTCTTCTTTTGCCCCCCCCCCCCATTTGTTTGTTCCTGTGAGAGAATAGAGGCAAACAGGAATTAGCAGCAGAAGCCAAAATCTCCATTCTTCTTCACACTGATGAGGGGGCTCCTAGTAAGAAGGCTTTTCCTTGTGTCTTGGAGTGAGCAGCCGAGGGACATAAACAAGGGGTGGGGGAGAATATGGTTTAAAAGATTGTCCCATTACCACTGAGAGAGAGAGAGTGTGTGTGTCAATTTTTATAGACACATAAGCAAGCTGGCATTTTGCACAAGGGGAAGTATTTACAGCCAGCATTTCAATGCAAATGCAAACAGCTTTTGCCTTTATGTGATATTTGTACAGCGATTACAACTGCAAATATCAAAGGCAGCCTTAGAATTTCTGAGGTATTGATTTGTAGATCACACTGCTCTATCAACACTACCAAAATCCATTTCTTCATCATAATAACTTTCAGTGACCACTCTGATTGTGTGTTGGCACCACTAAGGATTCTGGATCTGTATTTTTAGGCTCCTGTCACAGGCGCGGTAGCGGCTACTCTAGAGTAACGACTCCTCAAAGCGTTGTCTTTTCATTCTTTTATTTAGTGCTGATTATTTACAGTGCAGAACAGTACTATGTACATGTTGTCAGTTAGGGGTCAGAACCTCCGAATGGAGATTCGCGCGTTTTCTTCCAGCAAAGTAGTCTCGGGATACTGAATCTCCGCCCCCTTCGTTTCCTCCGCAATTCCAGGGTGGGAGGGATTGGCCTTCTTCCCTTGCTGCCCACTTCCCTTCCCACACTGAGCATGGGCTCCGCTACCTTGCCTGAGCCTCGGTCACCACTTCCTGAGTCTCCGCTGGAGACCTCTCCCTCTCCACTAGCACTCGCGCTGGGAGACGAGCTGCTGCTTAAGATGGGAGGGACTTGCCTGTAACTTCTGTCCCTCACATCCCCTGTACTTTTGTGGGCCCAGCTCAGTTCTATACTGCAGTTCCACACCATAGTCAAGGGAGAAGAGATTGCTGAAGGAGACAATAGAGTCTAGTTCACACACACACACACACCCAGAGGAGCCTCATGCTTGCATAGAGATACGTGATAACCCCATGAGGCAGGAGCCACTGGCTTCAAGGCCAATGAAGTTTTCATCTGCATACATCATTAAGAGTTTTTTTCTGCACTGGTCCAGTAAAACGCTTCTGTTGCACAGACCAGAAACAGTTCTCTTTGCAGAGCATTAATCAAGCACAGCGGCTGGATTCTTGTTGCGGTAAAAGCCTTGTAGCTTTGCCAGTAACGACCCACGGAAGCCCAACTTTCGAAGACAGTTTTATTGCAGACAGATAACAGAAACACCTCCAGAGCTTTCAGACATGGCTGCTCCACACCCCACAGGCAAACAAAACAAACGCTCTATATATACTGAGCATCTTAACAACTTAACGACTTAACAACGTAAATCACGTGATCTTGCTAATTTGCCAGCGTCTTAGGTTTAAAGCCCTAACAGTCATTGCACATAGAGAGATTCAAACTAGCCAAGCCATGCCATGTCATCTCTATCAAATTCAACTGAAACTCAGTAGCAGCTGGCAAGGCAAAAAAAACCTGCCCTCTGGCCTGTCCCAGGGAGAATTTTTGGGACACTGTTAAGAGACAATGGGTTGTCAGTTATTTAATTCATTGTTATTCACTGCTGGGGGACAGAAGTGCTATTGGTGTGAAAATATTCTGGACCAACTTTTTGCGGAGGAAGCCCTGTTGCATTTGTGGAATCCCTTGCCCTGACCACCCGCAGACTGTCTCATCAGAGTGGTGCATGCTCTGCTTATCTCCCACTTAGACTACTGAAATGTGCTCTACATGGGGATACCTTTGAGGGTGACTCAGAAACTACAACTAATCCAGTATGCGGCAGCTAGACTGGTGACTGGGAGTGGCCACCAGGACCATATAACACCGGTCCTAAAAGATCTTCACTGACTCCCAGTACAATTCCAAGCACAATTCAAAGTGTTGGTCCTGAACTTTAAAGCTCTAAATGGCCTCGACGCATTAAACCTGAAGGAGCGTCTCCACCCCCATCGTTCATCCTGGACACTGAGGTCCAGCACCGAGGGCCTTCTCCTGGTTTCCTCACTGCAAGAAGCAAAGTTACAGGGAACCAGGCAGAGGGCCTTCTCAGTAGTGGCACTCGCCCTGTGGAACCTTCCCTTAGATATCAAAGAGATAAAGAGCTACATAATTTTTATAAGACACCTGAATCAGCCCTGTATTGGGGTGTTTTTAATGTTTGATGGTTGGTTATGTTTTTATATATGCTGTAAGCCACTCAGAGTGGCCAAGGAAACCCAGCCAGGTGGGCAGGGTATAAATATCATCATCATCATCATCATCATCATTAAATCTGGGCCTCTGATTAAATTTCTTTTTAAGAGAATTTCAAGAAGGCTCAGTGCTGCATTTTGTGTTTTTATTGTGTGTGTAAAAATCTAAACTCAGACATGCATTCCCAGCTGTTAATAGGCTACCTTTTTAAATCTCCTTCTCCTGCTGCCAGAGCTCGACAGCCCTCACGACCTCATAGTGACAGCTTCCACAGAGTCATCCATCTCTGTGTCCTGGACCAAAGCCAAGGGCCCCATTGATCACTACCGGGTCATCTTCATTCCCGCTTCAGGAATGGCATCTGAGGTTACCGTTGCCAAAGACAAGTCTGAGCTTACACTATCAGACTTGGAACCTGGGACTGAATACACAATCTCTGTCATTGCTGAAAGAGGCCGTCAGCAGAGCCTGGAGAGCACAGTGGACGCCTTCACAGGTAGGTACTGAGGGTCACCTGAGGTTTTCTGAGGGTCTGTTACTACTATTTGCTGGTTGACTACCTAAGGACCATGTTACTGTAGATACGCCATTGAAGAGTCATTTCTTTCACTAATTGCAGCCCCACTTAGCTGCTTTGAAGGTTGGGGGTGTGGTGCTATGAGAGAGAGTGTTTAACCCAGCGTTTCTCAACCGGTGTTCCGCGGCACACTACTGTGCCGCGAGACGCTGGCTAGTGTGCCACGACGAGAAGGGCGATTTGCATTGCTCGCCTCGCGTCGTGACCCGGCCGGCTTCCTTTCCGGCGGGTCAGTGTTGTGTATTGGCGGCCGCCAGGCACATGACAATGCAAATCGCCCTTCTCGTCGCCGCACGTTGCAGCAAAATTTAGAGTCAGCATCCAGCCGGAGGCCAGAGAGGGCACCGCCGCCTGGGGAGGAGGAGGCAGGCGGGGAAGGCTGCGCAGGGCTTCCCTTCGCCGGGCCAGAGCGGCGGCGGCTGCCTGGGGCGGCCGGGAGGGAGGCGGTGGCAGCTGCGTGCCCGTGTCTGCCCGCCTGGGGTCTGTGTGTGCCGTCTAATGTGTCCCCGCTCGCTCCGCAGGCTCTGCGCCTGGTGGGTCCGCCTGGCTACCGCGCAGCAGTTCTTCAGTGGCATGCTTTACGTCTCCCCTCCAAACTAAACTAAATATAGGGCGGCACAGAGTTGGTGTGCCGCGGGATTTTTTTTCATAGAACAAGTGTGCCGTGGCCCAAAAAAGGTTGAGAAACACTGGTTTAACCCATGGTGTTGGTGGGGAGAGAGGTTCAGCATCTCTTCTTCTGCTAATAGCAGGAGGGGGTTTGAGTGGGGGGGGAAGCAAGGAAGGAAAGTGTTAAACTTCTCCCAGAATGCCGGTTCAAAATAACACTGTGGCACCGCTAATTGCTTGAGCCTAATGTGAAGGGTATGTTATTTCCAAAATGCTAAGTGCAGAGATAGCCCAGGTAACGGAATTGCATGTTTGCAAGAACCTTCACGTGCCCTCTTTCTGTTGCCCCATTTTTCCTGTTCCCCCTTCCTCAGATTTACACCCTACATTGATCTCGCCTTTTGGGGCAGTGGTCAAATGCAGAGCATTTAAACTACACCCAGTGATTAATTCTTAAAGGGGGGGAGCCTAAAACTCAAGACAGCTCAGAAAATACATTTCTAAACTGGATAATCTTTACCCTCATTACAGAAGACTGGGGCTGTGTACACACATTCTTTTAATGAATCGTTTTTTTGCTCATGAAAAGTGCTTCTTGAGAGACTGCTTTCATTCTAAAAGTAAAAGTTCATCACAAGTGGATTCTGCATTAATCTGCAGTGTGTCCGTTTAAAAACAGGTGTACAGTAGGTGGTCCCAGCTATTGGGCGGGGGAGGTATCCACACCCGCCCAATGGCATTGTGGGTGGGCAGATTCCAAGACTGCAACCATTGCTTTCCTCTCCATTCACCTGGGGTATGTGCAGGGAGGGAAAGGCATGGATAACCTAATCAAGGGGAGAGTTTTCAAATGTGCATCATGTAGCCACACCCATTCTTGTAAATGGCAGGATATAGAATCAACCTAGTTTGGAAGCAGCCTTACCCTTTGGTCCTTTTGTACATGCTCAGATGTACTCGCCTTTTTCATCATTTTGCATGTTTCCTGGCTACAGTAAATAAGACCCAACCTGCCATTTTCTTCTGCATTCTTGTTTTCAGGGTTCCGGCCAATCACACAGCTTCACTTTTCTCATGTGACTTCCTCCAGTGTGAACATCACTTGGAGTGACCCCTCTCCTCCAGCAGATAGGCTGATACTGAACTACAGCCCCAAGGACAAAGAGGAAACCAAACAAGTGATGCTAGACCCGACCAAGAGACATGCTGCCTTGATTGGCCTGCAGCCGTCCACAGAGTACGTTGTGTCCTTGGTGGCTGTGCATGGCCTTGTTAGCTCTGAGCCCATCATGGGCTCCATCAAAACAGGTAACAGTTGTAGTGCTATCTCCATTGCAGTTTAATATCTATGTCTTGTCCACTTCCAAGGAAGATCCTTTGTGCTTGAATGGGTTGCAAAATTAAAAACAGAAAACAGAGTGGAGCCAAACATCAAAGTCTTAGAGCTGAGTCTTAGAATTCACATTTAACTCAAGCCAAAATGACACACATCCCAACTATCGCTATGAACCAGTGACTGTTCCAGTTTTCTTCAGCCTCTTCATTGTAAATCACTCTACCTACTGTATTTTTCCCCCATCTTGACTTAGGCCAAGGTTTTGTGGATGTGTCTTTAAAAAAATGTTCAAATGAGTTGCTAGGGTTGCCATTCATAAGCTTTCAGCTTTCCTCCTCAACAACCTCTGAGCATGAGTGTGAATACAGCCCATCTTAATGCACACACATGAATCATATGGTAGCATGCCCACCATTTTGAATACCCCTGTCTGGAAAATGCAGCATGCATGGTCCGTCCCTATCCTGCTCTCCTCTGTTGACCAAACCAGAAATGGGATGGGTAGGTCCTGGGTTTGGTGAGTTGCAAGGGGGCATGGGGTGAATAAAGGAAGCAGAGACCCAGGGAAGCAGAGAACAGGGAAACAAAAGGGATTGAGAAGATGGTTTGCCCCAGAAAAGGCAAACAGTGGGAGGTTTGCCTTAGAAAAAGGTTGGTTGCCCCAACGGCTAGCTAGAAGCAGTGGGATGTACTACGTTAATTAAATAACCCATGGTTCCTGTAAGCCCAAAGCACCAAACACACAGGAGGCCACCAGAATGACCTCTCCACAGGTCACTGTTTGGGGCCAGGGTCTTCCTTCTGTTCAGGAGATATTCCCAGAATAGTAACATATGCAGAAAAACAATGGTGTGGACTCGTCTGAGGGAAGTGCTTCTTATTCCAGTGATTTCACAAGAGTCCCAGGAGAGCAGGAAGGAATTAATTTTAATTCAGAAAAATAGTGTGCCTCGGCTATTAGAAGTATAGGAAACACTGAGCTAGAGAACAGGTGAGACCTGGGTCTACTGCCAGCTCTGGCCCGGCTGTGGCCATGTCTGCTAACCCAGAAGAACTTAACTCAGAAGTGGCCATGCATCATCTGAAGTTGCCTGCTTATCGACATAGCAGAGGAAGCAGCAGAGAAGCAGGCAGGAGCGGCGGCATGAATCAGCGCCTTGTCTAGCATCAGGATTACAGACCTCCAGTTCCTGCCCAGGCACATCAAACACTCCTCCTGCTTTTGTCACAAGTAGTGTCTTGCTTCAGTTTGGCCGCACAGGGGACGGAAAGGGTTCTTAGCTTCACCTCTCCCAGGGCCGTCTTAAGTGTACCGGGCGCCATGGCGCGATGATCCCTGGCAGGGCCAGGCGCAGCGGGCAGCTGGAGGGCACGGTGCGACAGGCAGGGACGCTGCCAGCTGTGCTCCGCCTCCGCCTGCACGGCTGAAGCGAGACGGCAACAGCGGCAGCAAAGCTGCCTCCGTCGAGGGAAACCTGGACCTGGGCTACCTTCCGCCCACACTCCTTCAAGTCACAGCGAGCACAGACAGCGCTGCCCCACAATGCTCCGTGGCACATGTGTCTGTGCTGTCTGTGCTTGCTGTGACTTGCATAGCTGCCAAGTACCCCGTTTTCCCCGGGAAACCCCCATTTTTACTTACCTTTTCCTGGTGGTCCCCCGTATCACTTCATCTCCCGTTTTTCTCTGTTATTTTCTCCTGCCGGCGGCCATTTATTTTCTTTCCGATTTGCCCTTCTATGGGCACCAAAAATGGCCGCCAGCGGCTTCAAAAGTCGCATCTATGCATGTCCGGAAGTGCATAGACGCGACTTCCGTTGTCGACGGCGGCCATTTTTGGTGCCCATAGAAGGGCAAAGCGACACCGGAAGTTACGTCGACGCAACTTCTGGTGTCACACGGCTGCCAGTCCCAGATTCTGCAGTTCGGGACTTGGAAGGTACGGTGACTTGAAGGAGTGTGGGCGGAAGGTAGCCCAGGTCCAGGTTTCCCTCGATGGAGGCAGCTCTGCTGCCGCTGCTGCCACCTCATTTCAGCCACCGCTGCCGGGAAAGGAGCGGGCGAGGCGGAGGCGGAGGCAGAGGCGCGGGCATCTCCGTGTGCCTCCTTGATGCGCCCCCTGCTGGGCGGGCGCCCTGGTGCACCGCGCCAGTCAGCCCAATAGGAAAGACGGCCCTGACCTCTCCCCCTTCCAATGCAAGCAGATGGTGCCTATGCCCACATAATTGTCAAACGCTACAGTAGATCCCAAATCTCCTTTCCCCCTCCCCATGCCTGCTGATTTGCCCTGGGTTGCTGTAACAGTAATCTTCCCATCCATCCTCCTGTAGTCTCAGAGCTGGGTTTTGAGACCGCAACTGGTTCCAAATGCAATACAAAGGAATTATACATGTATGCTCAGTTAACCTCAAAATCCCCCCAACAGCCAAGAAACCAGATTTGCTGACTGCATGTTCATTCTGAAATCCCCTTCGAAAAGCCGCACACATTATTCCAGCTGAAGTGTGTGTGGAGGACAGAGGCAATACACCTGCATAAGGGGTACACACTACTGTATCCTCCTCACGCACAGCAACACCTGAGAGGTGTTGGCTCGTGAACGATGCAGGAAGACTGATGTCTGTAGCAATCTTGTACTTGGTAGAGTTGAAGGCAGAAGCAGGCAGCTGTGGCTGTAATGCCAAAGAATCTTACTCTCCCACAACCGGAATATTAAGTGATGGGGTACTGAAGAAGACTTCATGAATTTGTTATGGTCTCTTTCACTGTTTCTCTGGGTCTTGATTATTTGTCCATTTATTTACATAATTGATATCCTGCACCAGCAATAAAATTGAAGAAGGAAAAAGTACATTATAATTATTATTATTATTATTATTAACAACACAGACAGCAAATTAAAACAAACTAAAGCAGCAGCAACCTGGTTTTTTGTAAACCGCTTAAGAGGTTTTATTACAATCAAAAGGTCTATAATTTTTATTAAATAAATTAAATAAAGACAGTATAATCAAACTACTCTGCAAGAAAGTGCTTCTGTTTGCAGTTCAGAAAATCCTGAGAAAACACAAATGTTTTCTGGCACCTAAATGATACTGATGATGTCTCCATGGGGAGGGCATTCGAAAGAGGATGCAAGTGGTGAACCACTGTCCCTTAGATCCATCGCTGGATATTTCTCCTAATCAGCATTCCTGAGTGGCATCAAGATCAGCTCCTTAAATGAAGAATGAAATATGTAATCGTGTTAACTGCCTTGCCAATTACTATGACAAATGAGCCATTGCTATAAGGCCTCTGCCGATACACATACAATTATGCTTTGGTGCACATGTTAAGGTCTTCTCCTTAGCAGTGACAGCTAAGGGATTGCCTTTAAAAAATAATAAAGTGAGACTTTTAGAGAATAAGCTATCACTGTTGGAAAGTGACACTGAGCAGTGGTGTTCTGTCTGCCTCCCCCCCCTCTCTTTTGAGACTTTGGTACATCAAAAGGTGTCTCCTCTACCACCATAACCTTACCATCAAATATGGTCTCTCTTTTTTGGCTATATATTTCTGTCCTCAATCAAACACCTACAAAGATGACCTCTGGCCAGAACTATATATCATATAAAACATGGCTTTACTGAGAAAAATGGCAGTCCCCTGTCAAGCTGTCACTCCCTCTTCACAACATCTAGTGCAACTTACCCCAGGCCCTGACATCATAAAAGTTTTTTTAAAAAATGTCACACCCTGTTTCAGAAGGTTCCGCAGGACAGGATACAGTAGAATAAATTCATTTTGCAAACAGCGATAAAAGAATTTTTTTCTGTCAAGTGTAGTGTTGTGTTGAATAACCAGCAATTGTTAAAACAAAATAAAAAAAATTCCTTCCAGTAGCACCATAGAGATCAACTAAGTTTGTTATTGGTATGAGCTTTTGTGTGCATGCACACTTCTTCAGATACCATGCACACGAAAGCTCATACCAATGACAAACTTAGTTGGTCTCTAAGGTGCTCCTGGAAGGAATTTTTTATTTTGTTTCAACTACGGCAGACCAACACGGCAACCTACCTGTAACTAGCAATTGTTAAGCGTGTGAATTATACAATAAGTAACTGTGCAATAGCACACCACAGTTATCAAAAGAAGCCACCACAGTTATCAAAAGAAGTGATGCATTTCCGGTTGGGAATTGTGCAATGTGCAATGTGTTTGCCAGCTTTTATCTCTTTACTTTGCTTCGTTAAGGGATTGATCCACCAAGGAACCTGACCATTGACAACGTGACTACAGATTCTGTGACGGTCCACTGGGCTCCTCCTATTGCATCTTTTGACCATTATAGGATAGCCTACAAATCTGCCCAAGGTAACACTCCCAGAGGTCTGTGGAAACAGCTCACCTGGGTGTTTTGGGGTGCCTGCTTTCTTACAGGGTCTTGTGTGAACTGACCAAACCTGTCCCTTTAGGGGGTTCATTTGCCTGCTCCCATCTTGTTTCATCTGCTCCCAGTTAGGAGGTCCCTAAGGAGGCGTGTGTGAGGAGGGTGTATCCTTTGGCTGACCCCCTCCCACAACATCACTACCTACAGAACTCTCCCATAAACCCACTGCTCTCTGGAAAGCTTAGCATGTGGGTGTTTCCTTTGAAGCTAACTGTACAATCCTGTGCCTGTTTACTCAGAAGTAAGACCCTGTATGTTAGATAGGTCTGACTTCCAGGTAAGTGTACATACAGTTGCAGCCTGAATACCTTCTTCAACTGGGTTCCACAAGATTAAAGAGTCCAGACTTTCAGAATTCATCACCTCAAAGACAGAGATAGGTCATTAAAATAAAAGAAGGCTAAAGGTTTTGGCGAGGAACCTTCATTTGCATTTGACAAGCGCCTCAAACAAGTTACTTCCAAACCAAAGGACTTTTGGTAATTACTTTGAAATACACATTTTCTAGAAATAATACACTGTGCATTTGATTCTATTAGCCTGCGCTTTTGGGATCCAAAAGGTGCTTTGTGCATTGCATGGTATAAACATGTATCTTAGGATATGTGTACAGTATGTGTTACTTCTACATGTTTGCTGACACCTACAGTATCTCTCCCTCAGCAAGGGGAGTGTTGTGGAAGCTCTTGTATTTTTCAAGGCTGTGCATTTGCAAAAGAGAATGAATTGAGTGGGGTTTGGGGCTCCTTCCGCATTTTAAATATTCTCATCCTCAAAAACTAGAGTAGACAAATAGTTTTCTAGAGCAAGGGATTTACTATTGCTGTGCCACATACTCAAGTCACAAGTCTGTTGAGGTGTTGAAGGAATAGAATGCAAAGCAGAAATAAAGGTGAGCTGCTTTCCCCACCCCCTACCCCCCCTTCATTAAGTTGCCCAAATATTTTAGAACAGGAAATTACAGGTTATAATATTTCAAAGACCCGCTAAGGGTCTGTGTATATTAAACTCAGAAGCAGCACTTATAGCTATGCAATTAGTTGCAAGTTTGTTAATGCGAGTAAGGTTATGCTCTGCAAAGAGAAAAATAACTCCATCTTACAGAAATTATGGGAAATTGCCCCAATGAACAAATTAACTTATTGGAGACAAACTTTAAACAACCAACAAGAATATATTATTATACAGAGATGGGCCTTAAATTACAGAGTCCCTTTCAACTCTGTAATTTTATGGTTCTGTGATACTAATATAATACCATGCGATTATTTTTCACCCATATGACGCTGTTCTCAAGAGATGCATATATTTTTCTAATGTGTATATATCTCACACATTAAATATTATTTACTATCTTTACTATAATATCCTTAAATTAATCACATAGAAATTTAGTACACTATTTGCACCTTTTTTAATGGCAAAGATGAGTGTCTGCATTATTTGAACCGACATATGCAGAAACCTAAAGTGATCTCTGAGCTATTAAAAAAGCTAAACTTTTTAGAACAATACAATATACCTAGAATTATTTATTTTGCTGTGAAGTGATCCTTTCCCATCCCCCCCATGCCTTTAGCTGATAGAAGAAGAGGCCACAGTTGAGCTAATCTCTTTGGTTATTCTCTCCTGCTTCCAGTTAAATACTGTTTAGTTTCTTGTTGCTTGCAGTCTTGAGCCACACTTGGTTGCAGATGAATTAGCAATGCTGGTTTAGCGCATGTCTTTCAACCTTGGGGTAGTGGCATCAGGATTCAGGGAGGGGACGCTGAATGTGGGAATGGGAGGTGTGCAGTCTGAAAATTCAGCCTTAGCGCCTTCCCCATGTAGAATGAGGGAGGGGGCCCTGTTGGGTTCTCTGCCAGTGAGTCCGGTTTGCAGCTTTATTTCTCCAGAGCTGGCCCTGGCTAGGGCAGCTCTTCCGACCACACTTGGCACTGGACCAACTTTTGATCAAAACATACATCTTTCCTCCTGAGTCCAAGGGCTCCATGGAGTCCCATTTGGCTACCTCTCCGATAGCCATGTGGACAAATACAAGAGAGAAGCAGCCAGAGGATGTGCTCTTCTGGCGACTTCCATGGCGATCAAGGCTGAAAGGTGTCTGTGCGGCTGACACCTGGCTGTTGTTAGCCTATTTTTAGTGCACCTGGATTTGCTAGTCATAATGGAGCCATTTTCTCCATCCAAACAGGACGAGTGGACAGCCTTGTTATTGCCAAAGGTGTTACTGAATACACGCTCAGCCACCTGCAGTCTGCCACGGAGTATGAGATCAGCTTGAAGAGTGTCCGAAGCAGAGAAGAAAGTGAGCCTCTCTCACACATCCTGTATACAGGTATGGAATGCATTTTGGGGGTTATACAGAACTGTCCAGAGTTTACTTGTGAATGCAAGTGGCATTAACATAGCTGCCAAGTACCCCGTTTTCCCCGGGAAACCCCCGTTTTTACTTACCTTTTCCCGGTGGTCCCCCGTATCACTTCGTCTCCCGTTTTTCTCCATTATTTTCTCCTGCCAGCGGCCATTTTCTTTCTTTCCAATTTGCCCTTCTATGGGCACCAAAAATGGCCACTGCCGGCTTCAAAAGTCGCATCTACGCATGTCCATAAGTGCATAGACGCAACATCCGGTGTCGGCGGCGGCCATTTTTGGTGCCCATAGATGGGCGGAGCGACACCGGAAGTTGCGTCGTCGCACTTTCTGACATGCGTACAAGTGAATTTCGAAGCCGGCAGCGGCCATTTTTGGTGCCCATAGAAGGGCAAAGCGACACCGGAAGTTACGTCGACGCAACTTCCGGTGTCACACGGCTGCCGGTCCCAGATTCAGCAGTCCGGGACTTGGAAGGTAAGCATTAGGATAAAGAAGCATCAAATGGTTGGTAGCAAGAGCTTCCTTCAGGAATTTGGCACCTTCGTTACATATCTTTAGGCAGCAAGCGAAAACGTTGCTCTGTAACCAGGACTTCGGCTGATTAAACAACCTGTTTTCTATTTTTATGTTGTAAACCATCCTGTGATCTTTGGATATAGGGCATTGGGTAAATTTAAGTAATAAAAATGTTAGGCGGGGGCAAGGTAATTTGGTGGCTGCCAATGAACAGCTGGGAGGGCACAGCATTCACTTCCCATACTTTCACAAGTACTGCAGCATCACAGAAATGTTAAGCTCAAAACTGAATCTGCTGAGAGAATTGTAGTAGCAGGTAGCATGGGCATGGCCAGGGGGCAGGGGGCAGGTAATAATAATAATAATAATAATAATAATAATAATAATAATTAATAATAATAATAATAATAATTTATTATTTATACCCCGCCCATCTGGCTGGGCCTCCCCAGCCACTCTGGGCGGCTTCCAACCGAATATTAAAAACAGTACAGTATCAAACATTAAAAACTTCCCTAAACAGGGCCGCCTCTAGATCAATTAAGGTAAAGGTAAAGGGACCCCTGACCATTAGGTCCAGTCGTGACCGACTCTGGGGTTGTGCGCTCATCTCACATTATTGGCCGAGGGAGCCGGTGTATAGCTTCCGGGTCATGTGGCCAGCATGACAAAGCCGCTTCTGGCAAACCAGAGCAGCACACGGAAACGCTGTTTACCTTCCCGCTGTAGCGGTTCCTATTTATCTACTTGTACTTGACATGCTTTCGAACTGCTAGGTTGGCAGGAGCTGGGACTGAGCAACGGGAGCTCACCCCGTCACAGGGATTCGAACCGCCGACCTTCTGATCAGCAAGTCCTAGGCTCAGTGGTTTAACCCACAGCGCCACCTGGGTCCCTTAAAGCAATATAAATACGTAACTAACTGACCATTCACATCGGTTCTGCCCTCCCTAAGTCCTGCCCACCCCCCAACAACAAAAATCCTGGCTACTCCCATGGCAGGTAGTATACTAAACAGAGTCCAATTTTTCTTAATGCCCTTACCTTGCAAATGCCTTCTGCAATTTTGGGTTGGTGGTGTATCATAATGTTCCATTCATCTCATACCATTCATCTCATGTCATTGATTTTGTGAGGAGGAGGCAGTTGAAAACATCCCCCATTATATGCTTTGCTGTGTTATCTCTCAAATTGTACCTCTGCAGAAGCACTTCCATTCCAAGATGCCGAAAGATCACAACTACTGTTAGATCAATAGAAAAGGGACTTCCTACGGAGTAATGAAAATAAAGAAGAGCCAACCTATACGCAATGGGGCAGACATTTTTCTATGTTTGCTTGCAGGCCTCATTCACATACAAAGGGCAGAGGGAGTCGGTTATTAACATTTGAATGGACGTGCCTCTTGCTTCTCCATAGCTCCAAGCACCTTTCTCTCCATCCCAGTTCACTCCCAGAACCAGAGCTGGGCCACAAGAGGGTGAAGTAAAGTAGTGAAGTAAAGGAGGGATGGAGAGGTCAGATGGGGAAGATTCACCTCTAACTCATTAACTACTTTTGGTGTCAAATTCAGAACCCACTCCCCACTCTGTGTGTGAATGGAACTGATCTACAAAAAATAACCTGGCTGTCCCATCACATCGCATTTGGGCCTCAACTTCAGGCTGTAGAGCCATGGCACCGTTTTCCTTTCGGCGCTTGCTTTGCTTCACATGCAAATGACTTGTGGTTTGGATACAGCACTTGCTGCTGAATCATGAGCATAGGTCTGCCTCATAGTTCCTACTAGTTGCCTTACATTTTTGCTCCATGGTTTTTGGACCATGGGCGTACCCAGAATCAAAGCTAGGGGGGCACACCAGCCACGCCCCCAGCCACACCCCCAGCCACCTGATTGGTTAGCTGGCAATGACATGGCCAGGATCCCCCCAGGAGGCATGGTCAACGTCCCTGCCCCCCAGAGAAAAGGGGGCCGTTTGCAAGGCAGCACACGGAGCCACCCACGCTTGCACTCCTGCCTCGCCCGCTACTTTAATGGCAGCGGTGACTAAAACGAGGCAGCAGCAGCGAAGCTGCTTCCGTTGAAGGAAGCCTAGACCTGGACCTGGGCTAACTTCAGCCCACACTCTTTCAAGTCACAGCGAGCACAGCACAGAAAGTGCTGCCCCACAATGCTCCACGGCATGCAAATGAGGTGCCGCGGAGCATTGTGGGGCAGCACTTTCTGTGCTGTGCTCACTGTGACTTGAAAGAGTGTGGGCTGAAGTTAGCCCAGGTCCAGGTCTTTTTCAACGGAGGCAGCTTCACTGCCGCTGCTGCCGTTTCGCTTCAGCCAAGCAGGCTGAAGCAGAGCACAGCAGGCAGCGTACCTGCCTGTCCTCTCCAGCTGCCCAGCTTTTAGGAGGGGCAGCTGCCCCCCCCTGCCCCATGCTGGGTACGCCCATGTTTTGGACTTTAAGCTGCTTCCAGGTCCTTGTCATGGCTGATGCCTGAAGCAAAGAAACAACTTCTGTGTTGACTCCCTTACCTTGCCTTTTTGTTTTGCAGCCATGGAGAATCCAGAGAGCTTGACTGCCACAAACATCACCCCAACAGAGACCCTTCTGAAGTGGGACCCGCCCATGGCTGAAGTTGAGAATTATGTCATTGTCCTCACACATGACACAGGTATGTCTGTGTCTGGTATGCAGTACTGTGTGGGGCATGGAGGGAGCACCCTGTGACAGGTTGGGAGAATTCAAAAGAGGCAGATAGAGGAGGTTGGTGTGAAGAAGCAGGGGACGGATATGTGTGTTTCGAACGGAGGGTCCTAGCAGCCAATTTACTCTCTAGGGCACTGTGCTGGTGCTAGAGGATACGACTGTAGTTCAGCCGATAACACAGGGGCCCATGGGATTTCATCTGGGCCTTGAAAGTCTGAGACTCTGGCCTGGCTCCTCAGTCTTGTGTATTGTCTGAGTGAAGGCAGCAGTGGAGCAAGTCGATTGGGTGCCTGGGGTGGCGCCTGCGGAGGCGGGGCCACCTACTCACAGGGGCACCGTGGGGCCTCTGGAATCTGCCTGCCTCCTCCCACTCAGCCACCCTACAGCTGGCGGGGGGGGGCAATGGGAGGACCATTTGGGCAGTGTGGAGCCTGCAGGCGCCCAACCCACCGCGTCACTCCCAGAAGACACACGTAGCTTGGGCGCGCTTCAGGCCCCGCAGTGAGTGCCGCCCAGCATTTTGTCACACACCCCAGTGGTGACACATGGGGTGGACTGCCCCCCACCGCACACACACCCTTGCTATGCTCCTGAGTGAAGGTCAGCTGCATTTAGAGTGTCCCGACCTGGTCCATCCACCTGGCCCATGCTTTGCTTCCAGAACACCAGCCTTGACCGTCCAAAGAGGGAACTCTTTGGAATGAAGAACTTTGCAAGTCACCGCCACCCCTTCTCACAGTCCCTGTCACAAAATGCAGTGGTCCAGGAAGACCAGAGTTGGGATCACAAGACTTTTGGGACCATCAGGAACTTTTGGGTTTTTCAGAAAACGTTGTTGGTGTCAATCACAAAGTGGGATATGTAGCACAAGACAAAATGGCTGCCAATTCCAAAACAGATGTTTAATTTTGGAATCCGATGCATGTTCAGTCTAGGAGAGGGTGAGCCAGTGCAAATGGGAACTAATCAGGAAAAGCAATCTCTTGTGGATCGTGCATTTTTGAGGGGATATTTACTGAAAACTTTCACAAGTCCTATAGAAGGTATTGACAGGCACACTTAGATGCCAAGTTGGCACCTTATAGACCAAAGTGTCCGGAGTTTTTGCTGTCCTTCTGCAACATTCTCTACTTCCAGTGTAACATTCCTCCTGTAGTAGGATGGATCCACACAATCAATTTCCCCCCACCATGAAGTGATGTTTCCTTTCACCTTGGCATAGCTCCCAGTCCTGACAACATAATTGTTCTCCACATTGATCTCAGTCTTATGAGTGGTCCATCCACAAGTTCCAACAAGTATCCATTAGTCCTGATTTAAGACTTGACATATTTGCATAGGCTATGACCTGCCTGAAGGCTATCTGACCATAAAGCCTATTTTATTCAAGTTGGATCTCACACTAGAAGGCTGTCATTTCGAAAGCCTCATGTTCTGTACAATCTACCCCTGATTTCAGTTGCCGGAGAAACCATTTTAGTGGACGGGACCAACCAGGAGTACCAACTCATCAGTTTGCTGCCCAGTACGAGCTACGGAGTCACCATGTATGCCACCAATGGGCCTGTCACCAGCAGAACCATCTTCACCAACTTTACAACTCGTAAGTATAGCCTATTAATTCTCACTGCCAGGAAATAACATTCACAACAACTGACAACTTGTTTTCCTGTGGGATATAGGAAACAAACTTTCCGATGAAGGGTTTTTATATCCCTGAGTATTCAAACTGTAGCTTGCATATCACAAAACCCTGCAACAAAATCATTGCCCTACTCTGATTCATTTGCCAACAGTTTTGGATCCTCCCTCAAATTTGACTGCAAGTGAAGTGACTCGGCGAAGTGCACTGCTTTCGTGGCTGCCTCCTATGGCTGAGATTGAGAACTACATCATGACTTACCGGTCACCTGATGGGAGCCGCAAGGTGAGTCCTTTCTTCCAATAAGTCTCTCCTGCCAGGGTGGAGCCAGATGATCTCCAAATGTGCAGGGGGGGGGTTGTTGTTTTTGCCTGAGGGTTGTGATTTCATTCCCCTCCTCCACCACCACCACCCCAAAAAAACAGCCCTCAATCCCTTTTTGTTCTGTTTTTTTGCAGTTTTCATAGTCACTTCCCCTCCCCTTTTCGTCACTGCTATCGAGACCATTTTTTTTCTGTTTCAGGTCCTTTGTTTGATGTTACGGTAGCTCTGCTGTGTTACCATTTCAGCACAGTATTTGCATAGCATGAAATAAATACTAATAGGATAAAAAGGTAAAGGGACCCCTGACAATTAGGTCCAGTCGTGACCGACTCTGGGGTTGCGGCGCTCATCTCGCTCTATTGGGCGAGGGAGCCGGCATAGGGCTTCCAGGTCATGTGGCCAGCATGACAAAGCCGCTTCTGGCAAACCAGAGCAGCACATGGAAATGCCGTTTACCTTCCCGCTGTAGCGGTTCCTATTTATCTACTTGCACTTTGACGTGCTTTCGAACTGCTAGGTTGGCAGGAGCTGGGACCGAGCAACGGGAGCTCACCCCGTCACAGGGATTCAAACCGCCGACCTTCTGATCAGCAAGCCCTAGGCTCTGTGGTTTAACCCACAGCGCCACCTGCGTTCCTGCCACTAATGGGATAACATTAAACTAATGGAAAGAAATAGCATACAAGTAAAACTGGCCAGCAGTCTTCCCTAGCACGAGCCCACATTTTCTCACACAGTTTCTCAAAGCATCTCCCACCCCTGTTTGAGCCATTGCATAATAATCAGGCAATGGGTGTTTTGCCAAGAAGCAGCACCTGATCACTGCCTGCTTTTAACAAGTGGGTTCTTGGAGGGGAGTGGGATACCCTTGTCCTCGCCTGCCACTTCTAATGCCATGATTTGTGGCCTTCACTCACACAAGGAGGACACAAAACAAGCAATTGGGAAAGTCATGAAACTTTATGGGATACCATTTCCACAGCTAAACTGCAGGGTGTGGAGGGGAATAGAGTCATTCTCTTATCCAAAACTGCATCAGCTATGGCACATTTAATGTCCCCGTTGTGAGCGCTGCATTTGAAAAGACTTTGTGTGCACTATCTGGGTGACATATTGCATTTTGCCATAAATCAACGAAATATAGCAAATTCACGAGACAAGCTGGAAGATGGACTGTGTGCTACAAATGGGGAGCAAGAGAAGTTTTACTAGGCAAAACTCATCATGGGGAAAATCCATTGGGGCCCCACAACCCCATATCACTCCTGCAGGCCTCTCCTGTCTCCGAAAACATCTTGTGGGAATGATTTGTGTGATTTGTTCAGACATAACTGAAGTTATGGAATTAACACACACACACACCCATTAGCAAGGGGCAGAAGCCAACGTTACAAAGGAAACATGAGGCTCCCGCTCCTGTGTTTCTCTTGCAACATAAATTTGGGGGCAAGGGCACTTGCACAGGAGAATGGCAGGCCGGAAGGGGGTGTTTAACCCTTGGTTTTCCTGCTAGACATTCACAAGGGAAGTGCCTGAGCAGTATTCCAATTCTCACAATTTGACTTCCAGCCTCTTTCAAATTTGAAGGACTGCTTTCACACAACCTGACACCCCTCAGGTTGTAAGTTCAAGACCAGAATCCTGATCCTCGAAATGCCTCCAGGTTCCACTTCTGTGTTATGTACCTGAGCAGGGCTGGCCCACCCATGAGGCAAGGTGAGGTGACCACCTAAGGCGGCAGGGGCAGCAGATCCTGGTGTAGATCTTTCTCTCCACCCCCTCCCCTTGTTCCTGATATAGTTCTTTCCTCACCCCTTTTTCTCTGGCAGGGAGGCAGGCACCATTTGGGGTTCTGCCTCAGGTACCAAAATGTCTTGGGCCAGCCATGTACGCATAGCTGCCAAGTCTCCCGTTTTCCCCGGGAAACCCCCGTTTTTCCGGCTGTCCCCAGCCGAAAAAACGGATTCCCCCCCCCCCCGGTTTATTCTGGCGTGGCGGCCATTTTGGAACTGGGCGGAGCATGCTCAGAAGCAACTTTTGATGCTGCTCTGCCCAGTTCCAAAATGGCTGCAGCGCAACTTCTGGTGTGGCGGCCATTTTGGAACTGGGCACAGCAGCATCAAAAGTCACTTCTGAGCATGCTCCGCCCAGTTCCAAAATAGCCACCACGCTACTTCCGGTATGCTACTTTCGGTCCGGTCCCTTATTTTTCAGAGAGGAACTTGGCAGGTATGTGTACGTTAGCCCCACAAATCTCTCTTGCTCACCTCTGATTTTCCATCTCTTTTCGTGACTGAGCACAGGAATTGATTGTGGATGCAGAAGACACCTGGATCCGCCTAGAAGGGCTTTCGGAAAACACAGAATACACCGTGCGCCTGCAAGCAGCCCAGGATGCTGTGAGGAGTGGATTCACCTCTACCATCTTCACTACAGGTGAGAGGGTTACCCAGGGCTTTCTTTCTAGAAGAAAATGTGGTGGAACTCACCACAGGAGTGGTGAAATCATGTACAGTGGTACCTCTACTTACGAATAACTCCACTTACGAATGTTTCTACTTACAAATGGAGCTCCGTCCGCCATCTTGGATGCGGTTTAGATAGGATTTTTTCTACTTACGAATTTTTAGATAGGGTTGCTTCGACTTACGAATTTTTTCTCCCAATGCATTCCTATGAGATTCGACTTACATTTTTTTTGACTTACAAATGTGCGTTCGGAACGCATTAAATTCGTAAGTAGAGGTACCACTGTATAATGGGGAAAACCCTGGAGAATCCTAGTGGTTTATGAGGAGAACCCACCCTAGAGCCCAAAGACAATCCCATCGGGCTCCAAGGAGGGTCTCCTTGCCAGCCAGAGGCTTGTTGAGGTTGCTCAGCTGAGTCACAATCACTTTTAACTGAGGTTCCATCAGAAGATTGGGTTTTTTAAAAGAAAACATGTACCGGTAATCTTTTTTCCCTTGAGATTTAAAGAGACAATTCCTTGGCCCATGCCAAAGTTGATGTTGCTTAACAGATAAACTTAGTACTTCCAGACTAACCCCCTCCATACATACACAGGCTGGTTTCTATGGCTGACTTAAATTTCATAGCTGAAATGTGTTACCCTCCCTCTTCCCCACACACAAAAGGCAAAAGCAAAAATGAGTATGGAGTGGGGTACAAAGTTAAGAGTTCAAACCAGAGGTACATAGTAAGTTGTCTTATCCTGAGTCAAGCTATGGCTCTATCTAGCTCCTTATTATGGAAGTGAGAGCTGGACCATAAAGAAGGCTGATCGCCAAAGAATTGATGCTTTTGAATTATGGTGCTGGAGGAGACTCTTGAGAGTCCCATGGACTGCAAGAAGATCAAACCTATCCATTCTTAAGGAAATCAGCCCTGAGTGCTCACTGGAAGGACAGATCCTGAAGCTGAGGCCACCTCATGAGAAGAGAAGACTCCCTGGAAAAGACCCTGATGTTGGGAAAGATGGAGGGCACAAGGAGAAGGGGACGACAGAGGACGAGATGGTTGGACAGTGTTCTCGAAGCTAAGAACATGAGTTTGACCAAACTGCGGGAGGCAGTGGAAGACAGGAGTGCCTGGCGTGCTCTGAACCATGGGGTCACAAAGAGTCGGACACGACTAAACGACTAAACCACAACAACAACAGCTCCTTATTGTCTACATTGACAGGCAGCAGCTCTCTGGTTCCAGGCAGGAGTCTCTCCCAGCCCCACCTGGAGATGTTGGGGGTGGAACCAGGGACCTTCTGCATGCAAGGTGGATGCTCTGCCGCTGACTAAAGCCCTTCTCTTTAACCGCCCCAAAGGTTTTTCCCACAGAGCGATGTTTGGCTCCAAGTTTAAATCTGATGGGGTGCATGACAAGATTGCAGGAGGGAGGCTTCCTTTTTTATCATTTCATTTATTTTTATATAGGACATCTGTTAGCCACGTCCCTGCCATGGCTCACAGTTTGCAAACAAAGCATAAAAGTGCAAGAATACAAATGCATTTTTTAAAAGCATACAAAAACAAACAAGTCATGGGAGGCAGAAATACCCAGCATAAAGGGACAAACGTAAAGGGCAAGGCCTAGGCAAATGAAAAGTGTTCACTGGGCACTGAAAAGAGGATAGAGACATTGCCAGGTGGATGTCTGTGAACCTCTCTGAGTGAAATGTTACCAATGCAGGTGTGGCTAGTCTAGCTCTGGCTATGAGGGATCACAGCAGAGGCCACTCACGCATCTACAGATAGGGCTAGATCTAACAGCACTTCAAACTGTACAGTAGACATGATCCTTCAAAGAAAGTTCAACCCTACCCAGAACAGACTGAATACCACCACCCCAGTCCAAACAAATCAAAATTTTATTGCATTAGCTGGTTGGCCATAGCACATAACACATAAAACATTAATAATAATAATAATAATAATAATAATAATAATAATAATAATAATAATAGCGGTAACCTACCGCTATTATACAGAACATGTATCAAACACTTACAAAGCATTGGATATAAAAACATGCGATATAAAACAGAATTTGGTAAAAACTAGGATGCATCATGTGTGTTTTGTCCACTGGGGAATGTTTAGTGAAATCCGCGTCTAGAGAAAGTTAGCCAGTCGAGAGAGCTCTGAGTTTCAGGGCCTGCAAGATATAAACGGCCACTCCGCGGGTAACCCTGGGGTTAGCGTCCACCAATAGAAATTTCATGTGGTCGTCTTCCGAGGCGATAAGCGAAGGAATCAGTATGAGGAGCCTTGGTCTTATTCAGAACAGACTGAATACCACCACCCCAGTCCAAACAGATCACTCACCCAAAGCTCCCCTGCCTTAATATGGACCAAGCTTCCGCTAACTGGCCTCCATCCAGTCCATGACCAGTTGCAGACAGCAGTTTAGCACCTCCACAGCTTCGCCTGAATGTGATGGAAAGGGTAGAAGTGGGAGTCTTCCATGTACTGATGGCACATTACTCCCAGTTTCCAGATAACCTCTACAAGAAGCTTCTGAGTGACGCTAAATAGCAAAAGGGGCAAAATAAAACCTTGTGGCAAACCATAGAACAGCTGCCAGGGGACAGAGTGGGAATCTCCCAACACCGCTTCTGGAGCCCCTGATCAATATAGAAGCAGAAACACCATTTTTCTGGGCCCCCAGTTCCCACCACAGATAGTTAATACTGGGAGGAACCGTGGTCAGTGGTATCAAGAGCTGCTCCGAGGTCCAGAAGGATCACACTCCTCCTGTGTTTCCTCCACTGTAAGTCTCTGTTTCTACCCAAAACTGGATTGAAATTGAACTAGACTAGGCAAATTCAATAGTATATGGAATTGCGCAGCCACCACCACTTGAGTACATTGCCCCAAAGGATCCTCTGAGTCCGCCATGAGTTTCTTCTGGAATTACTATTCACTCGTCTCTTTAAATGCCCCTGGGACCAGCAGGAAGCCATTGATTGATCAACTACAGGACTGAACCAGTCGGTCTATTGCAGCTACTGTTACAAGGCAAGGCAGACATTAAGGTGTTAGGTCAAAGTCCTCCAAGCATCCTATACACATCTCCAGGCCTAAATAACTGAAGTTCATCCAACAATACATAACAGTGTTTTCCTGGGTCAGTGAAAACGAACAGCTGTCTACAGCTTTGACTGCCTAACATCTGTTTCTTTATAATATAGCAAGTATTTTTTAAAAAAAATCAGATTCCACAGCCTGAATTTAGATTAGCTTATGCTACAAATAGTTGTAATCCGGGTAGTGGTGCATTTGGAAGAAGCGGGTTTCTACAGAAATAATAATATCGCACTGGAGAGTACTCTTGTGTAGACTCATGGATTGTGAAACAGCACAAGAGGGCACCCAGAGTGGAACGGCTTGTTTAGAAAGGGGATGCACAAAAGTGGTTGGATGTTGAATCCAATTACATCCGTACCTAAATTGTTCAAAAGAAGCAGGAAGGAGCTGTCCACACCCATATAGTTCTGAAATCACTCACTTGGTGTTTATATCTCTAGTAGTCTAAAAGGGCTGCCTTTGAACTTTCCGCGGATATATTCTTCCTTGATGTGCATGAAAAGGTTTTTGAAAAGGCTGTCAGTTAACAGCACCAGCTATCAATAGCCAAAAACCCTGCTTGCCTCATACAGGTATAGATCGGTGGCTGTTGCATTATTCTCCCTTCCACTTCAGTTAGTGTAAAGGATTAGGGTGACTTAGGTTGCTAGGGATGAAAGCCAATGCAGAGCTTTTAGATTGATTTTGCTGACAGATGAAAAGCATATCAGACCTCCTGGCGTAATTCAGCGTTGTGTCGCTGGTTTTTACATGGTTGGTATATTTTGATATCTGCTGAGGTGACCAACTTCTGTACTCTCCAAAGAGTTTATTTTTATTTAAAAGTCAGCGTAACATAGCAGTAAGAGCTTCAGGGTTGTGGTGCACACGACAGAAAGCTGGTGTAATATAGTGGCTAAGTGACTGGGCTACGGGTCAGGAAAACTAGCTTGATTTGAATTTTATCTCTGTCACGATGACTTTACCAGGTAGCCGTGGACAATCCCTTGCGCCACTGCCATTTGCCTCCCAAGCTAAATCTGCAGAACATAGTGAATCCAGAGAGAAATAATAATTGGGGGGGGGGGAATTCCCACATAAATACAGCGCAGGAGAAAGGTCTGGTGAAGGAACACCTCCCTGAAGATCACAACCCCAGTTTAGTTTCCAACCCCACCTTCAGCAGCTGATCGTTCTAAAGCAAAAGATGCAGGGAACCTCAAGTGCAGGATTCAAATATGCCCTTAGCACAAACATGCCCAAACTAAGGCCCAGGGGCCAGATGCAGCCCAATCTCCTTCTAAATCCGGCCCCCGGACGGTCCGGGAATCAGCATGTTTTTGCATGAGTAGAATGTGTCCTTTTATTTAAAATGCACCTCTGGGTTATTTGTGGGGCCTGCCTGGTGCTTTTACATGAGTAGAATGTGTCCTTTTATTTAAAATGCACCTCTGGGTTATTTGTGGGGCCTGCCTGGTGCTTTTACATGAGTAGAATGTGTCCTTTTATTTCAAATGCACCTCTGGGTTATTTGTGGGGCATAGGAATTCGTTCATATTTTTTTAAAAAAATATAGTCTGGCCCCCCACAAGGTCTGAGGGACAGTGGACCAGCCCCCTGCTGAAAAAGTTTGCTGACCCCTGCCTTAGCATAATGTGCAGTTTGACCCTAGAAAGCTACGAAGCGCAGCACCAGCTGCCTCCAGTTCTCATAAGGCTTTCCATGAGAACAATAAGGTGTGATTAACAAAAGAGAAAATCCCCAGCTGTACACTGAAAGTCTTGAACGTGCTCAGGTTGACTAGAGACATAACAAGGTGCTTTCATTCCCCCAGCCATGA
Organism: Zootoca vivipara; assembly: GCF_965207765.1. Classification (NCBI taxonomy): domain Eukaryota; kingdom Metazoa; phylum Chordata; class Lepidosauria; order Squamata; family Lacertidae; genus Zootoca; species Zootoca vivipara. The sequence goes on from NC_142590.1 coordinate 5,032,222, forward strand.
TAGCTGTCCGTTGTGGCTCATATGTACATGAGATTCTAGGAGAATTGCCAGATAAGCAGCACAAAGGAAACTTTATTATTAATGTCGCCCAGGTCTTCCACTAAAGAGTAGCAGGGCAAGGGGAAGTGTGGACCAGGGTTCGAATCCCCACTCACACATAAAGCTCACTGGGTGACCTTGGACCAGTCACCATCTCTTAGCCTAACCTACCTCACAGGGTTGTTGTCAGGATGAAATGGGGAGGGAGAGAACCACACATACCACCTTGAGCTCCTTGGAAGACAAAGGTGGTATATAAATGTAATAAATAATATTTTCAAAACTGCTCGGACTACATTCCACACTTTTAAAGTACATTCCACGCTTATAAAACAACTTCATTGGTGCCAGGAAAAAGCAAATAACGATGGTGTAGTTACAGAAATTAATCAAATTTGGTTTCCCCACCCCATTTCTCTTTCGGTAATTTTGTATATATTTCCTCAACTTCTACTAGCCATGGGATGGACAAAGAGCTTGCAGAGCACTGAATCCCTGCCCTGTGGCCAATGGAAAGCCTACTTTCATTGATTTCTGTCTGTAGGAGACCCAGATTTTCCTGTAGGTTTACCATGGTCTTGTCAAGGACCTGGAGTCGCCTTGAAAGAAGATGACCCTCTGCTTAGGGAGGCCTATTTCCTCATGGGGCTCCAGGAAAACCTGTGTTTTACCGCTGAATTGGATCAAACAGCAATCCGCAGAAAACCTGATTGTCGTTTGCTCTGATTCAGCAGTAAAACATGGTTTTTCCAGGGGAAAGTACTGGGACCAAAACAAACCTGCTTGGACACAGAGCTTTAAAGTCTGGATCTATGCCTAGAAATTTGTCACAAAAGGAAGTCTGGTTGAACCCATGCTTTAAGTACAGAAGGTCCAAAGTTAAAAAGTTCTCAGGAAGACTCATCCCTGATAACTGTTGCCAGCTGGAGTCCTAGACTAGATTAAACCAATAGCCTTATTTAGCTCAACTTCCTCCAGTCTTCCATCTTTTCTTTGGGCAGTATCAGTCACTCGAAGTGTCCCTTAGGGTCCCCGTTATAAGCAAACTGATTTAAATTTTAAAATGGGCACAGTTTATTCTCCATACAACAGCAAGAGCACTCACAGGATCTGACCTCCCTGTCATGGTCTTGGCTTATCATGAACAAAAGTGTTTGTCAATGTGATATGCAAGCAGAGGTGTGATATGACTGCTGACGTGTTCACTGCACTCATTTTACAGGAGGTCGTGTGTTTATGAATCCTCAAGATTGTGCCCAACATTTGATGAATGGCGACCTGATGAACGGTGTTTACACCATCTCTCTTAATGGGGATCTTGGCCAGAGAGTGCAAGTGTACTGTGATATGACCACGGATGGAGGCGGATGGATTGTAAGTGAGCAAACAAACTTGTTATGCAAGTCCTCTTCTTCTTCTTCTTCTTCAATCAAAAAGTCATATTTATGAGGGTTTAATGGCTTCACAGAGTTATGTGATTCATGAGTCCAATATTTGAGTTGTGTATGTGTGGAATGCCTTATTAACATTTTGTTAATCTGAGTGGCTGAAGTTATAATTCTTCCTGGTTGCGTACTTTCCTTACTCTCTAGAAATTAAGTCTCTCCATGGGCAGGGAAAAGCATATGCATCAAGCTCACGATCGCGCACATGAGCACTAAGGCAAGATGCAACACAATGTATGCCACTTCACACACTGCAACTACTGAGTTATATTTTGAACTTTTGACAACATGTCGTAGGATAATGTTTTTCCTTCTCTTCTTATCTCTTCGCTTTTAAACTGGCATAGCACAGTCTAAGGCAGCTGACACAATAGAGCTTTCCCTTTCTTTTTTCAAAGAGCCTTAAACCAAGAAAATAAGTTGGAATTTTATTGCAGCAAAATCCACAGTTAGAAGGGCAGGGCTCTAAGGGACAACAGGTGCCAAGCCTTACCAAGACAGTGGTAATAGACATGAAAATGTCACTCTGTGCCTGGGAAGTGTGATTACCTTCGCTCCCTGAACCAGCACATAGCCAAAGCAGGCAATGTCCCTTCAGTGTTCATTTCTGCACTTGAAATCTGCCTACATATGGTGAACATTGTCATCCCCATTCTTGCAAGAGCCAGACTGCCAGGATGCTAAGGATCTTTTCAGTAGGGTGCTTCAGCCAATCCTGACCTCCTTGTGACTAGTAAGTACATATGATCCAATATATATATGGTGCATATATTTGCAAAAACAAATTTATCCTCACTCATTGTTCACACTTTACATTTTTAGGTACTCCCTATAGTATTTTAGATAAATGTAATATGTGAAGCAGTTCTAACAGTGTAAATATGGCCACTACATCCCATATCTTAAGAGAGCACAGGCAATGGGCAGCCTGGAGGCACAGGCCCACAATGATGAATGACAACTCTGCAGAAGGAACCTCAACTTTGCTGGGTTCTAAGGTCTACCCTGCAGCTTGCTTGACAAGATGGCATCCATTTTAGCTGTTGTGGAGGATACAGTGCACACACTGTTGTTTAAATTCACGTGAAGAGGCCTCTCTCTATCTCTCTTTCTCTCACTCACAATTTTTCTTTTTTGAGAAAAAGGAGGGAAGGAGTTAGAATGGAGAAATGGGCCTTAAATGTTTTCTCTCTCTGCTGCTTCTCTGCTCCCAATCCACACTACTTTTCTCCCCATAGAGTTCCACATCTATCTTTGTGAGGATAATACACAATAATCTGTGGAGGTGGCAGCCTGGAGAAATGGTTTGGAGTCCAGCAACAGCCAGGGAAAGGGTTAATTAGCACCCGGTACCACTTTTAAATTGCCCCTCCCAAAGCAACTTTTTCTCTTTGAAAAACCAAGAGGCCAGGGGTGGGGAACAGTGTTGCATGCCTTTAATTGTGTAGTTAGGCAAAGAAAGAAAGAAAGAAAGAAAGAAAGAAAGAAAGAAAGAAAGAAAGAAAGAAAGAAAGAAAGAAGGAAAGAAAGAAAGAGGCACTAGTCAATAACTAGAACCATCTCGCCAGGGTACTCTATTTTCCATGCCTTAGGGACTAAGTTAATAATAGTTACACTCTGAGAGATTCCTGGTGATTTATTTGACACATGCAACTCCTTTGGAGAGTGAGGCTGGAGTTGATTCATGATGCTATCAAGGAAATTAATCGAGGATGTCTTTCAAAATTTGCATTTCACTGCTCAACATATAGCAGCTACGGGAAGCGCACAATAGACCCAGGATGGCCCCCGAAAGGCTTGCAGGCAGGATTTCCCCACGGAAGCAACTTTTCCTGGTTCTTTGTGGTCCCAACCAAATGTTAATCAAGGTGTGGTACAAAGTCGGTTTTGCTTACATTTTCACTTGTAAGGATTTTACACTTGCATTTCATATAAATATTACCGTCTTGCTTTCCAATGTGCCTCCTGGTAATGCAGAGGACCAGAGCGTCTTTCAGAAAGCGCATTATATCTTTGTATCCCCTGTTGACAGCCTTCCATAGCTGTGAAGTGCTTGCTGCTAAGAGGCGCCACATTGATTACAGAGGGCATGAGGGCAATTGGATTGTCCCTGCTCACAGGCTGGTAACCAGAGTGTATAATGGCCCTTAAGTAATAATAATAATAATAATTTATTATTTATACCCCGCCCATCTGGCTGGGTTTCCCTAGCCACTCTGGGCGGCTTCCAGCAGAAAAATAAAACACAGTAATCTTTTAAACATTAAAAGCCTCCCTGAACAGGGCTGCCTTCAGATGTCTTCTAAAAGTCTGGTAGCTGTTTTCCTCTTTGACATCTGCTGGGAGGGCGTTCCACAGGGCAGGCGCCACCACCGAGAAGGCCCTCTGCCTAGTTCCCTGCAACTTGGCTTCTTGCAACGAGGGAACCCCCAGAAGGCCCCCGGTGCTGGACCTCAGTGTCCGGGCAGAATGATGGAGGTGGAGACGCTCCTTCAGGTATACTGGACCGAGGCCATTTAGGGCTTTAAAGGTTAGCACCCACACTTTGAATTGTGCTCGGAAAGCTTGGAGAAGGCCTCCTCTGCATTAGGGAAATGTCATTCCTTGTGGAACCAGTTGATCAATCCCTGTCTTAAGGTACGAGTAACATGGACCTGGGAAATCCGGCCCCATGTACCAGAGCACAGAGGAAGGCTGCTAATGAAGGGGATGGTGTGCCATCATAAAGATTTCAATCCAAGAGTAATGGCCAATGTTGCCTGTGGCCTTATCACCAGGGAACAAACATTGCTCAAGCAAAAGGGAAGGCGGTTAGTTTTTCTTGTGGGACTGACATCATCAGCTGCTTGGTGGGTGGCTAAGTAGATACCTGGTGGGTGACCAGGTACCATACGTGAATATTTCAAAGCAAGAGAATGCAGCCCACTGTGATAGCATAGCTGCAGCTGCAAAGTGTGCAAAGAAGCCAGGATAACATAGGGCTGACTTTTGCCTATAAACTGCCTGGCATCCAACATTATCACTATTAGTATTGATTACATTGTTGCCCCATCTTTCCTCTCAAAGGAGCCTAGGGTGGCAAACAACCAAACAGTAAAATAATGCAATTGTTTTTTAAACATGAAGAATATTTAAAAAGAGTCACATTTTGTCATGGACTGGTTGGACGTGGAGAAATGGTGGGGGGAACCAGCTGAGAAACCACCAAGGGAAGAAGGCTCAGAGCCCAGGGATTGGTAGTGGGACAACGATGAGTGGTCAGAGGGAGAAGACTAGGAAGAGGAGGTGTCAGAAGAGGTAACTGGGTTTAGTGAGCTGGGAGAGTCTGTGAGAGAGAGAAGTCCAGAATCGGAGGCAGAATCTGAAGTAGGCGAGTGAGAGGAGGGAGGTCAAGAAGCAGAGATGAGTCAGGTCAGGCAGGTGAAGAGTCAGAGGTGTCTACCACTCCAGCTGCGACAAGCTCCCCTTATCCCAGAACCAGGAGAGGGATGAAACAGGTGGAGCAAAGATGGGCTGCATCCAGGCGCAGACTCCAATTGCTTGGAAAAAGCACTAGAGAGGAAGAGACATAGACGGCTGGGGAGGCAGGGATCTTAATTTTAGCAAATGGTTTCATGGAGTAAGACCTATCGTGGATGAGCTGCTGTGCTCATTAGGCATGACACTCAGCTAAGTCTATGAAGATCGTGTTTTTGCTAATAAAGAGTAAATCACTGTGTGATTTCCTGACCAGCTCGCTCTATGACACATGTCCTCACAACTAACAATTTCATGGTTGCCAGAAGCAGTGTATTTCAGCCCTCAAATTCTCAGGTTAACATGAATGTATTTAAATTCCTCCTGAATGTTAATAATAAACAGGGAGGTAGATGCACCTTGACATGTGGCAGTAGGAGGCGCAAGCTGGCACCAGAACTCTTGCAGCTATGGTACCTTTCTAAGCTTAACTATGGTGGATGTGTAAGCCAAGAAAAATCAATTGAGGGAGTTTGTGGAGGAAGTTAGCTGAACAGGGAATAGTGTTTACTTTATTGAAAAAGAAACTGGCTTCTGATTTGTCTGTGAAGGGAAATGGGGGCCATTTCCCCAGCATACACACAAAGGCCATCCACAGGTATACACATCTCATATATCATAAGGATTGGTCTGCCTCACCATTCTCCTTCCTTCCTTTGCAGGTGTTTCAGAGACGGCAGAACGGGCTGACAGATTTTTTCCGGAAGTGGGCAGATTATCGTATTGGCTTTGGAAACCTAGAGGATGAGTTCTGGCTGGGTAACAAACCTTTACCCTTTTCTTGTCCCTGTCCCTGTCAGCCACGAAACCAGACACCTGTCCATCATATCGTCTTGCAACAGGCACATTTGGTTTCTCTTTCCCAGTCGTTCTTTTCTTCTTTGCCTTCTGTGCATCATCAGACGGTTATCTGTCTCTTTCACTCTTCCTGCATTCTCAATCAATCTGCTTTTTGACTCATCAGGTTTCTCCATTCTTTGTCCTGTCCGTGTTCCTCATTAATGATGGGCTCTGTGGCATGAAAGGCTCGTAACTGGGACCTGGTCGCTGCTTCATTTGTTAGGTAGTGCAGCAAGCTTAATTGCCCTCTAGCCCTCATGGAACTGTGGTCAAACATCCTTTCGCTCACAAAACAAGCTAGATGGAGTCATTTCGTTCCATTTCAATGCGCTTTGTCTGCATCACAGATAAACTCTGCCATTCAGCATGATTGGCAGTTTCTGCTAAGGGAAAAGCCCAAGCATAAACTGAGGAATTCTTTTGGGTTACATCAAGCAAATGTACATCTAACGCAAAATATGTTAGCCCTATCTCTGGTGTGTAGGAAGGATGTATCAACACTACATAATTAATCTGATTTGATAATAATTCCACCACCCCAGGGAACTCTGGGAAGTGCTGTTCTATGAGAGGAGCTCAAGGTCTCTAACACGCAATTCTCAACGCGTTCACCAAGCTACAATTACCAGGATCCTTCCAGAGGGCAAGGGGAGCCTGGCTTGCAAACTGCTATATAACTCCGGCAGAGCAGAGACACAACTGGAGTATTTTTAGTGGCAAAAGTAGGGATTTTAGCACTCCTGAAAATATAACTTGTTTTATTGAGTTTTTATTTTCTCATGAGCCATCTGTGAGGAAGAAAGATTAAAGAAAAACAATTCAACCTACAGGCAGAAATATGTGTAGCCGATGGACCCAAGGCTACGTCTGATGAGTTTATTCCATTCTTGAAACAGTGGGGGGGGGGCAATCAGGGGACCATGGAGGAGCTGACTGTAGAGGCCAGAGTACTGGCAACAGCTTATGTCACATAGGCCAAATTGGGGCCACCAGGGATCAAAAAGTGGCTCATGAGGCTGTTTTGCCACAACCCTGCCCACCTGCCCCACACCTGAAGTCAGGTATGGGCCAGAAAAAGACACGGCTTCAAAGAAACACTCAGGATTGTGTTTGCCCTTTGCCGCTCTCACCCGGCATGTTAGTTTCTCATATGGCAAATGTTTATTGAATACATAAGTTGATCAGACTGTGGCAGGAATCCACCCAGCACTCATGGGGAAATCTGGCATGATCTCTTAGAGGAATCAAATGAAACTTTAACACATGGCATGATAAAAGTCTGTACCTTTATCAGGACAAGTTACTTGTTGTTTACTGTTGTAACCATTGTTTCCTCAAAATTTATCTTCTGTACCATGGAAATAAATAAAAACAGTAGAAAGAAAGAAAGAAAGAAAGAAAGAAAGAAAGAAAGAAAGAAAGAAAGAAAGAAAGAAAGAAAGAAAGAAAGAAGAGTCAGGAGTCTTAGAATGTGCTCTCAACAATTCTTCTGCAAGCAGGGTTTCTCATAGAGTCGAATCCAGCCGCAAGCCCCATTTGTGGCAGGGCACTGTCTTGGCATACACAGCTCAGATTCAAGTTGCTCCTGCAAAGGAACATTGTGCCTTGCTGCCCAGATTGAACTCGATGGATGGCAACGGCAAAAAATCTTTCTTAAATGCACATTGCACCTGCAAAGGAAGAAAGGAAAAATTAGGAGCGCATTCCTGATTTTGTCCTTTGAAGTTGTCAGCTGATGCCATGGTACTGGCCCTTGTGGTCTCTTCCAACTCTATGATTCTGTGATTCTACTGTCAGGAGATTGACACATGGGTGGCCCCACACAGGTAGCACACAGAACATGGGGGGGGGGGTTTCCTGTTTTCCCCTTCCCCAATGTATGCCCATGGAACAGCAATTCCCCGCCCTTGGGTTGTGGACTATTGGGATAAAATAGTTATTTCCCAGTTCTCATGGAACTTTATAAAGAGTTAACAGACAATGGTGTTTTTTATTGCTGACCTACACTTGACTCCATGCATTCTTATAACAGGCAGTTAGGTTGGGGAGGAAGCGAAGAGCAACAAATGGACATTCCAGCATGAGGCTTGGCTTCTGGATCCCATTATCCAGAACCCACATCCGATATGTACCTCCTGGACAACAAAGTCTAGACTCAGGACAGAGGGGTTTGAACAACAACATGGAGCAAATTTCCACTCAGCTTTTACTCTCAATTCCACATCACAACATGTGCATTGAGAGCCAGTTCTTACACCGTGCTGTTCACATGATTTCTAGGCATGCAATCCTACAAACTCTTTTTTATTGTCTTTCTAGGACTAGACAATATGCACAAGATCACATCACAGGGGCGCTATGAACTGCGGATAGATATGAGAGACGGCCAGGAAACAGCCTTTGCATATTATGACAAGTTCTCCGTTGGAGATGCCAGGAGCCTGTACAAGCTTCGGATAGGGGACTACAATGGCACTGCTGGTACAAATTCAGGGCACATTCCCCACTTACTACTCCAAGACTTTTTCCTCAGGCTTAACAGCTCTCGCCTGATCTCACCCACACAAGAGAGCAGCCAATTCTCTCCATGCAAACCAATCACATTTATATTTATCTCCACCCCCATCCATGTATTTCATTCTCCTCCTTCTCCAGTTTAATCCATAAGGTGGTAATATACAAATAGGACCCATGCAGCAGCTTTTTTGAAAGTATGCAATGTCACCTTTCTAATAGTTAGTAGGTAAGCCCAAGTGTCTCCTGGGGATATAACAAACATAACTTGGTGGCGATCCTTCTTTGCATGCAAAAGGTCCCAGGTTCAACCCCTGACATCTCCAAGTAAGATCATCTCATATCGCAGTGGGTTAGATGAGGTAGATGGACCCATCCATCTGAAACCCTAGACTGCAGATTCATATGCTCCCATATAACACTTGGCCAAAAGATGTAAACATCTGTCTCCCTCTGTGCTTGTATCTATCAGTGATGATGAGCTTCTAAAATGGAACCCACTCTAATGCTGAGCCAAAAAAAGAGTTGGGGGTGATTTTTGCAAACATTTTTGTCGTTCTCACCCCACCCACCCACCCCGCCAGTGAATTTTCAAAGGAGCTCAAAGGGTGACAAAGTGTTCACCTGTTATGGCAACTGGGATACATTCCCTTTCCACGTTCCTCAAACCATACTGATGGGAATGTGTAGGGGATGGACTGATGATTAAATCTGTACATTAAAATTTATACCTCCTATCCCATGTGTGTGCAAGAAATATGAAAAGTAGGTGGGGTGTGAAGCCGTTTTAGCAGAGTACAACACTTGCATGTTTTGCATCTTACTAAAGTTTAGGAATAAGGCAATTACACATTTTTATCCCTTTTTGTGGTCTCTGGACCTCCCCTTCGTCACCCTAATTGCAGAAAGGGAACCACACATTTTTAGGAAGATAAGCAAAAAAAGGTTTACTTACATTTCAATGCAGGCAGAAAATACAATACAGGTAAGAAAACCTCTCAGGTACAAAACCCAAAAGCTGGCTTCAAAATAGGCTGTGTGTGTGTGTTAGCCCCCAGACACATGTCTGATCAGTTTAGAAGCATGACAGAATAGAGAGAATCCTCAGAAGCAGAAGGAAGTAAAAAGGACAGTCTCCTGTGTTATAGAATCCCCGCCCAGAGGAAAAGTGACCACACAGATGTTCCTCGCTAGGGAGTTTAAGAACTCTGTGTACTAGGCCCAATTATTTGCTTTGTGTGTTCATAAGTATATGCGCATAAACAAACAGTTTGGGTGGGGAGTATACCCTCCGCCATGCTGCACTCATTTCTTCATTCTGAAGGGGGGGGGGAGACTGTCACACATCCCTGATGCCAAGGCAGTGAGGATACATGCCTTATGCCCTCCTGATTAGAATAAGGATAGTGAGAGGGTTTCCTTTGCCATCTGTGATGCTATGAGGTAGACATGCCTAATGGGTCATGTAATTACACCAGTTTTCCTTGAGGGTGGGATGATGAGAAAACAGGGGTGTCGATGCTCTGAACCAGCCTAGAAAATGCTGCCACTGACAAACATGGCTCTGGAAATAGCATAAAAGAAGCATGCACTGGGGTGTCAAACAATATGCCGGGCTGCCTGAAACACAAAAAGACTCCCATGCTGTGCACCACATATGTGCAGCAACCCCCAGAAGTTGCTTCTGCTTGCTTCTAAATTTGGGCCAGCTCTCACAACTCGGGGCTCATGCGCACTTTGCTTGTCCTGCCCCTAGAAAGCCAGGGGTCCAGGCACTTTTCCATTTGTCCCATGCTTCCTAGACATGGGTCAGAATAGTTTTCCATTTGCCTCACTGCTTTCCCCGGGAACACCTGCCCGGGAACACTGAATCAGATCAAACGTCAATCCACTGAAAAACCCGACTGGCGTTTGCTCTGATTAGGAGGTAAAGCGTGGGTTTTCCCAGGAGAGAGCAGCGGGACAAGCAGAAGTGAGGACAAGCCCTCAGTGCTTGTTCTCACAGAGCCAAAACCAGGGCAGCCACCGAGCGACAAACACACATGCATGAACTCAGCTTGAGGTGTCCCTTTGCAGGCGGAAGGAAAATGACCTGTCTTCTGTTGCAGGGGATTCACTCACATATCACCAAGGGCGCCCATTTTCCACCAGAGACAGAGACAACGATGTTGCCGTCACAAACTGTGCCATGTCATACAAAGGGGCCTGGTGGTATAAGAACTGTCACAGGACCAACCTCAACGGCAAGTATGGCGAGTCCCGGCACAGCCAGGTAAGTGGAGGGTCAGTTCAGAGCTGCAAACAGGAGCTCAGCTTCTCTGCTTGTTAATGATGCGTTTTGCAAGCCTCTTAGCTCATCAGCAGAGAGCTGTGTGGTTAAGAGCAGGCATCCCCAAACTTGGGCCCTCCAGATGTTTTGGACTGCAATTCCCATCATCCTTGCCCACTGGTCCTGTTAGCTAAGGATCATGGGAGTTGTAGGCCAAAACATCTGGAGGGCCACAGTTTGGGGATGCCTGGTTAAGAGCATGAGCTCTCATCACCTGGTGACAAGCCCCCTGCTTATACCAGCATAGCAGTGGAAGCACTACACAAAGTATTTTTCTTTCATAGAGTGGTTTTATGTCTGTGTGGAGTTTTTATACAGGGAAATGGGTTTTTTTATTTTAAAAAAATACAATTTCCTACCTGCAGTTTAAAGTGGTATAGCGGAGGCTTCTGTCATTTCAAGTCCTGGTCCGTACAATGCTAAATAATGCAGTGCTACAACTTCTGGGGTGGCAGAGGGCACTAGGCTACCAGGGAGAAAGTTTACCTTGCCTCTCCCTCTCCCAGCTATGTTAGTATTCTACTTAAACCAGGCATCCCCAAACTGCAGCCCTCCAGATGTTTTGGCCTACAACTCCCATGATCCCTAGCTAACAGGACCAGTGGTCGTGGAAGATGGGAATTGTAGGCCAAAACATCTGGAGGGCCGAAGTTTGGGGATGCCTGACTTAAACTAAGCTTTTCACATGGGGAGCATTCATTAATATGGTCCTCCTGCTGAAACCCAAAGCAGTTCTCTTTACCATCTTAGGTCTCTATCACTTCATTCTTCTGAATGTGCAAATCAGGCCTAATGTACTTTGAATAAAAGTGCTCTGAGGTTTAAATCTTATAAAGCCAATCCTTCTTCTTCTTCTTTTAAGCCTTCAAAGTATTTCAGTAGGAAGTAGTTGTGAGTGCCCTGTTCTACTCCTCCTAGCATCCTCCCTTTTTGTTATGCTACCTGAATTATCCCAAGTATCCCCATCCCCTTGGCAATGACTTTCCCCCTGCTTTGCCCACAGGGTATTAACTGGTACCACTGGAAAGGACACGAGTTCTCCATACCTTTTGTGGAAATGAAGATGCGGCCCTACAACCATCGCAACACCCTGGGGAGGAAGCGGCGGTCCCTGCAGCTGTGAAGGGGCCAGGATCCCTCTGGACAAGCAGTCCTTTTCTGTCATTTGTTTGTATTTTATAATCTGAAAAGGAGAGGACAAAAGGTAGCAGCCTGCTCCATGCTGAGTGGCTGAGGGAAGCCATGATGCCCCTGAGGGATGGCTCACTTTGGTAAGAGAACAACCTTGATGCTTTGCTGTCATTCCCAGTGACTTTATTGAGTCCCTACCCACCCAGCACACCTCCATAAAAGAAGAGTTCTTTTGTTCTCTCTTGAACCTATTAGAAAATGGCTTTATTTAAGGTTTTCCTTCTTAACCCAGTTTCTACTGTACGTGTGGTGCTTCTTTTCACATGCCAGCCTGTTCTGCCAGCGGGTACCAAGGTCGGTTCCCAGAGTTCTGGTTGCCCATTGTTGCTGCTGCTACATGAACTCAGTGACATTTTCACAGTGATGCCTGCTGAGCCAGCAAATCTCCATCAGTCGGGGAAGAAGATTCCAAAATCTGGAAACTTACTGAACCCACCTGCAGAGGCCAAGTGGCTCCATTCCTTTAAAGGCCACACCCTTCACACAAGGCAGGCGAAGACACTTCATCCTTCCATCCCAACACAAACCCTAGGTCATGTTCCCAAAAACAAATGCAAGCAAATCTACTTGCTCATGTGTCAAATTGATTTTGGAACTAAACGTCTCTCACCTGTATTGCTCCCATGCTGTACCAATTTTATAGGCACTCCAACTAAATTTATCTCAGACTTTAAAGTCAACTTCTGAAATCGGAGTTTAACAGAGTCAATGTCCCTTTAAAAAGTGTATGCCCCTTCCCCCTCACCAGTCCATTGGTGAAAATACTTCAGAGTGCAGCCACCTCCCTATGAAGCCACTCATTCTGTGGCAGGGGGCTTCCAGTTGCATCGACACAGACTAGACAACCTACAAAGACTACGGAGGGGCAGAGCAGAGGGATGCTTTGAGTTAACACCACGATGCATCAAACCTGAGCCTCTTTTTTGGGTGTGGGGAGAAGAACATCCCTGGGCATGAAACGTGTGAATATTACAAAAGCGAGACACTTAACTCCTCACTAGCCCCCATAAAACTCCTTAATTGTTGTCTACCTTTGAGCAGAATGTTTGGAGGCTGAAACAACACGTCATGTTGAGATTTGTGTTGGGATCTACCAACATTCCCCCACCACCACCAACCATAGCTGCCAAGTTACCCCGTTTTCCCCGGGAAACCCCCATTTTTACTTACCTTTTCCCGGTGGTCCCCCATATCACTTCGTCTCCCGTTTTTCTCCGTTATTTTCTCCTGCCGGCGGCCATTTTTTTTCTTTCCGATTTGCCCTTCTATGGGCACCAAAAATGGCTGCCACCGGCTTCAAAAGTTGCATCTACGCATGTCCGGAGGTGCATAGACGCGACTTCCGGTGGTGGCGGCGGCCATTTTTGGTGCCCTTAGATGGGCGGAGCGACACCGGAAGTTGCGTCGATGCAACTTCCGGTGTCACACGGCTGCCGGTCCCGGATTCTGCAGTCCGGGACTTGGAAGGTAAGCCACCAACCCCCCCACCACATGAAATGCAGCAATGGTGGCCGTCCACCAGGTTCTTTGGAGCAGTGCATGGGATATGTATGTGATGACGATGGTGATGACTAAACCTTCCCCTCCATGCTGTTCTCCTAGTCAGAATCTCCACTAGTCTGCCCCTCCAAACTGCAGCCTCAGCAACTGTTTCTTTTTTTCCCCTTTTCCTTTTTCTTTTTTGTTATAACAACAAAAAAAGGGTTGTAAAAAAGAATCACAGAACTGTCCTTTCCACGATGATAATCTGGGCTATCCTGCTTCAGGCAGTGCGGGGGGCACACAATTAAATGTTCTCCAGAATTTTTTTTTAAAAGAATTTTTTTAAAAAAAGATTTTTTTTTTAAAAGAAGCTTACACATAGAAAACTAGCATATCAGGGGAAAGGCCATGCTAGGACCAGAGGCCTATCTGGGGTCCCTCGCAGCCTTGCTAAGAAGCTGGCCACACAGAACAGTGGCCCAGGGAGCCACTCCAAGCCAGAGTGGAGAGGTGCAATTTTTGCACGCACACACACACACCCTGGACCTTGGCAGGATCCAACCTAACTGATCCCTAGCTGATCCCCTGGCTAGAATCTCTGCTTTGACATCCATTTTTCTATGGAGAGGGAACGTTTGGTATGGGAGAACATTCAATCATGTGAGTATCACCTGCCGTCTGAGGTGGGACAACCGAGGTCCAGGCTCTGTCACCTTCATTAAGGATCTAGGCCTCAGTTGGATGAGTGCAGGAAGTTCACCTAATCCATTTGAAGCACTCAAGGTTATTCTGCCTGCATCAGTTTAGAACTCTATTGTCCCAGAAAATTGTATTAATTTCCTAAGTAGATTTAAAAAAATAATAATAATCTGGCTGACTAGTCTCTTTGAAGCTTGAAACTCCCATGTCTATGAGGGCTTCTCTGAACCAGCTCTTTCACCCTGCCATAACACTGAGTTGTGTCTACTTCACCATTCCAGAAATCACCCCATAATCCCAGAAACCCTACACAACACTGGGCAAAACACTGCATAATGGCATCCTCTCGACCAGGCATGGCCAAACTTGGCCCTCCAGATGTTTTGGGACTACAACTCCCATCATCCCTAGCTAACAGGATCAGTGGTCAGGGATGATGGGAACTGTAGTCCAACAACAGCTGGAGGGTGAAGTTTGGCCATGCCTGCTCTAGACACACACAAACTTGTTCCTGCCTGGCAACAGTTTGTCCTAAAGAGTCACATTTTCAGAGGTGGGCCACCACCAGGTTAGGTAGTGAAGTTTTTGATAAAAATTGAGCAAAATTATATATGCGACATTTAGAATTCAAAGAACAGAATTTATCTTTTAAAAGAAAAGGCTAGTTTCACAGGAAACACCCCTCTAAAATCAACTATGAGGAGACTGGAGCGACTGAATATTCTCTGATTCAGCAATGAGTTTCTCTAACTGTTTAGCAATAGCATAACAATAATTAATATGAACACTGGCCATCTTTAAAAGCAAACGCTTGGCATGCAGGAGCAAAAAGGAACGTTTAAATTCAAGTGTAGAAACAGTGCAAAACTGACACCTTGTGGTGAGAATAAGAAAATACAGCGAATGGCCTCTTTATAGGCCAGGCTTCCTCAGCCTTGGCACTCCAGATGTTTTGAGACTACAATTCGCATCATCCCTGGCCACTGGTTCTGCTAGCTAGGGATCATGGGAGTTGTAGGCCAAAAACATCTGGAGGGCTGAGTTTGAGGAAGCCTGATATAGGCAGTACCTCACTCTGGGTAGATACCTGAGCGTTCCACATCCCTGTTTTACTCATTGCACAGGAATGCTTTTAAGATAATCTGCAGTTTTGCACATGGCAGCTGATACTTAAGATATAACAGAGCAGAAACAACAGTCCCACTTGCAGAGGATTACAGTTCTATTCTTCCCTTAAAGAAACTCCACTCTGGCAGCGTCCATCTTCTGAGGCCCATCAGGGAACAATATATAAACCTGTTTATTAAACCTGTTCTGTCATCAACAGATGAGGGGCCTGAATCTGTAGACTAGATTCAACAGACTGAACACGCAAAAGCAGAAAAGAACTCAATTAGAACATTGTAGAGCATTTTTAGGTAGCTTTCCTTTTTCTCATGTAGCACCTGATGAGCCAAAAAATAACTTGAATATCCATGTCCTATAATGTGGCTCATTCTATTGTTTCCTGTGGCAATTTGGCCATTAGCTCAGTTTTTTACTCCTATCTAATAGGCATTCTTCCCAGAGCAACAAGACTTACCTACAAGAGTGGCAGGTTTCCTCAGAAACCTGTCTCCATTTCTGTTGTGGCATTTTTTTCCAGTTAAGTCATTGACTCAGACACTACAGGTATTAGCAAGGTATCCACCCACCACACCAACCCCATAAGCCCAACAGGCCACAGACAACTTGTAAGCATCTACTGATGTTCTACTTGCCATGGTAGCTTCATTCCAATCAACTGTCTATTCATTGTGAAGATCGGACGGCTGTTCATGCATAACCAACAGAGAATTATGTGGCTAAGGGCTAGATCCATGAGCACTTTTGGGTGCTTATGGGCTGGTGTTTTCCCACAAATGAGTCACCAACTGGAAGCGGTGGAAGCTTAGCCCTTTAGGCTAATACAGGGGTCCCCAGACTTACCCGCCTTCGGGCCGGAGGGCGGGGGAGTGCGCGCGCAGTGGGCCGGAGGGTGGGGGAGTGCCCGCCAGTGCTCATGCGCACATCCATTTACTGGCGCGGTGGCGCGCTTCCAGGCCGGAAAAATTGCCGAAAATTGTTTGTGCGCATGCGTATGGGCCTCCCCCGACCCGGAAGTGCACCTCCCCCGCCCCGGAAGTGCACCGGAAATGACCTCTTCTGGGTCGGGAGAGGCCCATACGCATGTGCAGAAACGATTTTCGACAATTTTTTTCAGATCTGGAAGCGCGCCGCCGCGCAGCGCACCGCAAGAGCCGGCAGCGGGCGGCGGGGGTCGTCGCGGGCCAGATTGGGAGGCCAATTGGGCCGCATCCGGCCCGGGGGCCGTAGTCTGGGGACCCCTGGGCTAACATGAGTCTTCTGCATGTTTACCTGAAAGTAATCCCATACACTCTTGCCACAATAAATGTTTTACTCTTTAGGAGACCACTCTTGTAAGTTGCTTGTGCTACAACAGACTACAGTCTGTTACAAACTCTGGATACAAACTTAATTCATTCCAGAGGTCCGTTCTTAACCTGAGGTACAACTTTAGCTAATGGGTCCTCCTGCTGCCGCTGCACCGCCAGCATGCAATTTCTGTTCTCATCCTGAGGTAAAGTTCTTAACCTGAGGTACTACTTCCGGGTTAGTGGAGTCTGTAACCCGAAGAGTTTGTAACCCGAGATACCACCGTAATGCGACTATTCTGGAATTTCCCGCACAAAATAAGGGCAATAAAATGGCACACAAACACAAAATATCTGCAAAATGGCCGAAACACCCACCCCGACAAAAACAGACCCTCAGGAAAAACGATGTACACTTCAAAACTTTTGTGGACATTATGAAGCCTTCAAGGGCACATCTATTAGAGCATATAATGTGGGCTAGTATTCCCTTTTCAAGCTGAATTTTTATCCATCCCCCCCCTTCTTTGTGTATGCGTAAATTGGTATATTCCAGGCATGGAAAAGGTGGGCACTGAACAAATTTGTACTGTGGAGGAGCATAAAGCAACAGTGTGGCCATTACAGAAGTTCTTTTTTGTGGGGAACTCTCTGTGGACAGGAGGGCTTCTGTGTCTTTTTCTCTGGCAGCAGCACAGCACACAACTTGTGAGCCCACATTTGGGGCCATTTCCAAAGTGATTTTCCGCTTGCATCACAGTGGGAGCTGCTGCTGCTGTCGAAAGGGCGAACAGCTCCATGGCATGGACTGAAAGCGGATCCCAGAATTGTATAGTCCATAACTACAGAACCAGGGAGTGGTCATTATTCTGCATTAATACATTCAAAGTAAGAGGAGATTTAGGTTCTCCGCTCTCCATGTTGACACAGTGTTTAAAGAGTTCCTTTTTCTACCCTACACCTCTCAACTTCTTGAAAGGCAGAGTGGGACAAACATTGTCAGAACAGGAGATTATACCCTTTCCAAGGGGAAAGGAAGCCTCTGTGACAAACCACTGTGATGCTGGAGTTTAGTGGGAACGCTGAGAACAGCACACTCCCTTCCGATTTATGATGTCCTTGCAAGAGTGGGGTGAAGGCATTTCCCCTCCTTGGGGATATAACTAGGTGCTCTGTTTATTATTCTCACTAACCCTTCAATCCACGGTGCTGACAGCACTCCAACAATACTGCCTAATGGTTGGTCAGTAGCTACAGTAGTTGAGATATTGCTGTCTCAACAAGGGAAGATAGCTAGGATGGGAGGAGAAAAAATGAAACCAGATCCTGCAGAGAAGATCAAACTGCATAAAAATCCCTAGACTTTGGCAAGTGTCATGTTTGCTTTTTTCAGAGGATGACGACTCAACAAAGATTTTGAAAACTCTGACCCCTCCTTTGTATATGCATTATTCTGGAACTATGTTTATTATTTAATAGAAGAAATAAATGAGGTGGCAGCTCCCTCAGAGAGACTCTGACAAACTAAACCTTCCCAGTAGAACAATGAGGGAGAGATAGGAAAAGCAACTGCCCTCCCGAGGATCCCGTAATGGAACCATAGCTCAGAGAATGGGGATATACGCTTGTTAACCATTGTTAACTAGTATTTTTAGTCCTGATTGCTCTTAGGCTCTGTATAGTTCCTTTTTTAATGCATTTTCTATACGTTAATAAAAGATTCCAAAGGAGAAATGGGTGTGTGACTGGTCAATGCAAGAGATACCAAGCAATTATTGAGAGTCACTTTCTGGCAAGGATTCAGAGGGTTAACTTGGGCCTGATCCTTCCTATCCCTCAGTGTATTCTTACCCATTGCATGCACCTACCATCTCCCCAGGTTTTGCATGGTTTTTGAACTCCGAGACAACGCGAGCGACACACCAACCCGCCCTTGTTGCCGTATCCTCTGAACACATCACTCTTCCTGCCTTTCCCATCACTGTGGCCACATCAGCCCAGCCCTGCACACAACCTAATTTGTGCTGGCAGCGTAGCCCTACATCCAGACGGAATGAGGTGGCTGGCTGGTTTGGGGTTGTGGGTGGGGAAGTGCCATTGACTCCAAAAAGCTACCAAGCATTCAGAACCAAAAGCAAACAAAAACTTCCTCCTTAGCTTGAAGAGAAGTTGTTAACTAGATCCACCCTTGCTTTCCAGGATTCTGCTGTTCCATATTTCAGGGACCTTAGCAGCAGCTACAGTTGCTTTATCCACATCAGAGATTATTGCACACTGGAAGCTGCTTTACAAAAGTCAGACCATTCATCCATCTAATTCAGTATTGCCCACACTGACTTGCAGTGACTCTTCGGGATTTCAGGTGGGGGCCTCCCCAGCCCTATGTGGAGATGTCAGGGATAGAACCTGGGACCTTCTGCGTGCAAAGCAGGTGCTCAGCTACTGACCTCCAGCTCCAGCCAAGAAGATGAGCATGCAAAGCTGCATTCTGCTGAGTCAGACTGCTGGTCCATCTTCTATTCCAGGACTGACTGATCTGCAGCAGCTTATCAAGTCCTAAGGCAGGCATCTTTCCTTGCCTTGCAATCTAGTATTCTTACAAAATGCCAAGAACTGATCCAGGGATTGTCTCTGTGCAAACTTGGTTGTGTGAGACCATCCATTTCTAGTTGATAGACACCGAAAGTCCCACCTAAAACGCAATTAATTAATACCCCGCTTCCCACAGAGTGGAAGGTTTGAGGAGAGCTCAGGTACTACAAAGTGGAAATTAAAACAAAAACGCCACCTCATTTAAAGCACAACTACAGACGAGTGAAATTCACCTGCTACCAAGGGAATGCCAAGCAAACAATGCTGTTAAAGCCCTTTCCAATATACATGCATTTATTATTATTACAATGAATGCCTGGCTCTATTGTTTTTGTCACTCCAGTGCGCACACACACACGTTCTGTCTGGGATAAAGGCCTCCGGACCGGATGCTTTGACATCTTCACTGCAGTTCAGAAATCAATATACTTGCGTTGTTTCCTGCCACATGTAATCTTTCTTGTAAATTGCAAATGCACACCTTCACACTTACAAGGATGAAGTGACAGCAGAATACGACCCCACTGCCCAAACTGCCTTACAGAAAGAGCAAGGCCCTTCAGGTGCTGCTGCACTCAAACTCGCATCAGTTCCAGCTACCATGGCCAATGGTTGGTGATGGGAGCTGTGGCCCAGTATGAGTGCCTGGCCAGAGGAGGAATTGTGGAGGCTGCCTCCCCATCCTGACCCTTCCAGGGAGGAGGAAGAGGAAGACAGTTTTGATTTACAACAGGGGCTTGAGGAAGGTCACAGCTCAGAGGCAGATGAGGGGGAAAGTTGGGAAATAATGGGAGAGGAGGAGGAGAAAGCAGCTGATGGACACGGTGTCTTTAGAAAGCATTCCAAACCCCCCTCTCCCAGAACCCGGCAAGCCTGAAAGTAGGAGAGCAAAGAGCTCAAAGACAGAGGGGACGTAGCAGCACCCGTGGAGGAGAGGAATGAGGAAGTGGGAGAGATGGGGGTGGAGATTCACTTGGGACGCCATTATCCAAGAGGCTGGGTTCTATAGCCTTGCTCTGTAAATACTAAATAAAAATAGGACGGTAAGAAACATTATCTTGTCTTTGTACATTCCTGGGCAACCAGCCAGGAGTGGCTGGCAGCAGCCTGATACCCAGCAGCATCTGAAGAGATGCAAGTTTGCCACCCCTGCCTTCCAGGCTGAGGCTCCATCAATCTTTTTGCTTTCCAGTCTCTAGTGCGGCCCCTTCTTTCTTTTTGTCCACCACTTCACAGCAATTTCCTTTAACAAATGTTTAGCGTAGCAAGATACAACAATTATTCAGATATGACACCTACACTTCAGTGGCTACAGCGAGCAAGCAGGTTTTGTAAGTACTTTGCTTATCCTGATCCAAAAGGAGATAGGAAGTCTAATCAAAAACTAGAACATCAATTACAAAGCTCCCAAATTAATTTCATCTGGGAGCACGAAAACTAGGAGTGCAAAATGTAATGGACAAGATTCTCAACAGCCTTCTGACCAGGAAAGAAAGATGATAGATTATCAACATTTTAATATTTCTGCCACCTAGGATGGCCAAAAGCATCAGCCACAAATGCTGTTCTAAGAGGATATGTAATATGTTAATTCATAAAGGCAAGACAGCATTGCAGGGGATAATCGTGTCATACAAAGCAACCGTGTGTTATGATATCCATATGCAATAGTATATCCTTTGAATATACAGTGGTACCTCGGTTTATGAACACAATTGGTTCCGGAAGTCTGTTCATAAACTGAAGCGTTCATAAACTGAAGCGAACTTTCCCATTGAAAGTAATGGAAAGTGAATTAATCCATTCCAGACGGTCCGCGGAGTAAGCGTTCATAAACTGAAGCGGACTTTCCCATTGAAAGTAATGGGAAGTGGATTAATCCGTTCCAGATGGGTCCACGGAGTACTTAAACTGAAGCGTTCATAAACTGAAACATGGGTGTAATTGGTTCCGGAAGTCTGTTCATAAACTGAAGCGTTCATAAACTGAAGCGAACTTTCCCATTGAAAGTAATGGAAAGTGAATTAATCCGTTCCAGATGGGTCCACGGCGTTCATAAACCGAAAATTCATAAACCGAGGTGTTCATAAACCGAGGTTCCACTGTATGGTATTTTAAAGAGACTTGCAATCAGCTGTCTCCAATCAGCCTGAGAATACATAATTGAATATTAAAGAATCACCCTGTTTAACCCAACACATGCCTTTGCAGCTGTTTCATCAGACATTTTTCTTGTCACACGAAAAACAAAGGTTACAGCCATGTGGACACATGAGAAAAAAACACAAAATCTATTTTAAGGCAATACCTTTATTAAACCAACCAAAATGTTACCAACTACACCCATGACTTCAACATTATCCCAACCTTTCCCTCCTTCTCCCCTCCCCCTGGTTTTATTGACCATCTGGCCGGATAAAGAGGTTGGGAAGATTCGGAATCATGCACATTTTTTGCAACATTTTGGATTTGGGCATTCACCCAGTCCAAAATTAGGGCTTTGCTGGAATCCCAGTACCTGTGCATATCAGTGGTGGAAAACCAGTAAGCACAAGAGCGCTACCACACACAAAAAACCAATCCAAATTTCACTACCAAATGTAAGTTATCCAATTCCCATAATTCATCTCTGCACTGAAAATATTTCCCCTTCCTTGGGTAAAAATTGCACTTGCCAGTGCGGTTTTCGAGGCTGTTAATCTCATGTATGCCATTTTGGTGATGATCTCATTGAATTGTACCCCTAAGGTATTTTTATTCTTTTCATACGCTCAGTATGAAGTATGTTTGCAAGACATCTGGAGACTGCTTCTGCTATCTTCCTTTAGATGTCTTCCTCCTTAAAAGAAGAAAACGTCACTACGAGATGTTTCCCTTGACAAAAATCACTAACACTTTTTAACAGCCATTGCAACCTAAACTATGTAACCAAGTCAAGTGTCATTTCGTCAGCATGTGGAGCTGTCATTCAAGATGGAAGGCAGGAAGAAATTGGGGACTCTGAAGTTCCTCAACAATATTATATCTAGAAGTGCTACAGTAACCCGGCAAGTTTTATTTCCAAGACAAATACTATGTGGCTGATTATGCAGTTGTCCCAAGCTTATCTTTTGTCTGGTTGTATCTACTTAAATTTCCATAAGGACATAAACATTTCATAATCTTGGTGTGCAAGCTATCCAGGCTGGAATAAGAGTGTGTGTATCACTGAAAGCAATGGAAAACTTTCACACTAGAATGTCCAAATTCTACGATTCTGTGAATCTTCACAAATCCCCATCAGGAAGCAAAAAGAGGTGCGTCAAGTTCACCGTTGGGCTGCCATTCATGGTTGAAGGGTCACAAATTGGGAAGGCCTGGACTAGTAGGTTGAACTGGAGAGATGAAAACAATCTATGCTGCAATCCTGGCTTCTGAGCTACGAAGTTCACATGGTGGCTTTGGATAAATCACCATCTCACAGGACCAAATTAGATGCTAAAGGCACCATAGTGGTTTAGCCCTTTCCCCCCACCCTGCTAGGGTCCCCATTAGCAGGGGGAAAATTTGATAATATGGTGCCCTGAGCTTGGACAAATTTGGTGCCCTCGCCCTGCTAATTATTTCCTATTTTAACAATAATTCCTTTTGGTACAGTTGCTTTTTGAGGATCTTCTCAGTAGGTGCCCAATAAATATAGGATAGTATTATTTTGCGTCCCTTCAACTTGGTGTGCTGCGCAGGAGAACCACCTGCACCTAAATGTGAGGCTGGTATTAGGTTCATCCTCCCCAACTGTGATTGCTCTGGAGGCAAAACACAATTTGCAGCCTCTGAGCAGTAATTTTTATGAGGACTGGCAGGGGAAACAAAAGGTTTAAACATCCTCCAACCCATAGTCCCAAAACTGCCCAGGCTTCTCTTTGGCTGCCATTTATATAACACAAAAACCTGCATGTCAGTTTACACAAAGTCTAGCTTGGTCCTTAGTGATCATGAACACGTCGGCATCTCTTGGGGCCCAACTACAAGTTACACAAAGTTCTGTGTAATTTCTACCACCCCCAAACATTTCCCTCTTAAGCCCCCACCTTTTGGCAGAGAAAACATACAATGAACCTGAAATATACTCGGAGTCGAGAGTGAATTTCATGCTCTTTATTCAGCTCGTAGTCATCAAGGAGAAGAAGAGAAGAAAAATGCCCTTTTCCCAAAACCATCTGCTTATATACATTATTTACACAATGGGCTTTGCGTGATTGGCTACTTCAGGGCTACACCTGTGGGCCAATCAGTTTGTGGATTGACTTCTGCCCTCCGCCTGATTGGCTGCTCCTGCAGGCCAATCAGGTTGTGGATTCACTTCCACCTGGAGTTGGATTGGGTGGCTCCTGCGGACCAATCAGACTGCTGATTCTGGATCCTATTGTTCTATGATTCAGCTCAGTACATAACAGAACCCATATAATTTCCCTGCAGGGGGGAAACCCAATGAAAGGTGCTTTTTAAAAAAGGGGGGGAATGACATTCCCTTTCTTCCATTCTTATTGAAGTTTCATCAGTTGCTTTTTGCTTTAAAAAATAACAGTTGTCTAAAATAATAAGAAGCTATGTAGCTTCAGTGTTGTTGTGAATACAATATAGATTTTTTTAAAAACAAAACAGTGTTTGCCTTCTGTCCTTGTGTTCACTGCCACCAGTTCCAAGTGACAGATCAGAAGCTACTTCCAACCATTATAAGGCGTTGTATCCTGTATTTTGTAATGTTTTCCCTCTGGGTTGCCAGAAACAACATTTGCTTTGATGTGTTGGTTTTCCTCTGAAACATCCATCCTTGTGAACCTCACATCTTGCTGGGGATAGAAGCCCTTCCTTATTAAAATGAGGCAAATGGGAATAGCTGTCTGGAGCAAGACTGCTCTGAGCACTGGCTGACAATGGGACATAGCTGCCAAGTTTTCCCTTTTCTCGCGAGGAAGCCTATTCAGCATAAGGGAAAATCCCTTTTAAAAAGGGATAACTTGGCAGCTATGCAATGGGAAGGTGCTTTTTCCTTTCCCATCGTGCACAACCACCCGACAGATTTCTCCCGAGCACCCCTTGTGTTTCTACCAAAGCTCTTTGGTCCGAGGCCTCTTTGTCAGCCTCCACATCCTCAGCAACGAAAGCAGCGCTCTAAGGATTTCCTCAGGAAGGAATTCTTTGTCAGAGCCAAGAAGCTACAAAGACAAGAAGGTCTCACAACAGGAGACAACAAAAGCAACACTAATTCTTCAAGCATCACAGTGTGCACTCAATCACACATAACAGCCAGACTCAACCCAACAAGGGCTACACAAGGTGCCCCAAATTCCAGAATGGGCAGCCACCACACAAGAATTATTTTACTCATGCCGTCCCTCCATCCTGGAATGAGCAAGATTCTTTGTGTTGTCAGTCCTCCTCCCACCAAGGCCTCAGAGGCCTCATTGATGAAAAGCTCCAAGCAGCTGGAGAAGAAAGGGAAAGGGACCCCAGGAGGGACCTCACTGACAAAACCCAGAAGTGTGTTTGCAACCAATAGTGCTGGAGCGACACAGCTTTACCACTACTGTATCCTTATTATTTCTGCTGTGGTGGTTTGTAGTGGTGTAGAACAGTAGCACTTTGCAGGAGACATTGTTTTTAGAAAAGCACCGCGAGAAATACAAGTCCTTGTCCCCAAAGGGCTTACAATTTAAAATCTGACCATATAAGGAGGAAAGGAAAAAGAGAAGAATATGAACAGAAGCACTTGAGTAAAATAATTCTTGTCTGGGGGCTCCAACTATTGTTAGTTGATGAATCAGGTAACATTATCACAGGAGGACAATTGCCTTCACTCTGCGGTATTACAACCGAATTATAGTACACCCAGTAAAAGTCAGTAAATTCCCATTCATTCAGAACCTTTCACAAACACTTTCTGTAATAAAAACAAATCCTTTAGAGAAAATGATCATGGAGCTAAACAGAACATGTAGCTTGGTTTACAGAAAATGAATTAGTGAAAAAAACATATTAAACCAGAAAAAAGAAAGGTGTCAACTCTTATCTAATTAAAGCTTTAGGCATGCCAACAGGGTGGAACTGGGCACAATACTCAGATTTTTGGATGGCAGACAGAAGCAGGGCTGTGTTTGAGCAACTGCCTCCTTGCTGTCTGTTTCCCTCAGAACCGTAGTCTCCAGGTAGGGAGCTGAAAGGATATCAGGACATATTTGCTATGTCTAGAACAGTTATGTCTCTAGAAGGTGAGGCCAGAAAGGGAAGCTCCAGTGAGGCCACAGGCCAAAGATGAGGTTACTCTTGGAAAGAACTACAAACAGCTGCCAGCTGCAGCTGGCACCGAATGGAAGGCAAGGCAGGGAGCCCAGATACAGAGAAAAGAAAGTGCCTTCATGAAAACAGCAGCAGCAACAACAACAACTGCAAAATAAACCTTAAAGGGCCAAGTGTACTTAGGCTCTTGGCCACATCTCTCTGGCCAGCCAAGTCTTCCCAAGACCTATAAAATGGGGAAATACCCAAACAGCACCGATCAGCTAACAGCACATTCTGTTTCATAGTTTTGCATTCGTAAATTTCCATTCCGCTGTAAGGAGCCTGGGAGCATGTGTGATTCCTGTAGACACGCTTGCGGCAAAAAGACACGGGAGGTGTCGAAAAAAGTTTATTACACATTTCTGATGGAGGACAGCGGGGAGCTCCCTGTCCTTCCTCACTCTTGCCTACGATTCCAGGTTCATGTGCTCTGTTAGGTGAACAGTATGCTATGACAAATGGCACCTACAAAAAAAACGGCAAAATGGAGAGTTCCAGACACCCAGCCATCATCTGTTCCCCCCAAAGATTCCCCATACCATGCCCTTCTGCCAGTTTTCATTTACTTTTCCTAGCTCTTCATTCAGCTATTTATTTATTTATTTGCAGCTTTTTGCTCCCTTAGGGTCCCCACCCTCAAAAAACTCCCCCCCCCCAGCAAACCTTGGGGCTCTTCTTTCTCACTAAGGCCTGTTTTTGCTATGTGCCTGAGCTCACCAGATGACAATGGCGATATTATGGGAACTAAATTAAGTATCATTTGAAATCTATTTCTCACAGTGTTAAAAAATCAGTATCTTAAAATTTATATGCAATTCTTATATCAAATGATATCAACTGAAAGGTTTATTGTCAGTTCCATGTGCGTTTGTCAGAATGAAGCTTAATGACCATTTTGTAACATGATGGGCACCTGATATTTTATACAAGAATGGCTTGTTTGTTTTTTGCATTCAATTGTCTTTTACAATATCAGTAAAAAAGATCAAATTAATCATTTAAGAAAACGTAGATATTCAGAAAGCAAAAACGTTATCTTTGTTGCTATCACAAAATATATGGAAGAAAATGAGCTATTTATTAAAATAATCATGTTCATTCTATTAATTCACAATTCAATCTTTGGACTTCATCCACCTAAGTACTGTAAGAAGATAAGGAGCTGCTGGATTAGAAATAGGTAACTCACAACGGCTGCAGCTTCAGGACTGGATAGTTATAACCAAAGCATTTCAGCAACATGTACTGTGTGAAGAGCATCCTTTGTTTGCTCAAAATGTATAGCCCCCATCAGATCCAAAATTAACTGGGCAGTTCAAAACATTAACTAGAAAAACAACCCTCACCAAATGACAGGCTTCACTGCTATAGGTTTCCACTTGGCTTACACTGACTTGAAACAAAGGCGAAGCCTTCTCAGCCTGGTGAGGAGAGGAAGTTTCTGTGGGAGGGGAAATAAGGCCCAGAAGCACTGCTTCCTATCCCCTGGTGGGGGTTCACCCTAGACCACCCATGGAAGCAGGAAACAGAGCCCTCAGTTTGCCGCACGGCAAGGCAATCAGATCAGCACCACATGAAGAGGTTGGGGGGCGGACAGGGGTGGAGAGAAGCAGCCCTTGGAAATTGCATGGCCTGGACTCACCCCACACCCCACAGACTGAGAGCCTTTGCTGGTCAAAATCCTGACCTATCAGTGGGCTCTGCATTCTCCTTTCATCAATTGTCTAGTAGGAAAAAATCATCAACTTTGGGATTTTTTGGCATTTCAGATAACTAAAACGAAATTTAGGCTTCACTTCTCAGTTTTTGGTGGGATTTAAGCACAACACTAGGGGACCCAGGTGGCGCTGTGGGTTAAACCACAGAGTCTAGGGCTTGCTGATCAGAAGGTCAGTGGTTCGAATCCCTGTGACGGGGTGAGCTCCCGTTGCTCAGTCCCAGCTCCTGTCAATCTAGCAGTTCGAAAGCACGTCAAAAAATGCAAGTAGATAAATAGGAACCGCTACAGCGGGAAGGTAAACGGCATTTCCGTGTGCTGCTCTGGTTCGCCAGAAGTGGCTTTGTCATGCTGACCACATGACCTGGAAGCTGTACGCCGGCTCCCTCGGCCAATAATGCGAGATGAGCGCGCAACCCCAGGGTCGGTCACGACTGGACCCAATGGTCAGGGGTCCCTTTACCTTTACCTAAGCACAACACTAATGAACCAAGATAAGCAGCTATCATCAGCATAGGAAAATACCAAGAAAAAGACCCAGTTTTGAAACAATATACTGTAGTACATATTTTATTCAGAAAAATGCACATTTTACTGAAATATGCATGCATAACTGCTCACCACCTTCAGAATTCATCTGTCATTGATTATCACTTTCTCTGTTGTTTTCCTGTCTTTTTTATTGTAAGCTCCCTGGGGGCAGAGGGCTATCTTTGCCTGTGAAACTACCTGCCCCCATGTAGAGTGATGCTGCTGTATACAACGAACACCTCAGTAGGGTTTACCATTTGCTAGATTCAGATGAAATGGTGGTCTGTGATTTGCCCCAAGCCCAGATCAGTAAGCTCCTCCCTTGGCATAGATAGAGGGAGCCTGAAGCCCAAGACCTGTGCATTCTCATTACACCACAGCTTGAAATCATGCCTCAAAGCAGCTTCTGTGTGTTAGCGGCAAAAATACATTCCCGCTAATCTTGCTTGAGTCTGCAGCTCAACCCACATCCTACCCACTGTGAAAGATCACCTGTCTTAAGAGGAATGGAAGTCCTTGTCTTCAGGATACTCCCGAGAAAGCGTGGCTTCCTTCCCTTTTTGGAGGCTGGGGTGGGAATAAAAACCATGATCTACAGAAGGTCAGTAGTAGCTTTTGTAACTCTGAGGCAGAGCTGAGAGAAGTACCAGGAAGTTTGACTAAAAAAGCAACAACAACCTCAAGACCCAGTGAAAAAAAGGATGGGCAAAGTGAGCTCTTCCGACTGAAGTGTCCGCTGTTTCCCACCAGATGTGCTGAGCTGGACAAGCAGAAGAAGGTAAGTGGGGAACTTTGAAAGAAGGAGCTCTGCTCTTTTAAATGGTCACCTCCACCCCCTCTTACGTCTTCAGTTTCCGGCTGCAATAAATAGCCGCTGTTGACATACCAAAAAGAGAGAGCTAAAAAATAGTCTATTTTTAGGAAACCTACTTGTAGTTCACTTTATTTTTAGTATTTAACTGGACTGTTTCTAGGGGGTGGCAATGGAGGGGGAGGCAATCTTGGAAAATGCTCTGAAAGGAATGTTGTTTGAGGAGAAAGATTTTCCATTACTCAGTTTAATCCCAGTCAATATGTGCAGAGAACCAGAGTGGGAAAATAATGTTGGTATGGACACAGTCCCCCCCCCCAGGGAGTAGATTTCTTCTGTAGAAACCGGGGGGGGGGGTAACTTGTAGTTCTCTAAATGTTATTGGGACTCCAACTCCCATCAGCCCAGCCAACATGGTCCATTTTGAGAGATGGGAAAACCCTGCCTTAAACAGCCTAGCCTTTCCAGACAATACTCGTGTTTTTAAAAGAGTTTTCAGAGAGTTACGAGGTGTGCAAGACACAACTGAAGGACAATTGTAAGAGAAACGTGTTTGCATAAGCCAAGAAGTTGGCGTAAGTGCTATAAGCCAAGAAGTTGGCGTAAGTGCTGCGTGAATCTACTCTTCTTCCCACAAACACTAGCTGAATTCAAGAAAGCAACAATTCAAAGTGCTAATTTGGCACTGGAGGAGAGGTTTAACCTCATTGCCTTCATTTTTCCCTGGGGTCAACCCAATTTCCAAAGCCACAAGATTGGTCCTGCAAGGGAAAAGTTCACCAAAGGCAGGATCACAGGTCCATGGTGTAGTAGACGTTTGCTAGCTGAAGGTCGCGGTCCCTCGTATCTGAAATGAAAAGGATCAACCTGCAGGTTGAAAGACTCCTGTCTGAAATTCTGGTGAGCTGCTGCCAATTAGTGTAGACCAGTAGTTCCCAACTGGTAATCTGTGGCAGCACCATTCATATAACCAAAACTACCATAGAGATAATAGCGCTGTCTAAACCACAGAGCCTAGGGCTTGCCGATCAGAAGGTTGGCGGTTCGAATCCCCGCGATGGGGTGAGCTCCCGTTGTTTGGTCCCAGCTCCTGCCCACCTACCGGTAGCAGTTTGAAAGCATGTCAAAAAGCAAGTAGATAAGTAGGTACTGCTCCGGTGGAAAGGTAAGCGGCATTTCCGTGCGCTGTTCTGGTTTCGCCAGAAGCGGCTTAGTCATGCTGGCCACATGACCCAGAAGCTGTCTGCGGACAAACACCGGCTCCTTTGGCCCATAGAGCGAGATGAGTGCGCAATCCCAGGGTCGTCTGTGACTGGACCTAACGGTCAGGGGTCCCTTTACCTTTACCTTTACCATAGAGATATCAACATTTTCAAAAGTCCACCATATTTAGCTAATTGGAAACCACTTGTGTAGACCATTCTGGGCTAGATGAACAATAGTCTGACCTGGTATGAGGTAACTCTGTATATTCCTTAGTCCGGTGTCCGTCCCCAATGGGCACCATGATACCCTGAGACCAAGGCTCCTTGCCCATCCCTATTTTATTTTATGTCTGCTTGGCTGCAGAGGAATGGTGGGAGGCACCGGCTGGAGAACCACCAAGGGAATAAAGCTCAGAACCTGGGGATTGGTGGTGGGACGACAATGAGTGATTAGAAGCAGAAGAT
The DNA here is from genome assembly GCF_965207765.1 of Zootoca vivipara. Classification (NCBI taxonomy): domain Eukaryota; kingdom Metazoa; phylum Chordata; class Lepidosauria; order Squamata; family Lacertidae; genus Zootoca; species Zootoca vivipara. The sequence continues at coordinate 5,062,333 of NC_142590.1, forward strand.
GGAGAAGACTGGGAATAGGAGGTGCCAGAAGCTGAAGAGGTAACAGGGCTTAGGACTCGGCTATACAGCTGCAAATACAGTGGTACCTCAAGTTACAAACACCTCAGGTTACAAATGCTTCAGGTTACAAACTCCACTAACCTGGAAGAGTTACCTCGAGTTAAGTACGTTAACCCCAGGATGAGAACGGAAATCGTGTGCCGGCAGCGCAGCGGCAGCAAGAGGCCCCATTAGCAAAAGCACACCTCTAGTTAAGACAGTTTCAGGTTAAGAACGGACCTCCAGAACGTTCGTAACTAAAGGTATCTGAGGAAGTGTGCATGCACACGAAAGCTCATACCTATGACAAACTTAGTTGGTCTCTAAGGTGCTACTGGAAGGATTTTTTTATTTTGTTTTGACTACGTCAGACCAACACGGCTACTTACCTGTAACTAGAGGTACCACTGTAAAACGCTTTGAATGTGTTGTAAAGCGCAATATACAATTGTGACACTAGATGGCGACTGTGAGCTAAAGCAAATTCAATGCATTTTTCAAAACGATTTTTAAAAAAACATTTTGACACCGTTTTTAACGTGTGTGTAGATTCCACCTTAGTGATCTGAGAGAGTCTGTAGCAGAGAAAAGATTGGAAGCAGAACCAGGGGAGTGGGAGGAGGGAGGCCAAGAGGCAAAAATGAGTTAGGCTGCTGAAGAAGCATGGGTGTCTCCCCCTCCTGCTATCACAGGACCAGGACCAGGAGAGGCATTAAGTGGGAGAAGCAAAGGCAGACACAAAGGCAGACACACTGGCACAGTCTCAGATTGCTTGGGTAAAGCCCTGAGAGACAGAGACTTAAAAGTGGCAGTGGGAAGGAAGGAACCTTCAGTCTCCATAACTGACTCATCAGGGCAAGACCTACTCCTGACATATTATTACTTTTTGGTTTTTTGTTTTTAAGAGTAGACGTTTTGCCTGGATATGCGGATGGGGGCGATTCTGAGAGGCAGTGTCTTTAGTAAGTCAACACAGTGATAAATAAGAACTCTCTCTTAGCAAAAGCACAATGCACTCGATAGTAACAAGGGAGAAAACCACCAGCAAGGTGCAGAGTTACAACCACTTCCTCTTCTCCTACAGAGAACAAGAATGAGGTTTTCAGTATTCTTCATATACTGTCCTTACTGCTTTCTCACTTGTCCTTCCTTTCCTCAGCTTCCTGTTCCCTCAGTCTTTCCTCTCCCCCAATGTTGCATTGTGGTTTAGTGATGCACCACTTTGGGGCTTCAAAGTAGTGAGCACCATTTTGATAAAAGAAAGAAAGATACAGCAAAGGTAAATACCATCAAGTCCATCACTAAACACCCACCATTCAGGCCAGACAGGCATTTATGAGCCACATCCATACACTTAGCATGGAAGCAGCGGATCAGCATTCCACCCCTCACTTGGAAGCCTGGCTAACTTGCATCCCTCCCACCCTGGGGCTCCTAAGAGCAGGCATCCCCAAACTTCGGCCCTCCAGATGTTTTGGACTACAATTCCCATCATCCCTGACCACTGGTCCTGTTAGCTAGGGATCATGGGAGTTGTAGGCCATAACATCTGGAGGGCCACAGTTTGGGGATGCCTGCCTAAGAGTGTCCATCTTTCCATCCGCTTCTGTTTGTCAGCCAACTCTTCTTACAAACATCCTGCTCTGTGCTTTTTGTCTTTCATCTCCCTTATTTCCCAGGAAGTCGTCTTCCTACTCATCTTTCTGGCCCAAAGTTTCTGGGCCTCCCTACCTTCATACTGTTTTCTCCTACCACAGACACATTCACTTTGGGGAGTCTTGCACGTGGAGAGTGTGGCTTCAAGCAGATTGGCTACAGGTGTTTTTGTCTTCAAAGAAATGATGCAAAAACCAATCATTTCCACATATCCCACCCAGAAACGTCTATAATCCTGTGGCCTGCCTCAAGCATTTATGCGTATCGCGGGACCAAGGTGTTAAAAACCCTGTTCCCAGATTGCCCACCTTTTAAAAAGTTTAATAGTTTAAAAGCAGTCCTACAGGGATGGGGGGGGTGGGGAGTCTGGTTGGGACCACAGCAATGGTGGAAGGAGGGAGAACATCTTCTGACTTGATCCACCCAAAGCTGAAAGGTGGCAAATAACTCCCGGAAAGGGTTAAAATGGGGGGGGGGAGCATTAAACAAACCTTCTACCAGTACCACAATCACAATCAAATTGCCTCTCCCTCTGTTACTGCTTTTAATATTTTACAAAAGCAACTCACGTCTAGTTTGGCTTTGAGTGTCTATGAACTCTCAGCACCAGAAAAGTATACATTGAATAAGTAAGTTATTTATATGCCCAGAAGTTTTAGTTTTTCATCTACTTATAAACCAACCCTGTCCTTAAATAATAAATTGCCATGCTCACAGCCATAGCTGCTAAATGGAGATCCTCCCCTCCCCCCCCCCCCGGAATGACTTAAGTATGAGAAGGCAGATAGAAATCTGGAAAATCCCCCTTGGAGCCAGGTAGAGTCACGGGTGCCCAGAGCTGGGTGACTCAGGTGGGTGGAGTCCGGAGCACAACCATTGATCTTCAGACAGCAGTGGCTTAAAAAAAACAATCCAGAAATATTCCAGTTCTAAATACAAGCTCTCTTTGTTTACATGGAAGCTATCATGCCACAAGTTCAAAAGCCTGCTTTTCGCAAGAACAGCATCCACAGGCCCCTCCTGGCTATTGAGCTGAAGATGACCAGACACAATGCAAACAGTTCCTGTGACTTTAAACAAGGAAGAAATGTCAGCTTTGCTCCCTACCCTAACACCTGTAAAAATTCAGAATCTTGTACAGCTGTTAAAAGAAAACAAACCCCGTTCTCTTTTACATCTCCTTCCCCCAGCTGAACCCAAACTTAAATTAAGCCACAGCTCCACAGTCACCCACCCATACCCACAAGAAAACTGTAGACCTAATACAGGAATGGCACAGCAGCAAGCTTTCTCTAGCACAGGCCTGCACAACTTATGGCTCACCAAGCCAAATACAGCCCACCAGACAAACAACTCCAGCTTTTGCTCTCTGCCCGGGACTATTTAAAAGGGCCACTTATTGGCCACATGACAGGCGGTCTTCCTCTTGCTTGGCTCTTGAGTTGTGCAGACCTGATCGAGTGCAATGCACAGGTGAGTACATTCAGCCAAGTCTGTGATCCGGGCCTGGGAAAATGTTTTTTTCGCTCAAGGATCACATTCCCTTCTGACCAGCCTTTAGGAGGCTTCATGTCACTGGCAGGCAAGGCCTAAAGCAAAAGTGGGCAGAGCGAGAGAGAGAAATGTAAATTTTAGCCTTCGTACAGTACACGAAACTTCTTCACACTCAGTCATCTGTCTCCATGCAGGCAAGAAAGAGGCATTATCAGAGTTCAAGCCTTACATTCCAGCAAGGCGAAAACATTCAAGGAGGGTGCAAAGCAGGGGCAACTGAAAGGTGTGGCTTGAAAGGATGTGTTGCCTGGGGAAGAGTCCTGAGCACCCACTAGAGAGAAGCATGTAGGGCTGCATTTGCCCCCCCACCCCAGGCCTATGGTTCCCCATCGTTGCTAAAACCCGACACAAATTTACATGGCAGTAGTAAGCACTGTTAAAAGAGCATGCATACAATCAGTTGGTTTGGCTATACTCCTCTGCAGACTTACTCAGGAGCAACTCCTGTTGAAACTCATCCAGGCTGTCAGTGTCTATGAGTGGTGGTGGTGGTGTTGAACTAGTTGCTGGGAATCACTGGAAGCAAGAGGGCTGTTGTGTTCATGTCCTTGTTTGCAGGATTGGCCACTGTGAGAACAGGATGCTCGACTAGGTGGGCCTTCAGCCTGACCTGGCAGAGCTCTTCAGATTTGGACTGTGATATACCCTGGTGAAAAGACCATGAACCTGTAGTGGAGGAGGAGGACTTTGGACTTGATATCCCGCCTTTCATTCCCCTTAAGGAGCCTCAAAGCATCTAACATTCTCCTTTCCCTTCCTCCCCCACAACAAACACTCTGTGAGGTGAGTGAGGCTGAGAGACTTCAGAGAAGTGTGAGTAGCCTAAGGTCACCCAGCAGCTGCATGTGGAGGAGCAGGGAAGCAAACCCGATTCACCAGATTACGAGTCCACCGCTCTTAACCACTACACTATGTTACTACACCACTACACCATGGGGTTAGTGCCAAACCCCATAAAAATCACACTTTGACTCGCTGATTGTCTTTAAAAAAAGAAAGAAATTTCGTAACAGGAAATGGAGAGAAAGGAGGGAGAGAGGAAGCAGGTACTTTTCTTTTTTTTAAGTCCTTACTGAGGTCACAGTTTCAATGCCCTTTCTGTCCTTCCACTTCATACCTGCTGTGTAAGTGGAGGAAACCCAGAGTGGGAATGACCTGCTTCTGTTTTTCCCATGATCCTCTTTGGTACTATTTTTGGGGGGCAGCGAGGGGAAGGGTGGTTTGGAGAAAACTAGGATGAGTCAGGAGTGGGACTTGTGGATAAGGTTAGGTGCCCCTCGGCCAGCCACCCGCCATAATCTGAGCACTGGGCAGCAGGCGTGTAGGGTGAAAGTTCCTGTTTCCTGTACCAAAAAACAACATACTTTTTGACCAGGGGACGCACATCAATCCAAAATTAAAATGGAAGTATCTTGGGCTCCCGACGACCGCCTGCCGGGCATCTCCCCGTCCCCGGCCTACGCTGGGCGCGAGCGCGGAGCCGGCCTGTTTGGGCAGCGAGTCGGGTGCCGTCCGGCGCCAAAGGGAGGGGAAAGCGCGAGAGAAAGCGGCGCCCCAGGAGTCTCGCTCCCGCCCAGGTGCAGCCGAGGAGGAGCGGGGCGGGGAAAGCAAGAGAGGCTGACAGCCGGCGGGAAGGAAGAGGGAGGCGCGGCCGCCCTCCGGCCGGGTGGCTTGTTTTGCTTTCGTCTCAGCTCGGAAACTTCTGAGCCGCCCGGGTGGATGGAGGAGCAGCCGGTAAGTTTGAGCGGGCGCGCTGCTTTTATTCCCTGCCGTCCAGAATCCAGCTAGACCCGGACCCGGGTCAGCCCAAGCGGCCCAACAACCTTGGCCCCTTCTCCCCACCCCGCCGTCCATCCTCGCATCCGTTTCCCCGCCGTTTTGGCGCTCCCGGCCCTTCCTTGGAAACGCGTCGCGTTGCGCAAAGTGCTGCTTTGCGCGCACAAGTAAATGCGTGTTGCGGCGAGACCGGTCCGGGACGGGGATCCAAACACTCGGGACCAGCCGAAGCCGGTTTAAAGCCTGTCGTCGGTTCTGGGTCCGGGTCTCGCCTGCTTCCTCCCCAAGTAGATCCCGATTCCCGGAAGCTCCGGGCGCGCTCAGCGGTTTGGCGGTTCCCCAGCCCCGACCTGGGGAGCTCCGGAGCGGCTGCCGCATTTGACGGGCAACGGATCCAGGGGCAGACAAAAGAGCCCTTCTCCGGAACTGACTGCCGCAAGAGGTGGTGGAGATGGCTTTAAGACGGGATCGGAAAAACTCGTGGTTTCATTCCACCCGCAACTGTTAGCCACGCGGAAGCCTCATGTGAGAGGCGGCGCGCTCCTGACCACTGGCTCTGGGGGAGCCGGGAGGGAGGTTGTGTTGTTCTTCATCTCCGCCCCTGGGCTTCTGCCTTAGTTTTGATCTAGACCTGGGCAAGACCACACTTCAAGAAATATTGAGAAGAGCTCGAGACTCGTCCAGGGAGGGAAGGTAGGAAGGACTCTCCGGATTATATTCCTTGCGGGGGAGAAAATTGGGTTCACACGGAAAAACGACGTGCCCAAGTCCGCTTAGCCAGGCAGTGCCAGCCCCACAAACAACTGGTAAGAGTCCCCCAGTGCTCTTGCTGGAGCCCTGAGACAATGTGGGATCTGTTCGGCTTGGAGACTGTAGTATCACTGCTAGAGGGAGAACAGAGCTTTTTTTTAAAAAGAAAAGTGTTTTGCTGGGCATCTTTTTGGGGAAGTGGGACTTGTAGTGCTATAGGGCAAACAGAATTACATATTGTATGTCCTGTGAGGCTGTTTTAACACAGAGGTGTAAACTGAAAGTAACCCAGATTTCTTTTTTTTAAAAAAAAAAAACCAGCCATATTTTACCTATAAACATATATAATGAAAGAAAAGAGATTATGTGCCGTGATAAGAAGATGGCCACTGGCTTTAATGCCAGGGATTTCAAATAGTGGGCATGACGGCCCAGAATTTTTCACAAGAGAAAATGCTGTCGTGGAAGGGCAGATGATGCTCTTGCTGTGGTGTGTTCATAAAACAAAAAGGACCAGACTAGCAGCTGAGCAATTGTGAATGGGATGGGGAAAAGAAAAGAAAAGAAAAAGAAAAAAATGTGAATGGGGTGGAGATCCCTGGGATGGTGGCCATTCTGGTTTGCTGATGGCTGAGTGTGTGACCCGGCATATGTGGAGTTAATGGCCAGTTTGCCAAAGTCCATATAGAACAAGGGTAGGCAACATGGTGCCCTCCTCAAGCTGTGGACGGCGTCCCTATCAACTTCAGCCAGCGTAACCAAGGGTCAGGGATGATGGAAGTTGTAGTCCAATAACATACGGAGTACCCTAGGTTGGTTACCTCAGACCTAGACTAAAAACGACACATATTTCACTTGCATTGGCTTCCTGGAATTCCACACCGCTGTTCCACCACTGGTGCACAGATAGGTTATTCATCCCTGACATGCCCAAAACTTGCACATCTCAGTATTCGCTCACACTTTGGCACAGGAACAGTGCTAGAAATGAAGAAACGCATGACTTAACCATAGGGATGGGCGACTGGAAGTCACAGGGGCCAAGTCTAGATCCCAGAGGTTGTCTCTCTTATTACTCACCTGCAATCTATAGGCACATTAGGCCTATTTCTCCCAAGCTGAGACACAAGCCAGAGGCTCTTTAACCCCTCCCTTTCCAGTGTGAACAGCAAGGGAGGCCAGTTTGGCAGAGCTTCCCTTACTGGGCACTCGTCCTCCATCCACGGTGCAGTGAAAAACAGTGAGCAACTGGCAGCCAAGCTGCATGCGAGTGACACAAGGAATCTGTGGTTTCATCTTCAGATATCTACTGTATTCTGAAATCAGAAGCAGGTCTGATTTTGGTTGGGGCAGCCACCTTTTCTCTTGCATAATTTTCCTGATGGAAATAGTATCATCCTGCAGCCATCCATATGTGAACTTCTGAAGTTGCTAGTAGCTTCAGTAGAGGGGGAAAGACAGACAAAATGCTGGTGCCCTATACCCACTGGTGGAGCTAATAACAGCTTCATGAAGGGGCGGGTGTTTGATTGGGACAGGTAGAGAATGTGCTTTACCCTCCAAGCAATTCAGGAACTTGCAGGTGCAACACTGGGAGTTGCAGTCATGGATAACATACGTCCTGTGTGCTTCAAGAAAGGGTCTCTGGTGCTTTTCACACTAGCAGGGGAGGGGGCTAAAAGGCCCTTTGCCTTTGTTTTGCCTTTGTCAGACAATCTTGTTGGCTCTTCAGCTCTTGCTTGTGACTAGCCTGGGGCCCCTGGAACACTTGTGGTGGGTTCCAGGTGATACATACGCCTCTCTAAGCAGGAGCCCTCCTAAGGCAGAGGATGGGGGCATCAGAAGGCCCTGCTGTGGAGGCTGAGCCAGAGGGAATGGGGAAGGAGCCATGCTGGAGGCCAAAAACGGGATTCTCTGAGCGGCCAAGTACTTGTCAGAGCTTCACCATGTTGTTTATGAACACTGTCACATTTCTCCCTGGAGTTTAGAACAGGGGTCAGAGCAAAGAGCTCTGCTGAAGATTGTTGTTGTCTGTGCTCAGGAATTAGAAGGATGCTTGCCAAAAAGTTGCTTTTATTTCCAAATCTTTTAAAAGGGGTGGGGTGTACAGATCCTGGGGGTTAGTTTAGTGATTTTCTCTGGCCTCTGCACTTGCCTTTAACGCGCCCGTCCCTCAGACAGTTGACTTGGGAGCAATGGTGCATTTAGAAAACCTCTCTTTTGCATGTTCCTGTGGTCACATTGGGGGAAGGTGCACCTGCTATGTGTAGGAGGCCCAAGTGGGCAAGGCAAGCCACAGGGCCTGGCAGGATGGGTGGGTGAGGAGGGGCTGTCTCAAGAGACTTGCAGCATCCATTGAGGTGGAGTACCAAAACCCATCAGGCATGTCCAGTAAGTTAAATGCAAATCTTGGCCCCGTGAGTAGGACAAAAAGGGTCCAGCTCTCAGGGTCCTGTGCAACAGCCAACTTTAATACCTAGTACCATTAAGTGACTGCTTCTTAAATTGCACTGCACTGGAATTCTGCATTTCAAAGGGAGCCACATTGCCTACAAAATCCATCTTTAGTTGCATCCCTTACCGTGCAATGTTATACATGTTTAGTGAGTCCCATTGAGTTAAATGGAGCTTCCCAGGTAAGTGATTATAGGATTTCAGCTTAAGTCTTTATTCATTCAGTGAATTGTTGTAGGGTGTTAATGATAGGCAGAAAAGAAGGTGCCTTGAATAATGGCTGTCAAATTACCACAGTTTGTGTGTATTCGTTGAGGGACAAAAGCGAAAGCAAATTCAGTGAGCACACCACACTCTGCCTCTCAGTTTTGTTTTGTAAAATGTGTGTGTCTGTGATTCAGATTTTCATGCAATTTTTGACCAAGGAAAGAAAAACTAGACGAATGGATGAAAGTGAAACTCAAGGGACTCAAAGGCTGGAATTAGTAGCCATGGAGGAATCAGACACTGCAGGAAATGCTTATGAGCAGCTCAGATGGTTATGGGAAGGATTCTGACCAAGCCACTGTTGATGCTCAAAAAGAGCTTTTGCCTGTATCTTGGTTCACATGGAGATAAGTCAGTCACCCCGAGTCAGAAGAGTGGTTTTTTTCCCTCCTTAGTAGCTCTGTGGCACATTTTTCTTACCTTACCTAGAGAATCCTTTCCATGTTGACCTGACTACCGTGTTTCTCATATTATAAGACATGTCTTATATTTATTTTTTCCTCAAAAAAACACACTATGGCTTATTTTCAAGGGATGTCTTATTTTTTCCCTCCTCCTCCTCCTGCCGCGGCCGGCATTGCTGCTGCGCCTATCACTATGTCTTATTTTCGGGGTATGGCTTAAATTCCTTGAATGCTTAAAAATCCTGCTATGGCTTATTTTATGGGTATGTCTTAAAATATGAGAAACAGGGTATCAAGGAACCACTTACACATGTGCCATGAAATCCCTGCATGTTACTGGAGATTCCGTGGGCTGTTCCACGGTTTTACCATCAGTTTGACCCTGTGAAGTAAATTCACGACTCACCTGTAGCTGCCTATTGCAGTGGGGGAAGATTATTAGGGATGGACAAGATGCCGTTCAGGGATGCTCGCCTCCCATCTTGTCAGTGAGGAGCTCTTAATAATTGTCCGAACAAGCCTAGGGTTCCCAGGAAAGCCCACTTTCTGTCTTGATCATCCAAATGATTAGGTGAGAATCTTGGCATTTGGTTTCCTAAAAATACATTTCCTGTTCTTAATGTCTGAGAAACTAAAGAAACATGAGCATATATACAAGGATTGGAATAAAATGGGTGGGAATAAAACCTTCTGTGATTTATATGATGAAACTGTGTGCCTTCGTCCTTGGTAATTCTGTATGCAGCCAGTTTAGATGTTGCAGTAGACTCAAGTTTGCTGCAGTAGCGTCTGTGGTTAAAGTTATTAATTTTTTCTCAGTCGAAAAAATTTTTAAAAATTAAAATTTGTCCCTTAGAGACCAACTAAGTTTGTTCTGGGTATAAGCTTTCGTGTGCATGCACACTTCTTCAGATACTTCTTCAGCAAGCTTATACTCAGAACAAATGTAGTTGGTCTCTAAGATGCCACGGGACAATTTTCTAATTTTTTCGACTGCTTCAGACCAACCTACCTAAATTTTTCTCAGATACACTTTATATTTTCTGCACTTTGACCTTGGTCATATTTACTTAGAACTGAGCCCATTGATTTTACACTGGGCTTGCTCCCTAATAACTATGTTTAGGATTAAGAGAATGCAATGGGAATGTAGTGTGTGTGTGTGCGTGTGTGTGCGTGTGTGCGTGCGTGTGTGCGCCCTCCTGCTGTGATGCGAGGGCAGAGCCAGACACATTTTCCTCCCAGCAGCAGAGGTTTGTCATTGCAGCCAAACTACTGTGCTATGAAGACCCTTATCCACAAGCATAGCATTTTTCCCTCTTGCCAGCTGAATGGCAAGCAGAAATCCAGTTTGTGTTCACTGTCTTTCTGATTAGTAGATGCAATGATGGGGAGAAAGGATACATGTTGGAATTGTCTTGTTTCTTTCGCAAAGAAAAAAGTGGTGGCCATATGCTGAATTCTAGAAAGCAAAGGATTTGCTTTTCTCTCTAGAGGTTTAGCATGCCAGGGATCTGAACTCCCAAGAAAAGGAGCCCCACTACTAGCCATCTCAGATCCCAGTCTGACACACACACACACACACACACCCGGGAGGGGGAGGAACCTTGGTAAGCCGATGCCAGTAAGTCAGTAAAGGGGAAGACACCAGTACAGTACTTGCAGAGAGAGGAAGTCCCACCTGTGGGGTGGCACCAAAGAGAAGGCACTTACTCACAGCACCACACAAGAGGTTTCATCAGTTGGTGGAACAATGAGAAGGGCCTCCCCTGCAGATCCAAATCCTGGACCAGCAGAAATGGGGAGAGGCCCTCCTTCAAGTATTAGGTTTCCAAGTTGTTCAGGACTTCAGAGTTCAATGTCAACACTTGAATTGGGTCCAGTAGCAAAAAAAGCCAGTGCAGATTCTAAATAATTGTTATATGACTCCATTGTGCTACACCACACCAGCTGCAGATTCCATACTACCTTCAAGGGTGGTGGTTTTTCTACCCCTCCTGCAGTATTGAGGTTGAATGGGATCTATGATGTTTGACTGTAGTGCGAGGGAAATGGGAAGCAACAATCGGGACACTCTTGCTGGCCTGCTTCCTCCATTAAACCTCTGGCCAAGGTCAGGTCAAGCTTTTCACCTACCATTTTGATATGATTGCATACATTAACATCATTATAATGTTTTGATTCCCCTTTTGTACCTCCCTCCAGATTGCGCTGAAGGCTAGTGCTCCTATCTCCCCATCCCAGTCATACTACTAATCCTGCCCCTTTTGACATTAGGGCTCTTCAACCAGCCAGATGCTTCTCTACCATCACCCAGTCCTGCACACATCAAAATACAGACTGGCCAGCCACCTTGTTGTTTATTAACCTCACAGGACCCAAAACCTAAATGGAATGAGTCTGTGATTCATCATATTTGCAGGCAGGACATGAACCCTTTTAATAAAACACATACACACAATATAATCTTGCTGCCCAAACATCACTTCTTGATCTCAGACATTCTGCTGGCAACATTGCTTCATGTAACAAACATCTCCAGGGAGGGTTCACAATTTTACAATTCTTAATCATTTTAGCATTCTTTAGCTTTTTTTTTGTATTGGAAAGTGCCAAAGCATTTAAACCTTTATAGGCAAAAAATATGCTGTACTGGGGCCTGCCTCTTCCTCAGGGGGCAGATCCTGAGCCCCACAGTTGTTCCCTCTGTGCAACACCCCACACACACACACACACAGTGTAAAGGGAAAATTTAGTCTCCAGTTCAGTTGGCTTCTGGATTTGGAGTGTGGGAAATGCCAGCTTTTCCTTTGCCTCAGGCAGCAAAATGTCTTGGGTGAGTCGTCTTCTTCACATTGTTCTCTCCACTTGCTATAGTGTACCGTCTTAAGCGCCCCTGGCACCGTGGTGCAACGGATGCCTTCGGCACCCCCCCCCCGTTTCCCAGCGCGGCTGCCACAGGCGCTGCTGCGCGGCCGGCGGGCAGGCACAGCACGGTTGCCGTGGGTGCAGCTGCGCGGCAGACCGGCCAGCGGGCGGGCGCAGCTCGCGGCGCCCCCCTGGCGGGCCGGCGCCGTGGTGCCCTGCGCCACCCAGCTTGGCCGTAGGGCCGGCCCTGTGTGTGTGTGTGTCTGTGTGTGTGTGTTTTCTATCTGTAGCATTGACCTGTACCATAGTAGAAGTTGGGCGCACTAACCCAGGAGTAAGTCCAGCTGAATTTACTGGTGCTTACTTCTGAGTAGACATGCATAGGATTGTATTGTCAGGAGAAGAAGCTTTTCCTAGCATGAATGTAAATGGCGGAGGAAGCTTTATCTGTCAGACTTAAATTTGCCAACTGCTGGTAAAGGAACAGTGGAGGAAAAAAAGCACCTCTGGAGGAGTTTTGTAAAAGAAAGTGGCTTGAGAGAGATTTTGCTTTCCACAGGGAACACACACATGTCCTTCTCCACTGACCAAACAGGTTTTGCGGGATTTTGAAAGTAAAAAAATAAAACCTACAAAACATGTTTACCAGAATCAAAAGTGTAAGAGGGGTGAGTACCATGAGCTGCGATCATGGCCGTCTTAAGCATATCCTGCACCCACCCACCCCCCAGCAACTCCCAAACAAGGGAGGGGGCGGTAGAAAATGTCCTCTGCCTCCCCACCCCACCCCGATCCCAGCATGGTGGCGATCAAGCAGGAAAATGTGCTGGTGGACATGTTCTCTGGCGTCGGGGCGCCCGGGAAGGCTGCACGCCGCCTTTTGCCAGGAAGCAGGAGGAGGACAACAACCGGGAGCAGGGCCGTCTTTAGCAGATGCAGCGGCTTGGGAGGGAAGCAGCTTCCATCCTAAGCCTCTGCAGGGACCGCTCTCCTCCTGCGGAGGCTTGGGAAGGAAGCTGCACGCCCACCAGCCATATAGTTGGCGGGGCGCAGCTGGCGGGCGTGCAGGGAAAGGGGAGGCTGCCGGCAAAGCCGCACAGGTACCCCACTCGCTAGGGGGCTGGCGCAATGAACCACTAAGACTAATAGGAAAGACGGCTCTGGCTGCAATTCCTCTTTCAAACCATTTTCAACTCACTGGAAACATGCCTTCGTGTTTTTAAGATATTCCCTCATTATTATGGATAATTGTCAGTACAATTTTGAAAAGGGGGTATTTTTGCACGGACTATGTTTTTTTTAAAAAAAAAAAAACGTTTTCACTCTTCCAATTAATCCTTTAAACATGTTGACACAGTGATGGCATGAAGACTTGCGGGTGGTTGCTGGAACTTTATCTTGCATGCAAAGAATGGGAAAGCACCAATGACAGGAAAATAAATAATAATAATTAAAAGGGGAGAGAGAGAACATTATCAATGTGCACAAAAATAAATATTTTATTGGCCCAATGTATTTTGAATTTATTTTTTCCTGCACACTTTCTGTCCGCCATCTCCTCCCTGTTTCTCCATGTGTGGTGTAATGTGACCTAGCAACTCTTGCACCATTAATCTCTAGTCATGCCTACCAACCCACAGAATGCTTGGGAGTAAAAAGTGTGAAGCCTGTAGCTTTGATGTATATCTGTGCTATGCCACGCAGGCTGGAGTTGAGTGTTAAAAGAGGAAACTCTCTGAGCACTGCACACCCTTCCCCTTTTCCTGTAACACACCCTGCTAAAAAGCATTCAAAGGGTTGCACACTATATGGATTGATTCTCTCCCCCTCACCACCCTAAAAAAAACAAATGAAAGAGCCTTTCAGGGTTAGAAGGCAAAGGAAATTGGAAACAGGCTGACAAAAGCTCCCATTTGCTAGCATACATGTCTGGACCAGACTAGAGCCATGATGCACCACACAATCCTAAAAATCAAGGATAGCCAATAATGTATCCTGTAGATATGTTGAACTCCAACTCTCATCAACCCCTGGCAGCATGGCAGGAATGATGAGAATTGTAGTCCAAAGCAACTGGAGGGCACAGCATTTGCTACCCTTCTATAAATTGAGATTCCTGCACTGCAGGGGGTTGGACTAGATGGCCCTTGGGGTCCCTTTCTGCTCTATTCTATGATTCTATTAAATGACTCATTTGATGGTAGGGCTTTTGGTTGATGGGTTTGGCTTCCTCCTTTACAAATGCTAGTATAGTTCAATAGAAGAAAATGTGATTTAAAAAATCAATATACAGTATTACTATAATTAACAACAACAATGCAAATCTTAAAGGAATAAGCATTTTCTTCTGGAAGAGGAAGTAGCGGTATCATTTTCTTTTCTTTGCCTGAGTACATGCAAAATCAATAATGAACATCTTGAAATTCTCTTTTCAAGATGCCAGAAGGCATATTTTCTTTTTTTATGTTGTTCAGGAGGCTGTTCTTGCTCCTCTGCTTGGGACAATACAGTCTTGTTTTCATCCAGGAGCAGGGGAGGGGGGCTTTCAACTGTTTCAGACATTCTGCTCCACCAACAGGACTCTGCTTGTGTTCACCCTTTTTGGACGTCTAGTGGGATTGTCTCCTTTTGTCCTTCCCTTCTCTTTTACAAAATAATAATTTCCTGCACACTTGGGGAGTCTTCCACCTTGTCTGATGATGATCTGACTCCACTGCCTTACTAGTTGGCACAAGAAACACCATGTTTGCTATTAGAACATGTTGGCAGGATTGGTAACTGTATATGTTAGTTGGAATTCCTCACTTTCTTGTTGAGTCTGCTCTCTCTCTCTGTGCAAACAGTTTGATGCCAAGGAGGCTATTAAAAGCTCTGTGTGCCCCTTTAGATCTGGAATTTCATCTTGCAAGTTTCCAGTTTCTAACCTCTCTCTTGAAAAATTCCCGGCGAGAATTATGCACCACTCCTACCTTTTCTGTTTCTTTTTGCTCATCAAACATGCTGTGCCTGTACAGTTCTGCAGATCAAGAAAAAAAGAGGCACATGGTAGGGATTTCATACTATGTGTTTTATTCTGATTTATTGATTGCTGTACTAATTAGGCCAAATCGGAGCAGCATTCTGCAAATCAGACTATTTCTAGTATAATGGAACAGATGAAATAATTAAAGGAGTGAACAAGAGTAGAGCTCAGACACCAGACTAAGCCAGGATCTGCATCCAACCATCACCTTTTTTAAAACTATGAATTGTACCCTCACCAGCTCTTTGCAATCTAATATTTATAGTTGATTGATATTAAAAATAGGCCCTGGTGCCACGTCATTCCAAAAGTGCCACGCACTGCCATGCTTTGATAGTTAAACATTAACTGAAGGGAAATCAGAAGGAAAAACTAACATAATTGTTCTTCATATTCTCTTGAAAGGTTTTCGAAAAATTCACCTTCCAAGCAACAGTCGCAGTAGCTTAGCTGGTTAGACCATGGGGCTGATAACACCAACATTGCAGGTCCAGTCCCCATATGGGACAATTGCACATTCCTGCATTGCAGCGGGTTGGACTAGATCAGGCATCCCCAAACTTCGGCCCTCCAGATATTTTGGACTACAATTCCCATCTTTCCCAACCACTGGTCCTGTTAGCGAGGGATCATGGGAGTTGTAGGCCAAAACATCTGGAGGGCCGCAGTTTGGGGATGCCTGGACTAGATGATCCTTAGGTTCCCTTCCAACTCTAAAGTCTTATTATTCTCTGTCCCCTGTTGACAAGAGAAAGGGAAGCCTCGTAAACCTGAAGTAAGGGCTGGGATGCATGTGTTTGAGGGTTGACACCTTCTGATGGTGCTGAAGAGTCTATTTAGGTCAGAGGAGAAGGAGGCTGTTGTGCTTCAGGGAAAGAATACATTAAGGAGAGAATGGGGTTCCGTTCTTGGCTATGCCTGAAACTTCCTGAGCATCCTCAGGCAACTCGCATGGCTCTCTGCCATGTGGGGGCTTGGCAGGGTGTGATGAGGCTCCCTTTGTCCATTTAGATATTCATGCAGCTCTCCGTGACCTCAAGTAACACCAGATTGCTTCCAATTGCAGAACAGGGAGATAACATCCTATAAGGCCAACCAATAAATAAATTGGGCTCTCAGCTGACGCTGATGTGGTTTCAGTTAGTTTGGTGATACAGCATAATCCACCAACTAAAGCTGTTGTATGAAGGATTGAAATAAGAAAACGTTTGCTCCAAGCAACAGAAATTTAGTTATGCCTAAATTCTGTTGCTGTCAATGGGGCATTAGCAGAGCCGGCCCAACAATGAGGCAAGGGGAGGTGACAGCTTCAAGTAGCAGGATCCCAATGTAGATATTTGTTCTTCTCTCTCCCCCCCCCCCCGGCCCCTTGTGCTGAATGTAGATCTTCAGAGTGGGATAGGAGAACTGAAAACAATGCCAACATATTTCATATCTGGCAACAAACGTGCCCCTTGGGTTTCAGATGGTACATGGAAAGATGAGTCTAAAAATCCCAGGACACAAATTTTCACAGTCCTCTGGCGGCTCATTTACTGGAAGCAATGTATTTAGCATTAACTCGGCAAGTGTGTACTCAATTCTGACCAAACTAAGCCTCCTAGAGCAAAATATACACCAGGAGGGTTAGTTTGGTCATAATGCGAGTATACACTTGCAGAGTTTATGCTAAATACATTACTTTTGATAAATGAGCCACCACAGCTGCTAGAGGGGTGTGAAAATTTTTGTCCCAGGCTTTTTTGACTCATCTACCCATGTACTGGTTGCCAGTTTGGGGGGGGGGGGGAATGAGCTCTCCTATCTGACACCATTTTGTCATTTGCCTCGGGTGCCAAAATATCTTGGTCTGGCCCATGACTAACCTAAGTCCCATTGGTGTCAACAGGACCTAAGGGAACCAATGGCCAGAACCACTGAGCCTTGAGTTTAGTCCTGGAGAAAATAGCAGAAAAATGATACTGGAGAAAAGTAGTATAAGAACTAAATTACTATAATCATTAAAATGAAAGTCAGTACAATTCAATATAAAGATATAATTAAGTTGCTTAACAGTCTAGACCAGCCACACAATATAATATAATTTCTTAACAGAGCTTCATAGAAGATTAGTTATACAAGCATGGTTTGTCGATGTGCATATTTCCTGTTTTCCATCAACAAAGAAGCCGCACAGATCACATCACTTCAGAAATGACCAGCATTTATTAACCCAACAGACATGGGTATTCTTTTCCCCCCTCAACAAAGTTCTTAAAACACTGTTGTAGTGGAGATGTGGAAGAATTGTAGCCGAGGAGCTGTAGGTGGCCTTGTGCAATTAACCCTTCTTCCAAACCTGAGTTCTTGGAGATGGCCCAGCTGTGGATTGTTTTTGCCCAGCTGTGGATCATGGGGGACATACATACACCCAGGCCAGGTGATGGTAGCTGAGAAATTAAGCCTCACCTCTAGAGCAGGTGAAAACCAGAGGGCTTGAGCCCAAGACCCTCTTGGGGTGTCAATGCTGTGAGCTCCTCCATTGTAGGCTCTATGTGTAAATAAACCTAAACACCACAGTCTCTACTGTTTCTCATTCTGAGAAAACCAAACCCTGGGTAAGTGTCTGGAACCCCTGGAAGCTCTTCCTGCCTGGAGGTTAGGGTGGCATGCAACAATATTTGGGCTGAAATGATAGTAACCAATTTCCTAAATTTGCATCTATACGGATAGATTAGCATATGCACATTTTATGCAACTGTGTGTGGTCTTTTTGCGGTGTTGTGTCTCCTCTCTCTTGCTACTCCAAGCCTGGGATGTGCCTTCTGCATTGTGGCACAGCTTTAAGATAATAAAAGCAAGCAAGCAAGCTGAAGGCAACGAAAGCATAGAGGAATAAAACAGACAGGCAAGTTAATCATCTCTGCAAGGAGAAGGTTTTTATTTAGCTCACACAAAGAAAAGTTGGAAGCTGAATCCTATAGACCAGGCATGTCCAACAGGTAGATCACTGGCTCCCCTCAAAGACAACTTTGACTCCCCTAAAAAAGCTCAACAACTTTGACCTGAACCCCTAAAAATGGGCTTTCCTCCCTAAAAAAGCTCAACAACCTGAACCCAAAAAAATGGAGTAGATCACTGCCTGTTTTTAACTCTGTGAGTAGATTGCAGTCTCTTGGGAGTTGGCTACCCCTGCTAGAGAGGTAATTCTGTAGCAACTTATCCTGTAGGGGTTTATTTCTGCCGTAACAGTTAAGGTTTGATTGACTGCAGTTCAATCTTAAAGGAGAAACCCAAACTAAAGCTAATTTTAAAAGGGGCAAAGCACCTTTAAATTGAGAAGAGCCCCAAGCAAACTTAGCAACAGGAAAAGTTACTTTAGCCTGCAATCCTATGCATACTTACCTGGCAGTAAGCTTCATTGAACTCGGTGTGGCTCAGTTCTAAGTAGACATCTAGAAGAGTGTACCTTCAGTACGTCTTGTGTGAATTAACTTTACTGGCTAAGGCTTCAGTTTCTTTTAAGTTCTATTTTAAGTTCAGTAGAAAACCAGACAGTAGGCTGAGCAATGTGCTAATTTCACCAAGCTAAGCTGCCAAAAAAGTCCCACGTGGTCACATTTGACTTCTAAAGAAAACATCTAAAAATTAGGGGAAAGTTTAAAAAGGAAGTGGAGAGTCAAGAGGGTCATATCTCTCCCAAACAGTGATTGCTTAAAACAAAAATAGTGGAAACTCAGCTTCTTTACCCATTTGTATATTGGCTGTGCTTGACTGCTTTACACCAAAACAAAGCATTGGGCTGGACATGATGCTCATGTACCTTGTATGGTGTGGTGCATCATAGTGGTGTGGTTGGTTCATTTTGAGAAGCTCGACACTTTCTTTAGATATATTGCTCAGGTGCTGTTTCTGAATTGTTGGGCACAAGAAACATTTGCATTGCGATTTTGTCTCTGTTCATCCTTTCACCACCTTATCTATCCTAGACTAGTCTTCCATGAGGGTATTGTTGTATAGGCCATGGGTAGGCAAACTAAGGACCGGGGGCCGGATCCAGCCCAATTACCTTCTCAATCCGGCCTGGCGGACAGTCCGGGAATCAGCATGTTTTTACATGAGTAGACTGTGCCCTTTTATTTAAAATGCATCTCTGGGTTATTTGTGGGGCATAGGAATTCGTTCATTTCCCCTCCCCCTCCCCCAATATAGATAGATAGATAGATAGATAGATAGATAGATAGATAGATAGATAGATAGATAGATATTTCGACACACACCCCCAACAAGGTCTGTGGAGCAGCCCCCTGCTGAAAAAGTTTGCTGACCCCTGGTATAGGCAGTCTTGCCATAGTGCAAATGTGCATGTATTTACATACATACGGCTGGAACAGATAGGAAAAGAGGCAGGGGTATGGGCTCTGGGCTACCAAATGCAAAGCCACCACAGTGGGCACACCAAAAGTCCGAACAATACAATTGTTTGTGTGTTTCATATGTCTCCAGGTTGGATCTAGAGTAGGGGTCCCCAAACTAAGGCCCGAGGGCTGGATGCGGCCCAGTTGCCTTCTAAATCCGGCCCGCGAACAGTCCAGGAATCAGCATGTTTTTACATTAGTAGAATGTGTTCTTTTATTTAAAATGCATGTCTGGGTTATTTGTGGGGCATAGGAATTCATTCATATTTTTTCCCAAAATATAGTCCGGCCCCCCACAAGGTCTGAGGGACAGTGGACCAGCCCCCTGCTGAAAAAGTTTGCTGACCCCTGATCTAGAGAAAACTGGTCAACCTTATACCCCCAGAGCAACATAGAAACTTTGCCACTGGGAAGCTTTAGGCAGGAGAGCTTTCATGAGGTGAAATCCCTGTTGAAAATAAGCAAAGCTAGTTCATTGGGTGTTAGATACTTGTTCAGTAGGAGGATGCTAAGCACCTAGCTGCCTAATTCCTCCCTCCCTCTTTACCACAGCAGCCCCAGCATTTGCAGCTGCAGAAAGAACTCTGCTAAGTCCTTTCAGAGAACCCTACATGTTGGCAATGTGATTTGTTGTAGGAAGTGGGGGGGGGGAGACAGAAAGCCATGACACACACACACCTCACACCAAAAGCACCCACATGCCTAGTATTTGTACTGGAGATGAGAATCAGACCTATCTCTTCACAGCCTATTCCATAGAAATTCATTGATATGCTGTGGCTATAGCAAAAACCAGATGTACGTTTAGAAACAGGAACCATATGAAAAGTTGCAAAACTGCACAATAATAATAATAATAATAATAATAATAATAATAATAATAATAATAAATAATTTATTATTTATACCCCGCCCATCTGGCTGGGTTTCCCCAGCCACTCTGGGCAGCTTCCAACAGAAAAATAAAACACAGTAATCTATTAAACATTAAAAGCCTCCCTGAACAGGGCTGCCTTCAGATGTCTTCTAAAAGTCTGGTAGTCGTTTTCCTCTTTGACATCTGTTGAGAGGGCATTCCACAGGGCAGGCGCCACCACCGAGAAGGCCCTCTGCCTAGTTCCCTGCAACTTGGCTTCTCGCAACGAGGGAACCGCCAGAAGGCCCTCGGTGCTGGACCACAGGCTTTGATTATAAGAGCTGGGGTGACAGTTGTCCTGGAAGCCCAAGAGAACGTGACTAAGCCTGAGGCCAAGGGTCACAGGAAGTGCAAATAAAAATACCAAAGGTATTTGCCCCCTTGACATCCTCTGATGTCATCTGTTGTTGCTGCTGCTGCTGCTGTTTTCCCTAGGGCTGTTCCTCAAAGCATTGTCAAGCTCTGTGTGGTTCATGATAACCTTCAACAGCAAGTCAGAATCAGTCTGGGAAGGTGGGGGTGCAGATGTATATAATTTGAGCACTGAACTTTTTGACGAAGCGCCCATTGCAGATTTTGCTTAAATGTGCAATCTTCTCTCCTAGATCAAACTTGGTTCTGTATGTTTACTGCAGAAGACACCTGTGCACTGTGCTGATTGGCTTGGAAGCCTCTGCTGGCATCCCCCCTCCACCCCTCCCTGAAGCAATTTCTCAAGGTATTTGGATTTTATACTGCCTTTTAAAGGAAAAGGGGGGAGAGAGAGGCACAAATACACATTTAGCTGGAAAAAAAAGTCCATTCAGCCTTTTGGAAACAAAACAAGTCACACTTGAGAAGCTAGTTTCAAAATGGGGGGGGGGGGTTGACTCCAATTATACCTACATGTGGTAAATCGTTACCCCCATTTTGTGGCATCATTCACAGGATATTATTTTTATATTTTATTTTCTTCCGCAATGTTTTATTTTGGAATGTTTCATTTAACATTTTAATGTAAGCTCTAAACTGCTTTGTTATTCCCCTCCCTAAAAATATAAAGCAGTATAGAACTGGAATGAACAATAAAATAATAATAATGAAAAGCAGGTGGCATTTCGCCTTTTGTGAGGTGAGGTGAATCTCTGGGCGGAATCTATCAGAACATTAAAATACAATAATCTGTTAAACATTAAAAGCTTCCCTAAACCATAGCTGCCAAGTCTCCTGTATTCCCTGGGAAAACCCCGTTTTTCCAGCCATTTCCCGCTGGCAGCCCGGATTTTTAAAAACCCCGTAAATCCCCCGGATTCTTACCGGCCCAGGGAGTCTCCTTCTGCGCATGTCTGGAGTCTCTGGACATGCGCAGAAGCGATTTCTGGCGCTGTGGCCATTTTGGAAATGGGCAGAGCATGTGTAGAAGCGATTTCCGGTGCTGCTCTGCCCAGTTTCAAAATGGCCGCAGCGCGACTTCCGGCACTGTGGCCATTTTGGAAATGGGCAGAGCATGCATAGAAGCAACTTCCGATGCCACTCAGCCCAGTTCCAAGATGGCCGCAGCACGACTTCCGGTGCAGCGCTGCTGCCGATCCCAGATTTTTCAATCTGGGAGTTGGCACCTATGCCCTAAACAGGGCTGCCTTCAGATGTCTTCTAAAAATCTGGTAGCTGTTTTTTTTTCCTCTTTGACATCTGATGGGAGGACGTTCCACAGGGCGGGTGCCACTACCGAGAAGGCCCTCTGCCTGGTTCCGTGTAACTTGGCTTCTCGCAATGAGGGAACGGCCAGAAGGCCCTCGGCATTGGACCTCAGTGTCCGGGCAGAACGATGGGGGTGGAGACGCTTCTTCGGGTATACTGGACCTGCACGAAATGCCTGCTTTAAACCTCCCCCCCCCCATGTCATTCAGCTACATCTCCCACCCTCCCTAGTTTATGGCTCAAGGGTTATGGAAATCCAACATCTGAAGGCTCCACTGGGTGATCTTGAGTCAGTCACTGTCTCCCAGCCAACCCACCTCAGAGGCTTGTTGTGAGAATAAAATGAAAGTGGGAGAGCCATATATGCCACCTTGACTCTCTTAAAGCTGTGGAGTGTCATAATAGCCTTACCAGCAGAGATCTTTGGCTAATACCTGAAGGGGATACCCGATGGCAGCCTTGCTTTACCTTTCATCTTCCACCTGTGTAGGGGCTGGTGAGAGGAATTGGCACACAAGACCCATGTGCTCTGGGCAGCAGACGGGGACCCAGCAGGCGAGAGGAGTGGCCTAACAGCCCACCCACCCGTCCTCCAGCCATGGAGCAGATCAGTCAGTTTTTCCACTCCATCTGGACTTTCATCCTCTCCAAACACCAGGAGGGGGTCTACAACACCGTCTGCCTGGCTGTGCTTCTGGGGCTGCCCACCCTCGTGCTCCTGCTCAGCATCTTTGTCTGTTGCCACTGCTGTTTCTGCGGCGGTCGGAGGAAGGACAGCGGGAGCTACAGCACGAGTGAGAAGAGGAGAAAGAAGTTGAGGAGGAGAAAGAAGGAAGAGGACCTGTGGATTTCTGCACAGCCCAAAGCGCTCGTGCTGGAAAAGAGGCCATCGCTGCTGGCCTAGAGAAAGGGAGGGATGGACAGGAGCTTGTGCATGTTCACACACACACACACACCCCTTCTGTTAAAGGTTTCACATTGCACTTTGGGCCACATAGCCTAAGACTGAGGACAAATCATGCTGGCTCCCTCCCCTTTAAGCACTGATTTTCATCTTTTTCCTCCCTTTTCCTTTTTATAAAGGTGTTTGGATTGAAGAAGCTATCTTGGCCCATCACCGGGGTGATCTGGGGAGTCTTCAGCTGGGCACACATTTACATGCACACTGCTGATCACAAACAGGTGGCATGAGCCAACAGCCATGCCAACAGACATACTAGTCCAATGTGTATAGAACGACTTGCTTGAACAGACTTGCCAGCCCTTTTTGCAGTTAAGGAACAGGTATCTGTGACTCTTAAACAAGCCTTGGACTAGCACTAGCAAACTATGTCCTGACAAACTTATGTACTTATAAACCAGCACTGTCACCATATGCCTACCCACAGGGACAGAGGACTTCTTCGAAAGGTGTTATATGGGCACTGGCTTAGATGGCTTTAAGAGGGGATTAGTGGGGCGGGACAAGGCCATCAGTGGCTTTCCCCCTCAGTTTCTCAAATTGGGTCTCCACTCTTGTTGCGCTACAACTCCCATCATCACCGGCCAGCAGGGTCAGTGGTCAGAGAGAATAGTCCAACAACAGTGGGGAACCAGGTTTGAGAAACGCCGGCCTAAGAGATATTCTAGGTTTCAAGGTAGTGCAAGTCATTGTACCACATGCCGGGAGACAAATAATGAGAGAAGGCAGCAACCTTAACCCCTTGCCTGTGGGCTTCCTGGAAGCACCTTGCTTCTCCACTGTTGGAAACGGATGTTGAATTGGGTGGACCTTCGCCCTGACAAGAGTCCCCTAACTCTGATGCCAGATTTCACAAATCCGCCACAATATCTGCCCCAAAGGCTATAATTAGGGCTTTGTGTACTATTGTTGCCACAGAATTCCATATAACCAAGAATTTCAACGCTTCAATGGGTTTTAGGTTTCTTGCCCACAGTCTCACGAGTCTGGTTAAATCCTGCCTTGAGCAGGATTTCTAGGCAGTGAGGTTCAGCACCTCCGTCCCTTCCTCAGCTTTAGAAGTGGTGTCTCCATTTCCGTCTTCATCCCAAAGCTTCCTTTCCTTTCTGATTCTGGACAGAGTTTCTTCCCAGGTTCCACACAGCAGATCAGAGCCTCCCTCAAGCCCATATCTAACTCCCTGGAGTTACTGGCTGTCGCCTAAGAGCAAACCCCCCTGGATACGGTAGGACCTGCTTCTGTGTAAACGTAAATGGGATAGAGCTATGAAACTCGTTTCTATGAGGGCTTCATACCCATCAGCACATCCAGGAATTTGGGAGAAATTTCAACTTGGGCCAACATTCCAGGTCATCTGTAGATGGAATGCTAATGAATTCTCTGACAAGGCAATTGCTGGTGTATTTTTAGATACCCCCAGGCTTAGGCAGTGGTGTGACTAACTGCCTTTCTTTCATCAATACTTGTCCTGTGCCTTGTTTTTGTATATGCATTCCAAGGTTGTCCTTATATTGCACAGTTTATGCACACATGCAAAACAAAAAACAAAAAAAGCACCCAACCCAACAAGCCTTTTATTTAAAAAATAAATTTATTTAAATGAAACTAACCTGATTATTTATTGTGTCTCAGCCTCTACTTCTCATTTACTGGGTGGGAGAGAAAAGAAAATTATTATTTTACTGGCCGCAGGGAAGCGGTTTGCACAGAGATGAAAAGGGAGCTGAAATGCTTCTCTTTTCTTTGCTGAAATCTGAGGACAATCACAAAAGCTCTCGTCCACAGATTCAGGCCTGCACAAATTATAACCTACCAAGCATAACACCCAGTTGTTGTGTTGTGTGCTGGGTGCTTCACACACACACACACACACAGAGAGAGAGAGAGAGAGAGAGAATTTGTAGCTTTTATTTGGTAAGGCAAGTGGTACAGGCCTGCCTAGTTCTTGTTAGTCAGCTGTTGTACCTACAAGTGGGACTGCCTGGCTAAGCAAGCAATGAAGCAGAAGCCTAAACAATTACTCAGGAGTAATTCCAACTGAATTCAATGAGACATTCTCTTGTGCATTTTATAGCCTTATTCATTACTAGTAACACCCCCACCCCCAATCTAGTTGCCCAAGTACTCTGGGTGGCTGTCAACATAATATAAAAGAACACACAGTACACCAGACATTAAAAGCTTCCCGACACAGGGTTGCCTTCAGCTGCCTATGGAAGGTTGCATAATTGTTTATCTGTTTGATGTCTGAAGGGAGGGTGTTCCACGGGGAGGGCGCCACTACCGAGAAGGCCCTTTGCTTGGTTCCCTGTAACTTCCCTTCTCGCAGTGAGGGAATTGCCAGAAGGCCCTTGCTGCTGAACCTTAGTTAAGTGGGGGGTCAACTTAAATTGAGTGATGGAGTTAAGGACATAGCTGTTTAACTTTTTGAGACTGCTGTGGTGCCATTTCTGTCACAGTAAATGAAAAAATACTACAGATGGCCTAGCTTCTTATTAAGAGTGGTTTTCCATACTTGCTTCCATTGTGTTACCTCACAAAAAAAAGCACAGATACAGAGATTTTGGATATGTAGCTACATAAATGTAAGCAGTGAGTCAATTAATTTAGTCAATAAGATAATTCTTTCCATTCTGGCAGCAATCATTCCAATGGTTTATTACCAATATATTGGTGGGTGGAAGACTGCAACCACTAAATCTTCCGAATCATCCCTGTCATGCAACCAATTCCTGTGCTTTGGAAAAGCTTAGCAACTGGTCAATTGCACTTATATACCGCTTTTGTACTAAGGCACCCAAGGCGGTTCACCGTTTTAAAGGACTAAAGCAGATGGTACAACTTGTAAAGTTGTCAGGCAAGGGAGGGGACAGTGTGACTGAAGCAAGCCTTGATGTCTGTGCCTGCCTTCCTCCTCCTCCTCCTCCTCCTCCTCCTCGCCCTTACGGCACAAATGCTCAGGTGTGGCCGTGCCTAGCACACTGGCATAGTCACAAATCATCACATCAGTGCAACATCACAACCACAATGTGCGATTCTTGATTTGCTGCAGCAACCCCTGCGCCCGGGTCAAATTGGTCTACTTGCTGTTACAGATCATCTTCTCTTAGCTTATCTTACAGGTATTACTCTAAAGCAGGCATCCCCCAACTGCGGCCCTCCAGATGTTTTGGCCTACAACTCCCATGATCCCTAGCTAAGAGGACCAGTGGTCAGGGATGATGGGAATTGTAGCCCAAAACATCTGGAGGGCCGAAGTTTGGGGGTGCCTGCTCTAAAGTGTAAAATGTTTTGTCAAAACAGAGCATGTGGGCGGACACCGGCCAACTGAGTTGGGTGCCTTTCAGATTCGAGAAACCATGTAAGTTCACCAGGTACACCGGCTTCAACTAGATGTGTGCTCCTTTTTATGTTCTGTGTAGATTGGATTTCATAAAGAACTCTAAGAATATGATTTTTAAAAATCTTTATTTATAAGTAATAAGGATCTTCCCAGGATTACAGTCTGTGGCTAAATTATAAACTTTGCTAAACAACGTGAAATATTTCTGAAATATTTCAAGATCCACAGTATCAAAATTGGCAATCGTATAGAAATGCATTTTTTCTAACAAGCATAAGTAATTAGACATAGTGGTCAAAAATAAAATTTGAGCAGAATGCAGAAGCAAACAAGACAGGTACTAACTTGATTACAGCAGAATTTAAAGCTTTCTTTAAACTAAGCTATTTATGTTTCTGTCTGTAAAGAGTTATTTAAAAACAAAAAACCAACAAGTTAGATACTTGGGACCCTGTATAGTTTTAGTGAAATTTGTGTCTCCTGGACTTCTCAGTATTTGTTATTTAAAGTGTTTTTATAACAGTTTTTGTAGTTATTCATTCTCCCAAAATCTGATAACCATTTTTAAACTGGAAGTTGAGAAACACTTGTCCAAGACTCTCCTCTGTACTCCAGGCTCAGTTGGGATTTAAAACCAGGCCACTAGATAGAAATCTAATTATTGACCCACATTTGCTTTCAGTGCGACTTGGAACCAATATAACCACTAAAGATTACAAACCTTGGGAAAGCTGGAGGGGGTGAATGTGAGGGGAATGGCAGGAGGGTGTTCGTGAGCAGCACACACCCTAGTAAAGCATATACAGTATACAACATTAGATACCAGTAGGTAGCCCTGTTGGTCTGACGTAGTCGAAACAAAATAAAATAATAAAAATCCTTCCAGCAGCACCTTAGAGACCAAGCTTGTCATTGAAGAAGTGTGCATGCACATGAAAGCTCATACCAATGACAAACTTAGTTGGTCTCTAAGGTGCTGCTGGAAGGAATTTTTTTATTTTGATACAACAGTATAAGCCCCTTTTTAGTCATACTTGAAATCAACATTAGGTGGTGCTATAACTAAAGTTTTACACATGGCTTGGCAAACTTCTGTCAGGGCTGAGTCACTTCAGGCTGCAGACAGGCTTAAAATGACTGCATGCTTCTCCACAGCACAATATCTGCACATAGAAAACTACATGTCCATGGCTGTCAACCTCCGGATTTGAAGATAAGGAAATCCTATTGTGCTGTCAACTCCCGGATATGAAAGTAAGGGCACTGAATAAGGGAATTTCCCTCCAAAAAATGGGAAAGTTGACAGCACTGTACATGTCTGAGAGGAGTGTTCCCCCTTCGCAAGGCGTTTGGGGCAGGAGGACATGGAGGAACACTTGTACAGGAGTATGAAATGGTACTGTTTCGTGACTTACTAGAGAAACAATTTCTCAAGTGAAAAGAGGGTGGGAGAAAAGGGGATGGAATAGAGCCAAAGAACAAGAACGGACAGGGGCGAAACAGAAACCCGCTGAAGCCTGCCTCATCTGCGTTGTGCAGCAGTTCTGGTTTCCAGTGAGATCTCACATGCTCTGTGAGATCTTGCAATATTTCAGTCAGATCATGTGAGATTTGGTTAGATCTCGCCAGAAACCAGTGCTGCTGCTGGTGGCGCCACTTCTCTGGCGGCAGGGTGGGGGCCCCACCTCATGGTCTTTTGCCGCTTGAGGCACTTGCCTCCTCTTGCCTCATGGACGGGGTCGGCCCTGAAAAAGGGCAAATAGAAAGCTAGAAAGGTCGTGTTTTGTGTAAGAAAGGCATCTTTGAGATACAACCGCATCATTCTCAGCAGCGCTTGAGAGTTTGATACGGTTGGATTTTGGTGACCTGACAATTGTCTTGTAGGAAACACCATGGATAGGAAAATATGTTGAATTAGCACCTTGGGTTTTGCAAAGCTACATCTCAGAAATCATAGCACAGCAGACCCCCAATCAGGCCCTTGTTGAGCAGAATAAGCAAAGCCACCCGAGAGAGAGAGAGGAGAAAGAAAGAAAAGAGATGGTGTGGTGACTTCTTTGTTTTCTCCGGCAAGGAAGCTGGATGGCAAGAAGCCCCTTCCTTGTCAAGAACATGGAAAAATTGGAGGGCTGAAATGGGCCCTCCTGATCCATGGTAGCTGTCAGAACCAGAGGCCACTACAAGCAGAGGGAGCGTCAATAGACATGGCCCTCCACAAGAAGAAGAATTCTAAACCAGCCCTTAGTCTCCGACCTTATTCTTTTCCAGGCATCCCCAAACTTCGGCCCTCCAGATGTTTTGGACTACAGTTCCCATCTTCCCCAACCACTGGTCCTGTTAGCTAGGGATCATGGGAGTTGTAGGCCAAAACATCTGGAGGGTCGCAGTTTGGGGATGCCTGTTCTTTTCAAATTGCACTCGGAGTGCAGCGCAGGTTCTGTGCTGATCCCAACCAATTAAACCAGATAATTCTTCTGAGGAAGCCTGTAACCATTTGTATGTGATTATAAATGTACTAAAATAAGCAACCCAAGGTTAAATGGTTACATGATACAGTAATGCATTGCCATGCTTCACTTGACAAGCACCACATTTCATCCATTTTAAACCCTGGGCTCCTTCACTGCTAGAGATCTTCTTTTTCTCCCCAAGATTGGCTCAAAGCTTCGAGAGCGTGGGCGGAGCTTCATCTCAGTGTAAGGGATGGAGAACAGGTGGCCTTTCCATGGCTCCCAGTTAATTCCCTGGAAAGAGAAAAATAGGTAATCAAGCATCACATAGGAAAAAGGGGCACTGCCCTGAGCTATACCAAGTCAGACCACTGGCCTGACCCTGTCGACTGCCTGGCTGTGGTTCTCTGGGGCTTCAAACAAGAATCTTTTCCAGCTCTTAACTGGAAACACCTGGGATCTTTTGCATTCCAAAGAAACTTCTTGAATCTGTGGGCAAAAAATAAAACTCCTGCCCATGTTTATAGTAGAAATAATACCATTTCAACCACATTATTTTTCACTTACTGTTATGGCCTATAACAACCTCACGGATTAGATCCAGTCCTCAAACCTTTCAATAGGTGTTGATAAACTGCCATGTACCCCATCTACGTATGAAACTCTCTCCCGGTACAGATCAGAGTGCCCCCAAATTATATTAGGCATCAGCTTATTTTTGCAGGTCTTCAGAGCACAGGTGGAGAACCTCTGTTTGTCTAACTGTCTAAAACGTTTCCGGCTTCAACACTGGGGTCATATCCTATTGTTATCATGTATTACTGTGAATTGTGGTTTTAATTTCACTTTTATGTTGCATTTTATGAATGTTGTTAGCTATTCTTGTCTCTGTATGAGGAAGGGTGGAAAGAGGAGGAGGAAGAAAAGTGTGCAATACTTTTGAGCATAGTAATTCTGAGTGATCAAAGGATTTCACACACACTGTCTTGTAACCTAGCAAGGTAGGTCAATATTATTAGCCTCTTATTCTTTGTGCAGGAAGAGCTTGCCAAAGGCTACCAGCTGGCTGTGAGATTCAACCTGGGGAGGAAGAGCCTTTCCTGAGTCATAGTTGTCTCTGAACCACTAAGGTACTGCACTGCTCTGTGGCACCTCTTTCTCCATAAATCTGCTGCAATGTGCTTTTCAGCAGAAATGCAGCAAAAGAACACAAGGACTCACCTTCCCATCTTTCAGGCTCATTGTTCCAGACCTCATCAGCCATTTCCTGACATATTCTGGGGCAGGGGGAGTCTGATTAAGTTGTGAGATTTTCAGTTTTCAGATTTTCCTAACAACTGCATGAGAAAACCTACTACTGTACTGCAATCCTATATACACCCGTACCTGGGAATAGGTGTCAGTGGGGCTCACATTTCAGTAGACATGCGTAAAAATGTTTTCATGGATGAATCCAATGAAAAAAAACAAATCAAACATTGCACCCCAAGGAATAACAACTCCTGATATAAATTCAGAGTTAAGAGAAGGCAGAATAGAAAGGGTTCCCATTCCATTTGTGAGACAGGTAAGGCGGTTCCAAACTTTTAATGACAACTGCAGGGAAGTGCCTCATGTTGCCAGAACTTTAGTAGGCACTTGAAAAAAAATCACACACCTGATTTATAAAAGGAGAACCATACAGCAGGTGTGAACCTGTGGCCTTCCAGGTGTTGCTGACTACAACTACCATCAGCGCCAGCCAGCATGGCCAGTGGCCAAGGATGATGGGAGTTGTGGTTCTGCAGCTTTTGAAGGGCTAAAGGTTTTCCACATATGCTGGGCAGAGTGCCTAGGACTCACCTCGCTGTGCTTGTCTTCACCATATTTCCCATTCAGATTGGCCAAGTGGCAGTTCTTGTACCACCAGCCACCATGATGTGTGATTGCGCAGTTGCTGAGAGCGATGTCGCTGTCCCTGTCCCAGGTGGTAAATTTCCAGCCATTGTGGTAAGTCATGGCATCCCCTGAATTGGGGGGAGAAAGGCAGCATTAGGACTACGGGGGTCCTGGCTTCATTAACACCCGAGTGCACCTTGGTACCTGAAATCAGAGCTGCGAAAGCCTGCCTAGAGGAATCAGAAACACAAGGGAACTTTTCTCAAGGGCCAACATGAAGATACACAACTACTGCTAAAAGGAGAGGACACAAATGCCAACTATGCAAGATTCGTATCAGCATCGGCTTCTCCTACGAAAATGTGCAGCTTAGAGGGATATTGGAAATGTAGTCATCTCATAGTGGACTTTATTCACTGCTAGTAATCCTGCAAGTAAATTATTAAAAGTATTATAGGGAATTTTCTCCTGCAGGATTCTGTAATGGCACCTTTTGTTCTTCTGAGCTGGGCATACTTCTGAGTAGGCAGACCTCAGACTGCACAGTTAAAGGAGTAACTAATAATGAAGCAAATAAATAGCTAGCAATCAATCTCTTCATAGCACCTACCACTGAAGCATCAAAAGGTATCCCTTCTGGCAGAGGAGTGGCTTTTGGGAAGCTGAAAAATCACTACACTGATGAAGTCAACAAACGACTGGAGTATTGAGAAGGGGGGCAAATATGCTTTTCTGTCAATATGCTATAGCACCTACTAAAGGGAATAATGATTTTGGTTGGAAGGGTAATGCAAAAATAATACTGGCTCCTTAAGTGCCAGGGTCATACTCAATGTATGCATAAAATTTATGTTGCCTGTGCTAGTATTGTCTCTTTACACATACTCCCACTTACATATATAGTACAATATATTGCTTCATCTATAAAACCACAACTGCATATCTCTCTCTTTGTACATGGGTCATAAAGTGATTTCATGGGGAAGAATTGCAAAGAAACTGTTAAACCAGCCTTCCCCAACCTGGTGCCCTCCAGCTTTTTTGGACTACAGCCCCATGTGCTGGCTGTGGCCAATGAGTGCTGTGGCCCAGAAGAGCAGGAGAGCACCAGGTCAGTACATAAACTATTTAGATTCTGGCCATTTTAACACCTGACAAGTTAGTTAGCTCCACCCAGTGAAGGGTGTCTGTCTCACTGCTTCTGTATCCAGTGTCAACACATGATACTGCAAGCCAAATAACGTTTCCCTTACCAGCGGTGCCTCTGTACTTCCCCACGGAGAGCCTGTATCGATCTCTGCTGGAGCCCACCTGGAAGAGGTCGTAGACAGCATAGGCAGACTCATTGTGGGTTCGTAAATCCACCCTCAGTTCATAGGGGACGGGGGCGCTACTGGTGAGCTGGTGCAGCTTTTCAAGGCCTGAAAGAAACAATTCAGAGTAAGTTTGCAGACAACCACGGTTCCAATTGTCTGTGGCCAGTAAGAAATATTTCCAGGCAACAAGGCCAGGAAGTTTTCCTGACAAAGCTAGGTCTATAAATTTCAGTATGTCTAAAGTAAACTTAGCTGTACGCCACCCATTGTTTTTGCAACATAAATGCATACCGAGAGCTCTTCGCAGGCAGATACAGAATGCAGATACAGTACCAAGCCAAAATTCCCCTGCAGGGTCTCCAAAGCCTTCAACGTAATTCCTCCAGCGCCTTCACCTTTCCTGCTGCCTGGGGGGCTGCTTCCTGCACCCGCTCCGCCAGCCTGAGCCAAGCGCAAGCTGGCAGGCTAGGGCAGTCTGATAGCCAGCTTGACATGAGTGATGAGGCAAGGTAGCTTGGAGGCAGTGGGGACACAGGTAGAGGTGGCAATGGCAGCTCAGCCACAGCTCTTGCGGGGGACTCATCAGAAGTGTGTGCTCTCCTTTGGTAAGAGACAGGGCTGGCCGGGGGGGGGAGAGAAAACTTTGAAGACCGCCCCCAGTTCCCTGCTTGGAGTCCTCCCTCCTCTCCAATCTCTGCTCTCCCTCCTTTTGCCCTTCCTTGCCATTGAGGGAGGGTGCCACCTCTACTCTACCCGCTCAGCTCCTGGCAACTGATTTGTATGCAAAGGGAGAGAAGGGAGCAGCTCAAAGAGCCCTCCAGCACGACAGGCTTCTGCCGCTTGGCACTGCCTTGGTGAACTGAGCGAGCAATGGCAGTGTACCCACCCACCCACAAGCTCCCGGGGGAGAAGGACTTTTGGGGGTGTCGGCAGCAGCATCTGGAAATTGCAAGCAAAGAAAGAGAGAAAGAGAGAGAGAAAGAGAGGGGGGAAGCATTGAGAAAGAGACTCCCCCGTCCTTTTTGTACATAGTTCCTTTCCTTCCCACTCCCTCCCTTGTGCATCTTCTCCAGTGCAGCTAGTTGGCAATACTGGCAGTTGAGCCCCTACAAATCTTGCACCCGGGGCCACAGCCCCTCTCGACCTGCCCACCCTAAGCCACTGAGCTCACTTAGCCATAGCACAGGCCAGTGCAAAAGCAGCGACACTTTTTACAAAACATGTGGCAGCCTTCTTCCCTGGTCACATACAGAATGCAGATACAGTACCAAGCCAAAATTCCCCAGCAGGGTCTCCAAAGCCTTCAACGTAATTCCTCCAGCGCTTAAAGAAGTCCAGCTGCCCTGTGTTCCGTCTCTGAAACACCTGCAAAAGCAAACAAAAACCAAGAGATAGGTCTGGTCCCCTGAACACAGGACACCAATGATAGGATGATAGATGGAAACTGAAGATAAGAAGGCTCAAACAATAGGCACAATAAGAAATACCTAACCTGATGAGACCAACGTAATTTGACCATGAATTATAGAATTCTCCCCATCTGAATATCTCTATTTTGTAACACCAATGCTTTAGTGATCCACTGTTCTTTCTTTCTTTCTTTACCTAAATATTGGCAAGACAAAGGAGATGGTTTTGGACTTTCGGAGGAAGAGAGGGGAGCTAGCCCCGTTGTATATTGGGGGGGCTGTGTGGAGAGAGTCACTTCCTTTAAATACTTGGGAGTCCATCCCTAGTGAAGACCTAACTTGGAAGGTCAATACAGCCCAGGTGGTTAGGAAGGCCCAAGAGAGACTTCATTTCCTTAGGGTCTTGCGAAAGACCAAGGTTGGACAGCAACTGATGATTTCCGTCTATTGGTCCACAATATAAAATGTTCTCTCATACTGCATTATGGTGTGGTGTGCTGGTTTGACAGCCATGGACAGAGACCCTACGGAGGGTGGTGAAGACAGCACACGATATCGTGGGCTGTCCCCTGAGTCCGCTAGATGTTATCGCGGGAGACTGTTGCCTCAGAAGAGTGAGGAACATTCTCAGGGATGACTCACACCCTGGCCAGCACCTTTTAAATCTCCTGCCCTCGGGCAGGAGATATAGAAGCATGATAAGCTGCACAAACAGATTAAAGAACAGTTTCTACCCATGGGCCGTGAGGTTGCTGAATGGAAGACAGCAACATTGCAGCTGACGTTTGGGGCTGGTGGTCGTAGGAAAGCACACAGAGTGTAATAAGGACTGAGAGATTGTGGGGGGGAGGGGGGCTTGTTTAATCTCACTGTAAACAAGTGGTACAGTGACAATAAAGTATTTCTATCTCTCTCTCTCTCTCTCTCTCTCTCTCTCTCTCTCTCTTTCTTTCTTTCTTTCTTTCTTTATTTCCATGGCACCTATGCAGCTTTTGGTTCTCCTCTCTCTCCCCACTTCAACAGGTTATCAATGAGCTCAAGCACATGTGGTTATTGATTAAATCACAGGAGGAAAAGGAACTCCTTATCCCACCAATATTCCTTTTTGTGCAGAGTTTTAACCATTGTGTACATGAAATAAAGGCAGGGAGGGGAGAGAGGACAAAGTAAACAGCATGGAGAAACCAGTTCCCAAATTAGAAATTCTCCTGGTTAAATGATAATGCAGGAAAAGGAAACCAAGGGGCAGAACCAGCCCACAAGCCAGAACAGGAAGGCCATGCAGGACACCCACTCACCCCTAACAAGGAAACTCCAAGGTAGGCTTTTTGAAGCATATGAAGACCCTACCTAACTTTCCAGGGCACACCTAACTGTGGGGTTTGTGCTTTGACCTGTGTGCTGCTACTCACCTCATCCCCCACAATACTGTCTGAATTTTGGTGCATGTCCTGCAGAGGCAAGTATGCTTTTGGTGTGGTTGGTTGCAATATGACCACCAAGTGATAGTATGCTGCATCATTCCCCTTGGTGAAAAGTGCCAAATCTATCGCCTGAGTGCTTTGTGAAAGGATTGAAAATAGAGCTGTTTAAGAGCGGAACTCACGATCCATCCACCTCCATCAGTGGCCATGTCACAGTACACCTGCAGGGGTCTGTTGACATCACCGTTCAGGTAGATGGTGTACATGCCGCTGGCAGAGAGTCCGTTTTCCTGGGTCTGGCTGCAGTCCGCAGGGAAGGGATAGTGCAAACTGACTGCAGGAGCAAAGGAGGGGGAAAGCCAAGTGAATACGTTCAAAAAGAAAGATGAAAAACAAGGAATATTTGTACAGCACTGCAATATAAAGGAGGCCAAGGCAACCGTTTCTCTAGATTTTCCAGCTTTCCATTCTTATGTTCAGTTTGCTCCCTTTCTGCATCAGTTTGCAAAAATGTTGGGGAGGGGGGAATTGTATGCAAGTTCACATGCATTTTCTGTGCCTTCCTCCTAATGCACATTTTGCACACAGCTTAATCAAATGCATTTTATACATCATTTTCACTAATGTGTGCATTTTTGTGCACTCTCCCTGTTTTTTTTATATACGGTTTTTTGTTTTGACGACTGCTTTGCAAAATTTGGAGAACCACAAATTTCAATTGATAGCTGCACTTCAGTTTGTGATGGAAAGAGCAAGATTAGGCCAAATAAATCTATCCCCTATCCTGCACAGACCACGAAGGGCGGAAGGCAGGGAGAGACCCAAAGGGAGGCATGATTGAACATGATCAAATACAGTTCCATAAACCAAAGGCTTACTGTTAGCATTTGTGTGGAACACCCAGCAGAAACTGAATTGGATATAGAATCCCTGCTGGAGGAGCACACAATCACACAGACATAATGAGTTTAGGAAAATAAGAAATCTAATATTTGTCACCAGAAATGCATGCTCGGCGGAAAATATCTCTAGTTCCATCTAAGGTACCTACAATGGAGACTTTTGCACCTGTAGAGGGAGAGCTCAAAGTATGTCTGCTGTCATCAGGGAAGCATGAAGGAGAAGGAAGCTGAGTAGGAAGGGAAACTACCAACCCTAAAGATTATCAGTCTGAAGGAAGGTCAACAAAAGGAGGACAGCCAAGAAAATCTTTAATAATAATAAAAAACTTAAATAAAAGTCTGGAGTTTCCTCTCTCTGTCTGCTCTCTCCCATGCAGTTACATCAGCCTGCAGTGCAAATTGAGCAGCATTGTGTCACTTCCAGCACTTACCTGGGAGCAAGTCCCATGGAATGCAATAGGATTTACTTCTGAGAAGACATGCATAGGATTGCACAGCATTTATATCTAGCTGTGTTTCCTTATAGCCATCTCTCCAAACCTTTGTCTTTCCTTCTCTCTTACTGTTTTTCCCACTGTCAGTCTTTCAGATTACTGTATATGCTTCTCAGGGAGCAAATGAAGGATGGAGAATCCAATTGTTCCTTTCAAATAAACAGTAGGCCTGTGACCCTGATGGGTTTGTCCATATATCTTTCTGTGTTGATTCAGTGTAGCAGATAACCCAGCATGACTTGTGAGCTCCCACTTCAAATCTCACTTGAGTCATGAACTCACAAAGACCAAATCAATGGATAGATATTATAGTAAATCTACATGGAAAACACTCCTGTTTAAGTTCGAAGAAGGGGTTTTCCCGCATAAGGTAATGGCTGAACAATCCAGCTTTAAAGCTGTCTACTTGTTGTTATTAGACAATTGTTTTGTGCTTGCCCACTTAATTCTTAAGTATGCCAACATTTTGAAAAATGGATTTGTTTGTAGCCTTTGTCAACTTTAACGTTGCCTTTGGCTCCATCAGCACACATTGTTCAACAAATTATCAAACGCCCAAACCTCTTGCCATTTTGTGTAAGGATGTCATATTCAAATACCAGTCTGAATGTAAGATTTCATCACACTGAACTCTTCTTCCACTGTATTCCCAAATCTAGTAGCATCAAACAAGGTTTTATACCAGAGCCTCACCTTTTAAACTTATTTAATAATGATGTAAACATCTGGATGAAAACAGGGTCCCTACTTTCTGGTTATGGTCAGGGATAGAAAGCTATTTATGCTTCTCTGAGCTGATGGTAAGATTCTCCCATCTCATTCCCTGTTGAGGCTTCACAGATACCCGTAGTTCGCACCCTTGAATGCGTTTTGCCACAAAATGTCTCAGGTATAAGCTAAAACCAAAGTTGTTCTTGCTCACCACAGATGAGCTCTTCCTAACTGGTCTTGATGATCAACCTCATAACTGAGTTTATTTTCCGGTTAAGGGGGTCAGCAGTCTCATCTACATTACGGAAAATTAAAAACTGGACAACAAGTATGTGGTACTTTGAAATTCTGGCATATTTACTATGTAAGATCTGAAAGTGCTGCCAGTTCCTGACCTGTTAAAACTTATTCCACTATTACTATTCAAATCTGAGATGCAAAATCATCAAATTTAGAATGTCTTCAGAATAGACTGTTAAGATATTGATCTCAGGATTCTTTTAAATACACCCATAATACTTCTCAGATCACCAGAAACAGGGGTTCAACCTCTCAAAGCAAAAATACATGTTAGATGGTGATGGCAACATTCCCTCAGCTCAATTCGGTATTGGGTTTGGCAAACAAAACTATATTAAGTTTAATCTGAGCTCAATTTGCGTTCCATTCTGCTCCTGATGACATCATCAAATACTTGGTTATAAAAATGAATGTGTATGATTTGTGATTATGGTTTTCTGTCACATATTTTCCTACTAAGATTCCGTGTGGTGCAAATTACTTCTTCCCCTGGAGACCCTGAGAAGGCGGCTAAAATCCTGAAATTTCAGGTCCAAAGACCACACTGACCTAATCCTTCAACTCCTGGCCTCTTCCCAAGCCTTCATAATATAAAAAAAATCCTCAGAAGATCAACACAGATTCATCTGGCAACGCCACGTGACCTGTTTTGAAGGCAAGCACCATCCTGGACAACAGGTCGAGGAAATTTTACTGCAGTCCCCAAAGCCTACCTGTAGAAAAGGTGGTGGCTGTTTTTCGACTCCAGCGGTCTCCCTTAAAGGCCATGATATGTATGGTGTATTTGGTTCCTCGAGTAAGGCCTTCTAGCACAAACCTTTCCTCATTAGGACCTAACCGCACTTCCTGACACACAAAAGAAAAGAGAGGCAACAATTACATTTCACTGGCAATTTGGCTCCAGCCCTTCTTGACCTTCCCCACCCAATCCCTGTAAGAGGCAGGGAGAGGGGTGATTGGCTATCAAAGGATGGTTGTGATCCACGGGGAAATGAAAAATGCAGTTTCTCTAGAGGAGGGTAGGGGAACATGTGGCCCTCCAGGTGTTGCTGGATTGCAGCTTCCATCATCCCTGACCATCAGGCATGCTGGCTGGGGCTGGTTGGAATTGGGGTCTCACAGGATCCAAAGAGCCACAGACTGCCCTTCCTAGAGGAGCAAGTCAGATGCACACAGTACTTGGTGAATAATAGTTGACGTTCATAGTTCATGGCATTCATAGAATAAGATCCAGTACTTGAAGGGAATAGGCTGTATTTATATGGGCAAGTCAAATTAAAAGCTTCACTCTCGATCTCTGAAGTCAACTGTTCTTTTTCTGCCTTTTAAAAGGCTGTTAAAAAATACTGTTTTATCTCTAGGCTGCATTTCAAGATTGCTTTTATAACTGCTGTTTCTATAATTTGCTTTTATGTGGTTTTAATGCCTCACTATAATTGTATATCATAAACCATCTTGCGTGTGGGCTGGACATTTTCAAAACTAAAATGAGTCAAAAGGGGCCCCCTGACTATATATGGGCTACATGCCAAATCTTCATGATGATTTTACAGTTATGCCACCTCTTACCAACTTTTCATATAACTTAAAAACATTAAATGCAAAGCATATGTAGCGAACAGGTTTGGAAAGTGCCTGTTTTATGCAGGTAGGAATGGCTGCGGCTTTCTCTCTGTATCAGATCTGGGTCCGTGGGTGAAAAGCTTGTGCATTGTTGAACTGTTGGCTTAGCTATACTTACATTTGCTCACATAGCAATTTACAAACTTACCTTGATAGTACCATCTGGTTCCCGATAGGTGATAAGATAGCCACTGATCTGAGCAACAGGTGGTGTCCAAGTGACCAATCCACTGGACTGTGTTACATCTGACACACGGACATTCCTGGGAGGGTCAACTTCTAGGCAAAAGACAAAGTGGGTGAAGGAGTTTAACCTGTCATATGGTTTATTCATTACAATAACTTGTATAGAAAGAAAGAGATTTGACCTCCCCATATTCCTAAGAGGAATTGAACAAACTATTGCAAGAACCATTTTGCCCTCCACATTTCCCAGAGTGGTTAGAAAGGTCAGCCTTAATTTTACCTTGTTAGGAGTATTAAAATATTTTGCAAAACAGTGCTACTATCTAAAGCAGCATCAGTCCCCCCCCACACACACACACCCTCCCCCATCCTGCTTTGCAAAAGACAATAGCAGTTTCTCCACCTCTGCTTCATGCCAGCTCTGTCTCTGGGATAGCATACAGTACATCTTATTTCCACCAAGATGCAAATTGCAACACCGTTTTTGTTATGTATTGGTGTATATAGTTTTCCCTCAGGTCCTTGGCAGTTGTTTTAGGAGGGAACTTTAGGAGGGAACTTTGAATTAGGTTTGATACATGGTTTGAGTCAGCCGTCTACAAAAGCAGGCCGGCTCAGCAGTCAGTTCAGTTCTGTTCCAGCTTCCAAATAAAGAGCTGCTTTGAAGAATCAATGTGTCGTCTACTCACTATTTAACAGTTTTATTCAGCCTCCATCCCAAAGAGCTTGGGAGTGCTGCATACTTCAGTGCCTCAAAGTAGTGAACCAGACCCCAAAGGCCATTAGAAACATTCAGGGCCATCAAGCTATCACAAAGTGTTGACATTGTTTAGCGGGGGGGGGGGAATGTCAGGATGGAACTAGACTTGTGAATGTGGTTTCAGAAATTATTTAGAGCCACATTAGATTTTACATGGCAGTCTCACAGCTCCCCCCCCCTTTAATGAAAATCAGGTACAAGAGAGACCATGGGAATAGCCAGGGGGAACAGGGAGGTGTCTGCCCCCCAATCAAGTAAATCAATAAAAATACTTAATTGAGGTTATTCTCCCCCCCCCAACATGAAGCCTGCACCCTCTAACAAAAATCCTGGCTACGCCCATGCAAGAGGCTGTAGTCTTAAGTGGAGAGGGGGAAGAGGCCAGAAAAGTAATCAGAAGGAAAATAGTAAAGCAGTTCTTGTGCATTGTAGCTCCTCTACTTAAGCTCAGCAAGATGGCTTTTGGTTAACAGGGAAATTGACTTCCCCTTGGCCTTCTTTGTGGTGGCCACCAGTTCTAGAATGCCCTCCTTAGGGATACCTGCCTGACATTGGGGAGAGTTTTCTGACTGAAAAGCTGTGCCCACTCCAAGTCAAGTTCAAAGGTAAGAAAGAATAAGTAACTACTTTGGCCCCTGAATCAGTATAACATGGGAACAGATGTGTTTCAACCTGGCTTAAGAAGGGAAAAAATCTCACAAGATCATTTAAAAAACAGGTTGTTGTTGTTGTTTAGTCGTTTAGTCGTGTCCGACTCTTCGTGACCCCATGGACCATAGAACGCCAGGCACTCCTGTCTTGCACTGCCTCCCGCAGTTTGGTCAAACTCATGTTCGTAGCTTCGAGAACACTGTCCAACCATCTTGTCCTCTGACGTCCCCTTCTCCTAGTGCCCTCAATCTTTCCCAACATCAGGGTCTTTTCCAACGATTCTTCTCTTCTCATGAGGTGGCCAAAGTATTGGAGCCTCAGCTTCACGATCTGTCCTTCCAGGGAGCACTCAGGGCTGATTTCCTTAAGAATGGATAGGTTTGATCTTCTTGCAGTCCATGGGACTCTCAAGAGTCTCCTCCAGCACCATAATTCAAAAGCATCAATTCTTCGGCGATCAGCCTTCTTTATGGTCCAGCTCTCACTTCCATACATCACTACTGGGAAAACCATAGCTTTAACTATACGGACCTTTGTCGGCAAGGTGATGTCTCTGCTTTTTAAGATGCTGTCTAGGTTTGTCATTGCTTTTCTCCCAAGAAGCAGGCGTCTTTTAATTTCGTGACTGCTGTCACCATCTGCAGTGATCAAGGAGCCCAAGAAGGTAAAATCTCTCACTGCCTCCATTTCTTCCCCTTCTATTTGCCAGGAGGTGATGGGACCAGTGGCCATGATCTTGGTTTTTTTGATGTTGAGCTTCAGACCATATTTTGCGCTCTCCTCTTTCACCCTCATTAAAAGGTTCTTTAATTCCTCCTCGCTTTCTGCCATCAAGGTTGTGTCATCTGCATATCTGAGGTTGTTGATATTTCTTCCGGCAATCTTAATTCCGGCTTGGGATTCATCTAGTCCAGCCTTTCGCATGATGAATTCTGCATATAAGTTAAATAAGCAGGGAGACAATATACAACCTTGTCGTACTCCTTTCCCAATTTTGAACCACTCAGTTGTTCCATATCCAGTTCTAACTGTAGCTTCTTGTCCCACATAGAGATTTCTCAGGAGACAGATGAGGTGATCAGGCACTCCCATTTCTTTAAGAACTTGCCATAGTTTGCTGTGGTCGACACAGTCAAAGGCTTTTGCATAGTCAATGAAGCAGAAGTAGACGTTTTTCTGGAACTCTCTAGCTTTCTCCATAATCCAGCGCATGTTTGCTATTTGGTCTCTGGTTCCTCTGCCCTTTCGAAATCCAGCTTGCACTTCTGGGAGTTCTCGGTCCACATACTGCCTAAGCCTGCCTTGTAGAATTTTAAGCATAACCTTGCTAGCGTGTGAAATGAGCGCAATTGTGCGGTAGTTGGAGCATTCAAAAAACAGGTAATATACCATATTTTTCCATGTATAAGACTATATTTTTTCCTAAATTTTTGAAGTTTAAAATAAGGGGTCGTCTTATACACAGTTAGTGCATAGTGCATTTTCTTAATTTTGAGTCCCAAAAATTAGGGGTCATCTTATACCTGGGGGCGTCTTATACATGGAAAAATACGGTAATTAGTACTTCAGATCTCTGTGAGAAAGAATGGGTGGATTTTATTTTTGTCAGACTCGTTATCTAAGAACTTGCTTACATAAATCAGTTTCAGAAAAGATTCACGGCAGTCTAAGAGGCCAGGCATCTTGTGCTGAAGCTCCAGTATTATGAAGTTAGCTCTGTGCACAAAGCCTGTGGTTCTGTGTTCTCTGGCTGCCCTTCCACATGTCTGGAACTCTCATCACGACTGGCAAACTGGCAGACAAACAGCAACACACATGCCAGACCAATCCATGCTTCTGGCTGGTAGCTGAGCAAGCTCAGCCCATAGGCTACTATAAAATAAAATTTAAAAATGCCAGGACACATAAATCAATGCTTTGCCAACCTCCTGTTTAGTTGACTCTTGAACTGCAGCCATAAGAGCAGACTGTGCTATTTCAAGGCAAACATACAACATAGAGTTGTCACAACTATCAGATCTCCATAGCCATACAGCTACAAAAAATTACAGAGGGTCAACACACATGTCAGAGT
Source organism: Zootoca vivipara (assembly GCF_965207765.1). Lineage (NCBI taxonomy): Eukaryota > Metazoa > Chordata > Lepidosauria > Squamata > Lacertidae > Zootoca > Zootoca vivipara. The sequence goes on from NC_142590.1 coordinate 5,104,598, forward strand.
ATCTGTAAACATCACCAACCAAATTCAATCCCACTAAAAGAAAACTTATTTTCATGAGCATAATACAGCTCCTCTTAGTTTTTAAGAGTAGTTTGGTGGAGACTTTGATTCCCACATGGCTTCACACATATCTTTCATCCCACAGTTGCATTTGGTCAAACAAGTTTTGCAGTTTTTTTTGAAACAGTAAGAATCCACAAAACCTGTTTACCAGAGGTGATGTGGGATAAATGAACACACCAGCCAGGAGCAGTGTGAGAACACATTCAGTTCATTCTCCCATAAACACTTACCTGGAGGTAAATCACACTGAACTCAATGGGGCTCATGAGTATAAATGATTAAGTTTGTTTGTAAGCTGACTGTGGATGGGTCTAGCCAACAAGGTGCCCTGCAGATGGGTTTGACTCCAATTCCCATCAGTCCTAACCAGCATGGTCAATGGGCAGGGATCACCTGGCCAGGTCATACATTAGCCAAATCTGGTGTAAAGGATGTTCCCCCTCCCAACCTATTTTCACATGAATCACCCTAGCAAATCCTGCCACTGCATTGTGCAACCACTTGTACCTCAAAAGGAGAGGAATGAATTTTACTGCAACATCCATTGATGTTCATTTGAACAAACATTTTGCAAAGCCGTTTTGAAACACTACCCTCAGCATTTTGCATTCCAGCTTAAGAAGCAGTTTAGTCCAGCTGGCCACATGACCCGGAAATCTGTCTGTGGACAAACGCCAGCTCCCTCGGACTGAAAAGCGAGATCAGCACAGCACCCCATAGTTGCCTTTGACTGGACTTAACCGTCCAGGGGTCCTTTACCCTTTTACCTTTACCTTACTGTCCCTTAGAGAAGTCAAGTTCCCAGTCCTGCGTGCACACACACCCCAGCAAAGTTAAAGGGACCCCTGACCATTAGGTCCAGTCGCGGAACGACTCTGGGGTTGTGGCGCTCATCTCGCTTTACTGGCCAAGGGATCCGGTGTACAGCTTCCGGATCATGTGGCCAGCATGACTAAGCCAGAGCAGGGCATGGAAATGCCATTTACCTTCCCACTAGAGCAGTACCTATTTATCTACTTGCACTTGGATGTGCTTTCGAACTGCTCGGTTGGCAGGAGCTGGGACCAAGCAACAGGAGCTCACCCCATCGCGGGAATTCAAACCGCCGACCTTCTGATCAGCAAACCCTAGGCTCTGTGGTTTAACCCACAGCGCCACCAGCAAAGTTAGTGTTGTCTAATAAGAGAGCCCAGCTAGGTATGCATGAATTTGGCATTTAAAAAAATAAATAATGCTGTAATATGAAGACTCTGAGCAGGCCTATATTGGCTGCAGGAGAGGGAAACTGGCAGAGAAAGAGCCTGAAAAAGGTCCAGTGCCAGCTTCTTCTCATGTGGACAACAGAGGGAGCTGCAGGGCCCCGAATTCACCTTCCTAGGACAAGGTATGTCAGTAGGCTTGCCATTAGTATTACGCAGTGCGGCTTCCGCAAATTTTGTAGTATCTCACTATGTCCATAATACTGCTATTTGTATAATGAAGGAAGCTCCATTAGTATTCCATTAGTATTCCATTATAGTGTTGGGAGAAGTCCACAGAGCAGATACACCTATTTCCCTGTGGGGTGATGTAGCACAGAGCCAGAAGCATCACTGAGAGCAGAAATTCTTCAGTGCTGCATAACTGCTAAACCTTAGCAACGCTTAGCATACATGTCAACGCATACATGGGGTTAGAAATGTGGTTTAATCTCATTTGTATCATTGCTGCTTTTTTAAAAAACCCTTTATGATTCTGTTTTATGGCTTTAAAAATGAGTTGGGCCCTGAAACCAACACAGAAACGAGTGCAGATATCCGAACACAGCTGTACAATGCCCAGAGTGGCAAGTCCACTTAACAAACTGACCACTACATTCTAGACCAGCTGTAATTTCAATACCTCTTTTAGAAACAGCCCTGCATATATTTTTTTTAATTAAGAGGATAATACTCCTGGGCCTTGCCTTATAGGGCTGAGGAACAGATTACTGAAATAAGTATGATTGTCACAATCACCCAAAGAAGCTCTGGAGCCAATAGAGATTGGACAGCCTTGTTAATGCTTAACTCTAATTAATGCATGGAGGGGTTAAGGCCATAGAGAAAGCTGCCCTGCCAGGCTTAGCTAGATCACATCCCCTCACCTTGGGAATAAGGGTTATCAAACTCTTTGTTCTCTCACCCACCACCATGTAAACCTGACCAGTAAGGACGTCTAAGATGGATGGCTTTGGCAAGCCATATTTGTGTTTCGATCCAGATAATTTAGAAACTCTTACCATTTTTTAAACTAAGTTCTACTGCCCATCATTTCTTGCTGCTGTATAGAAAAGCACATGAATCTGACCTTTGAAGAGTTTGTAAGTAAACTATTTTTAACTTGCCAAATGTGTTGTCTCTTTGCTAAGGGAAGTGGGGCACTTTGGAAGAGGCTTAGAAGGGGAGATCTTAAAGGTCTAACACCAACATTTCCATACTTTACTTTGCTGCATGTTTTGCTATTTTAAATCTCTGCCAAGCCTCTCTCAGCAAAGAGTACTTCCCCCAAACCTGGATCTAGGCATCCAGGGAATTCTCCTTTTAGTTCTTTAACCACATCATTAAAAACCAACAATCCCATCACCTCTCTCCACTGCTCCCCACTTAAGTTACCTGTCAGTGCCTTTGTGATTGTCCTCTTGCTCTGCTGGCTCCCCTTCACAGCCCAGATGTAAATGACATACTCCATGCCTGGCTTCAGTCCAGTCAAGGTGGTGCTGGTCTTATCCTTCCCAACTGTGATCTCTCTAGTGTCTCCATCAGCAGAGGTGTAGCTAAGTATGTATCGGTCTATAAGAGCCAATGCCTTGCTCCAAGAGATAGTGGCTGTGTTCTCTGTTGCTTGGTCTGTTTTCAGGTTCGTAGGGCCGTCTATCTCTGTGCACCAAAAAGGAGGTATTATTATTGTTTTCTTTCTATATCAGTTATAACCTGAGACTTTGTTTTGCAACTGTAATTCATTTGTTATATTGATCTGTGGGACTTGACTTTGTCATGGCTAGACTGGCAAGTAGGTTTTTTAATCAGAAGTAAAATGTCATGCATACTTGCATCTTGATGTGTAAGAATTTGACTTAACTAATGTGGGGGAGGGGGGCAGAATCTGGGGAGGTGGAATTAGCCATTGATAATCCAACTAAATTACTTAACAGAATGCTTTTCCGTCAAGGAAAACACAGGAACACTCTCCTCCTAGCTCAGATCAGTTAGCACAGCTGAACTGGAAGCATTCACAGGGATCAGGTAGTATCATATATGATTCCTCACTGGTCTGGCAGTAGTTCCTTCTGAGCTTGGCAATGAATCTTCATTCGGCACACTTCTAGACATAGTCTTCACAATGTGAAAAACTCTCAACTCCTTCCATCAACGACTTACAATGCAAGTGCTCATCCTCCCCCATGAACTGATCCTAAAATTTTATAACATTTAACAAGGGCTACATACTGTATGTTGGGAGAAAAGCAATGACAAACCTAGACAGCATCTTAAAAAGCAGAGACATCACCTTGCCGACAAAGGTCTGTATAGTTAAAGCTATGGTTTTCCCAGTAGTGATGTATGGAAGTGAGAGCTGGACCATAAAGAAGGCTGATCGCCGAAGAATTGATGCTTTTGAATTATGGTGCTGGAGGAGACTCTTGAGAGTCCCATGGACTGCAAGAAGATCAAACCTATCCATTCTGAAGGAAATCAGCCCTGAGTGCTCACTGGAAGGACAGATCGTGAAGCTGAGGCTCCAATACTTTGGCCACCTCATGAGAAGAGAAGAATCCTTGGAAAAGACCCTGATGTTGGGAAAGATTGAGGGCACTAGGAGAAGGGGACGACAGAGGACGAGATGGTTGGACGGTGTTTTCGAAGCTACAAACATGAGTTTGACCAAACTGCGGGAGGCAGTGGAAGACAGGAGTGCCTGGCGTGCTATGGTCCATGGGGTCACGAAGAGTCGGACACGACTAAACGACTAAACAACAACAACAACATACTGTATGAAAATAAGAAACCAAATACAGGCAGAAAGGAACAGCACACAGCTCTGAGTCTGGTTTACCTGTTTCAGCTGTTGTGCTTGCCTTCCTGCTCTGTTGGGTTCCCTTCACAGCCCAGATATAGATGGTATACTCCATGCCTGGATGTAAACCCGTCAGGGTAGTGGTTTTCTTGTCCTTCCCCACAGAGATCTCTTTGGTGTCACCATCAGCTGAGGTGTAGCTCACCACATATCTATCTACTGGAGCCTGGGCCCCATTCCAAGAAATGGTAGCTGTGTCTTCTGTTACTTGGTTGGTTACCAGATCCGTTGGGCCATCAATATCTGTGAAAAGAATAAGGACTTTTAGTCACGGCAGTGATCCTGACAAGATTTCTATAAATCTCTAGGAGCCATGTCTTCAACTCAAAGCATTTTGATGCACAAGGGCATAAAGCCCCGGCAGCACTCCCTGCTCTCCCCAGTTAACACGGAACTCAGTCTGGCCATATGAAATTAATGGTAGTCGTGTCAAAGCACCTCCTGGAGCTTGATCAGGGGACCTTTCCAGTGATCTGTCTGTCTCCAACTCAGTCAATCATTTAATAGTCATCTAAATTTACCACCAAAGGCTGCTCCTTCACCTTATTTCATAGCAGAAGCATCTTCAAATATATAAATGTTCAAATATATAAAAGGATGTCATATAGAGGAGGAAGAAAGCTTGTTTTCTGCTGCTCCAGAGAAGCGGACACGGAGCAACAAGGACCATCCAGTCCAACCCCCTGCCAAGCAGGAAACACCATCAAAGCATTCCTGACAGATGGCTGTCAAGCCTCCGCTTAAAGACCTCCAAAGGAGGAGACTCCACCACACTCCTTGGCAGCAAATTTCACTGTCGAACAGCTCTTACTGTCAGGAAGTTCTTCCTAATTTATAGATGAAATCTTTCTTGTAGCTTGAATCCATTGCTCCGTGTCCGCTTCTCTGGAGCAGCAGAAAACAACCTTTCTCCGTCTTCTATATGACATCCTTTTATATATTTGAACATGGCTATCATATCACCCCTTAATCTTCTCTTCTCCAGGCTAAACATACCCAGCTCCCTAAGCCTTTGACCATTTTGGATGCCCTCCTCTGGACACAGTCCAGCTTGTCAGTATTCTTCTTGAACTGTGGTGCCCAGAGCTGGACACAGTATTCCAGGTGAGGTCTGACCAGAGCAGAATACAGTGGTACTATTACTTCCCTTGATCTAGATGCTATACTCCTATTGATGCAGCCCAGAATTGCATTGGCTTTTTTAGCTGCTGCATCACACTGTTGACTCATGTCAAGTTTGTGGTCTACCAAGACTCCTAGATCCTTTTCACATGTACTGCTCTCAACCCAGGTGTCACCCATCCTGTATTTGTGCCTTTCATTTTTTTTACCCAAGTGTAGTACTTTACATTTCTCCCTGTTAAAATTCATCTTGTTTGCTTTGGCCCAGTTGTCTAATCTGTTCAGGTCATTCTGAAGTGTGATCCTGTCCTCTGGGGTATTAGCCACCCCTCCCAATTTGGTGTCATCTGCAAACTTGATCAGGATGCCCTCAAAGGGGTTGGACTGGATGGCCCTTGTGGTCTCTTCCAACTCTATGATTCTATGATTCTGGCTGAATTTACACTGCTGTTTATTGTGCCCTCACTGCATTTCCTAAGCTGAGTTTCTAATCCGTGCGCACATTACTTTATCAAAGTGTGTGTGTGTGTGTGTGTGTGTGTGTGTGTGTGTGTGTGTATCTTTTACTTTGTTCTAAAATACTACTGTTTGAGTTGTTATTTCTCAAACCAACGTCATACCAACTAGAGTCTGTAAGCCCTTCCTGATTCATCTCTAGCCAAGGTGTGAACACCTTTGCATAGGGTAAAGACATATCAGTCCCCTCAACGCACCCTGGTTTAAACACTAACAGAAATGAATCTGACACTAATGAAGCCGTGCTGATGTGAACAGCTAGGTGGGAAAAGAGCAGTGAAACACATTGGTGGGGGGGGGCAACTTCAGTGCTGCCTAAGCCATCACTCATCTGCACTCACCTTTTCTCCACTCTTTCCAGGCATGGTTTGAGATTTAAAGCTATGAGCTTTTCCGACGAAAACCTACTCTAAATTCAATCATTTAAAACTCCAAATTGATCTTTGCTCCAATTAAACGCCAAAGAGTGGGTTAACGCAGGGCCTTGTTATCCAAACAGCATGGGAGTCGCTGTTCTGTAGGGGCTCCCATGTGGCTGGGAGAAAATGATCTAATCACATGGGCAGGGAATGATGGGATGAAATCTTTCCCAAGAAATGGGCATCCAAAATCCTCCCAGCAGACTGCCAATTCTCTTGTTAGGATCTGTGCAATCTGTGGCCCACGTGGTTGCATTGTGCACACGGGTAATTCTAGTTGCACCTGTGCAGTTCTTGCAAAGCAACTTCTAGAACTTTAATTGTGTGTGGCAGATTTTTCCTGACACCTGGTTCAAGACAAGCTTTGCGAGTGTAGAACTAAGGGACAAGAATGAGAACCGACTCATGGGTACCGTCAGTCATTGCTATATAGGGTGCTTAGCTTTGGTGTAGCAGAACAGTTTGTAACAGAAAATGTGCACTCTTTCTGGAGCTTGAAGAGCAGCCCACATGGATCCAAACAGCTCTTGCTTTTACAACCAAACCACTGGACAGTTTGTATTTTTGGCAATATAGACCAAACAGTTGGCTGAATATATTTTGTCTTTCAGATTCCCTTCCCAGTTTCTGGGAGCTACTTTGCTGTAGCAACAAAGGAAGAAATGGTGCTTCTCGTGTCCAGCCCAAAGCACAACATGTTCAAATCAAAACTGTTAAAATGGACAAATAATCTGCCAAATCAGGACATTCCACAGCAGTGATTTACTGCCTGAGAGGAAGCAGAATTTCAGTGCTCTAGCCTGACTTCCTCCCACTGGCAAGAAAATTCTGAAGACAGCAGGAGTAAACAAAAACACTGATCCAAAGTCAAACCCAAGGCTGCCAGCTATAGGCATCTGGTGCAGGCAACATCTGGTGCTGCCGGGTCTGCCCTCCTTTGAGCAAAAACAGTGGTCTGGTAATTCCATTGATGAATCCTTACATTTCCAGTAACAGAGGGAGGGCTGTTAATTCATGGCCTCTTCACAAATTACACAGGTGCAAGGCCCATGTTTGGTCCCAAAAGCGCAGGTGCTTCACATATACCTTTGGGTATAGGGCGGTATATAAATTCAATAAACAAAATAAACAAAAAGTATAAGGTACTACACTGTACAATACTGCCAGACATCACATGATGATGATGATGTTGAAGAGCAATAATGGAAAACGACAGAAACTGAAGTGTACAGATATCAACTCCACAATTCCTTAGTTTCCTATGTGGAATTATTTATTATTATTATTATTATTATTATTATTATTATTATTATTATTATTATTTGTACAGAGGAACCATCAGCCTGACATGGTGCAGCCCAGAGATTTTTACTTTCACAATGAGAACTAGGCCTATCTGCAGTGTGATATTCTAAACAGCCTACCCGCCAATATTTATCCAATGAAAATAGGGACGTCCCATTCCATAATGATAATTTTCTTATTTATGCCCCACAGATCTCACTGGGTTGCCCCAGCCACTCAGGATGGCTTCCAATAACATAATAAAACATTACACATTGGGGGGGGGAGGCGACTCCCTATACAGGATTGCCTTCAGATGGCTCAAGGGTCAGATAACTCCATACCTTCCAACATTTCTCCAATGAAAATAGGAAAAGTGGGACATTCCAGAATCAAAACAGAAACCAGGATGGCTTCTCTAAATCAGGGACATCCCTGGAAAATAGGGACACTTGGAAGGTGTGAAACAGCCATATGTGCAAGGAATATCTCAACATTTTGAGATCTTGATATATAGGGCTTGTCCACACTTCCACTTGGGCTGTGCCTTGAAAGCAGAGGTCTGAGTTGTTTTCTACTTGTCCCATGCTTTGCAGGCACAGGCCTGAGCAGTCCATCGTCGTCGTCCCGCCCTACTCATTTCCCAGGGTAAACCTGATCTTTATTGCTAAATCGGAGCAAACATCAATCTGGAGAATTGCTGATTGCTCCAATTGAGAGCTTAAGAGTGGTTTTCCCTGGGGGAAAGCAGTGGGACAAGGGGAAGAGGGGATGAGCCCATACTGAGATGTTGCAAACCCTTCTGCAACCCAAGCTCTGGGCAAATGACTAAACTCTGTCTACAATTAACACAGAGAAGAGAACTGGGATTTCAGCGGCAGGCACCACCCCCAGCCACCATACATTGGTCTATTGTCTTGAACACAGAACCTCTGTGTGTACAAGCTGCATGGTGCACACAGACACTGTCCTTGGCAATGGAAGAAACTATGCACAGAAGCTTTGGGCAGAATAGCCAAACAAGATGGAGGGGCTTGAAGCGGTGCCAGGGGGTGAGATCCCACTCTCCCTGCCCATTCATGTCCTGATTGCACGCAGATTTTAGTTAACTGTGAAGAGAGACATCTGGAGACAGTAACTGGGACACTTGGGAAGGCTCAAAGCATCACACTGTATGAGCGATTGCTACGACAACTGGGACAACCAGTAGCAGCTGTGCCTGTGGAATGATGTCGCCAAAGCCCTAGATTTATACCTGTCCAGCCGTTCACAGAGGACGGCTTCCCTTCCATCTCATCCTTCATAGATATGACGGTGATCACATACTGGGTTCCTGGCTTCAGGCCTATAAAGAGAACAAGAGAGAAAGACTTAAATTCTTCTGAGACACAGCTGCATCTTTGATTTCTTTCTGTATTCCGTACTAGATGTGTTTCAAAGCCCTTCCTTTGTTGCATGTAGGATTTCTCTAGCCTGATCTGAGGGGAAGGGTAGAATTGCATCTCTCCTGTTCACAGTTCTAAGCAAAACAGTGAAACCCATCCCAGAGGAAGGAGGCCTTGGGTCTCCATCCCCTCTTTCAATGTGGGAAGATCAGCCCTAAGATCTTCCCACATAGGGCTGAGGGCTTCCCCTCTGAAATTCCCTAATGGTTGTTCTTTGCAACACTTGTGTCACTAGCTGGCGGGGGTGGGGGAACGCATTTGTCTCAAAAGGCATTTACCATATTTAGCTTGTTGGCTCTGTGTTGTCCTGTTTTCAGTTGGTTTTATCCATCTACGTACTTAATATTCAGACAGATCCATTGAAATCAGTGGACCTAAATAAGCCATGCCCATTTATTTCAGTGGGTCTACTCTTATGATGGCTAATAGTGCCTTCAAAGTATAGTGCAGATGGGGCCAAAATAAACAACCAAATGTCAGTTCTCTTTCCAGTTAACAGTGAGAAAAATCAACAGATCTTCTCCATTGGCCTCATTCCTGATCGTAAGAAACTTACCACATTACCACTTACCTGTGATGACATATCTGCTCTTGGCATCACTGCTTCTAGGGACCAGCACCTCCTTCTCCTCCCCTGGCCGGAGCAAAGAGCTGATCCTCAGCTTGTAATAATCCACCTCTGTTGAAGGATTCTCCCACTCCACTTCCAGGGAATTATCTGTCTCTTCTGTCACCCATATAGCACCAATGGCAGAGACCTCTAGAAAAGAGAGAATAATCGAAAGCAAAGCTGAAAGCACATTATTACAATCAATCCCCTTGCTTTCTAAGGAATAATTATAACAGAACTTTGGGCGTAATGCGCTTGCTTAGATGAAAGGCAGATAGGGAAAGGGAGGAATTTGGGCCAACAGTTTCCCCATTAACTCCTAAGAACACAAGAGCTCTGCTGGAGCCAGCTGGATGCCTCTTGGAAGTCTGCAAGAACTCTTCCACACTTGGGCTTCCCCACAACTGGCATTCAGAGAGGTGAAACTGTGGCCACTGTCTGCTACCTTTATCCACCATGAATTTCCCTAAACTCTATTTAAAGCCATCTGTGGTATTCGCTGCTATGTCTTGCGGAAGCAGATTCCATAATTTAACCATTATGCACTGTGGGAATGCACTTTCTTTGGATTGTCGTGAATCTTCCAACATTCATCTACATTGGATGCTCCTGGGTTCTTGTATTATGAAAGAGGAAGAAAAACTTCTCACTATCAACTTTCACCATGTTGTGCATGCTTTTATACACTTCTATCATAGTATCAGGTCAGACATTATACCAGAACTATGGTTTGAGTTTAAACATGCATAACAAGCAAGCCATAGTTTGTTACTATGGTCTGCTTTAAGTTTTTGTTGGGAGTGGCACTCTAGGTGCAATGGTTTGCCAATTTAGACATCGTACCAAATAGGGACGCAGGTGGCACTGTGGGTTAAACCACAGAGCCTAGGGCTTGCCGATCAGAAGGTCGGCGGTTCGAATCCCTGCGACGGGGTGAACTCCCGTTGCTCGGTCCCAGCTCCTTTCAACCTAGCAGTTCGAAAGCACATCAAAGTGCAAGTAGATAAATAGGTACTGCTCCAAGCGGGAAGGTAAACGGCGTTTCTGTGTGCTGCTCTGCTTCGCCAGAAGTGGCTTTGTCATGCTGGCCACATGACCTGGAAGCTGCATGCCGGCTCCCTCGGCCAATAATGCGAGATGAGCGCGCAACCCCAGAGGTGGTCACGACTGTACCTAATGGTCAGGGGTCCCTTTACCTTTACCTTTACCAAATAGTAATGAGCACAAATCATGGTTGGTAAACTGACTTCAAACCATAGTTTTCAGCTGCAGTTTGTCAGCTAACTGCCAATCATAGTGTGTAAATTTCAACACCACATCAAAATCATAGCAATCTTTAAGCAAAGTTGGAGTCATGCCTGAACTGAATCGCTTTTTCAAAGTTTTCCCTTTGCAATCTGCTGGTGTGAACCAAGCACCACATAATTTAGGGCTGGTTTTAGTGTTCTTACCTGTGCTGGCTTGCAGGAGTTCTGGGTCACTGGCAACCCCCTTCTTTACATTGCGGAGAGTGATAATATACTTTGTACCAGGTAGAAGACCCAGAATCTCATAGGTGATTTGATCTTTGTGCACTCGCACTTGCTTCACAGAGGCTTCATACCCAACAGGAAAGTAGCTAATGAGATAACTGTCCACATCCGTCACCTTATCCCAGCCAATGGCCAGGGAATCTTCTGTGGTCTTGAGGACTCGTGCATTCTGGGGGGCAAGCACTGGAGGGGGAGAAGAGGGCATCATCATTCAAAGGGATGAAATAGTGTGTTGAATAAGAGTATATTCCCCAATGCTGTAGACCAGGCACCCCCAAACTGCGGCCCTCCAGATGTTTTGGCCTACAACTCCCATGATCCCTAGCTAAAAGGACCAGTGGTCGGGAGAGATGGGAATTGTAGTCCAAAACATCTGGAGGGCCGAAGTTTGGGGATGCCTGCTGTAGACTGTCACTGTATTACATTCATTAATAGGAACAGTGCACCAAGTTAGCTTTGTGAGTCAGAAGGTGAAATGAGGGTTTGCAGTCTAGTAAATTCTAGCAACTCTTAAGCTGAACTATCAGTTTTTCAACACCCTCATGCAAAAATAGATAAAATGTGGGAGATCAATAATTGGCTCTCCCAGTGTTTTCATTTTCTGTTAGCAAATTAAGGAGGTTATATAGATTTTTCAAAAAGCGCACACACACAAAAAGAAGAAAGTGCAAGCTATGCCAGCAGCCAGTAATCTGTGTGTGTGTGTGTGTGTGTGTGTGTGTGTGTGTGTGTGTGTGTGTGTGTGATCATCAGTGTGCATTACTACATCCCTGTGGTTTAGTTCATGATGCTATAGGCTGGAGCGTTGACAACACAACCTTAACTTTACATGCTTCTGTATTTCCAGCCCATTTGGTTAAATGTCTTGGCCACCAACTGCATAATTTTGTAAATGGCACTGTAATTTAAAGTCACAATAAAGCAGTAGTCAACGTCATTACTTTGAAGCTTTTGCAGTATGAATGCAGAGCTGTGACCACAACTTAAGTTCTGCTGTTATGACTACAGCTGAAGATAATGCCAGTATTTGAAATCTGAGCTAACAGCAAAAAAAATCAGTCTCAAAACATTTCTTGGTGGTTGATACTAAAGCAATTACCAACAAATCACACATACAATCAGGACGCAAGGGAGAAACGTGCTAAGAGGAAGACACGCTTGGCAAATCCACACCGTGATCAACTCCTGCCTGGAAGCCAATGTCCCCACTGTGGAAAGACGTGTGGATCCAGAATTGGCCTCCACAGTCATGGACCCATTGTTAAAATCGTGTTTATGGAAGACAATCTTACTCGGCTACGAGTGGAAGAAGAAGAAGAAGAAGAAGAAGAAGAAGAAGAAGAAGAAGAAGAAGAAGAAGAAGAAGAAGAAGAAGACTTTTAACAGTTTTGCAGTCTGGCTACAGCTCCTAGTTTGCACACACAAAATAGTGCCTAAAATGTAATATATTTTCCTTATTCCTGGTGATAAATTAATGGTTAAACTGTAGTATGGGGAATTTCAAATGTTATCTAAATTGGCTATAATTTAACACATTTGGCACAAAAAAAAACAATTGCTTTGGTAATGATCATGACATCAGGTAGAATGATAAATAATTTTAATTTGCATTTATGGGTGGGATTTTCCCTTGAAACAAATTGAGTTTCTTATTTCCCCTTTTCATTACTGCCAGTTAAATGTTAGCATTGCCTAAACATACAAATCCCTCAGTTGCTGTTTGCAGTTATAATGTTCATGCAAAGAGGAGACTCTGCCCATTCCTCAGTTCATGTTACAGGTAGGTTTTACAGGTTTGGACAAGGCATCGTTCCCATCCTTTAAAGGAACGTGCAGAAGCTTTGAATGTAGTGGAGCAAGAAGTGGAGGCAATGCAGAGAGAGTTGTTTTCATAGATGAACAGGATGGAGGAAGAAAGAAGAAAAAATAATTTGGGGCCAAACTTGCTGCATAACAGCGTTGGATTTGCGTCACCGAATCCTTTTAAAATGGTGGTGAGGAGGATTTAAAAGGCAGCCAGGGCAGGGTAGCTGAACTACACTGCTCCTGCCCCAAAACTGCTTATTATAGCCACTCTGAAACAGATAGGAGCTACATCTGAGTGAAAAATAACCAAAAACAGTTTGAAATGAAAACACATGAGTTCAACTCCTCCATCCCCCTGCTGCTGCCCAGCCATGCAGCACTTTTAATCACCTTCCTCTGCAATTGAGTCCCATGCAGGCCCATCTTACCCATAGAGGCTAATGGTGTGGGGCGCCAGGGTGCCAAGTTCTGGAGGGGGCCAGGTGAGAGTCCGGGGAACTCCCAACGAGCACGCTGAGTGAGCGAGGGCGCGTGCGCCGCTCCTGCCGAGTGTCAGTTCAGTTTCCCCAGAGAATCTCCTCTGTCCCCTCACCCACTGTCTCCTAGGACTAGGAGGGACTTAAAGCAACAGGAGCAGCTGAAGATGCCGTGCAGGAGAAGTCCCCGGTTGCTTGAGTGCACCATGTCAGAAGTGGGGGGTTACATGGGCTGGAGGAGGCATGGCGCACAGTTTATCCAACTGCTGGGACCAGAGCACAGGTCTGAAGAAGGAGGTGCTCAGCTAGTTATTTTAGCAGGAGCAGTGCATGTGATTCTTGCACCTTGGGAGCTGATTATAATTGAGTGCTTTGCCAATAAAGAAATAAACTTCCAATCATTTGTCTTCTTCCAACATAACAAATATAGCAGACCATCCAATGGGCTCTAAGCTGTGTCCATTATGATTAAACCAGAAATGATCCAAGTCATAATTCCAATTATTTGGTCTCCACCTACTTCTCAGAACACCAAGGAGCTACTTCAGTTATGTGCCTATGTCCTCTGACATACCCATGTCTAATGGTTGGAAACAAACAACTCATCTCTCAGACCCCACATTAACAAGAGCCTTGGTTCCTGGCTGTCTCTAAGACCAGTGGAGGTTCTTGCGCTAGAGCAATAGGGGCACAGATGTGTCAAAAAGAATAGCAAGCATATATATATATATATATATATATATATATATATATATATATCCCCAATTCTCAAAGCTACACACTCTTTCCTGCCCTCATACATTTTATACGATGCAGTCATACCTCAGTTTAAGTACGCTTCGGTTTGAGTACTTTCAGTTTAAGTACTCTGCAGACCCGTCTGGAACGGATTAATCCACTTTCCATTACTTTCAATAGGAAAGTTTGCTTCAGGTTAAGTACGCTTCAGGTTAAGTACAGACTTCTGGAACCAATTGTGTACTTAAACCGAGGTACCACTGTACTTCCATTTGAATTTAGAGGGGCTCCTGGAGGCATTTCTGTCAATCTCCTGTTCTCTGGCTAGTTCTCTGCATTACTCAGCCTGCCCCAAATATTGCTAAGGAAAATAGATCCTTGTTGCTTTATTAATTTACTGCTCTTAATGAGGGATCTTGATTTCTGTGTTTCTGGTTTATCTCTCTCTTTATTCCACACACACCAATCTTACAACAAATATTCCTCATATTAATATGGAATTAATGAACAGTAAAATGCATAAGTGGTAAGCAGTCAGCCTAGAACATAATAGGATCTCTACAAAGTGTTGTGCCTAACCAAGGCTGTTCATAATATGTACATTAAAGTTAATTTTTATTAACATAAAACAAATTAATCCAGCACCAAAACCCAATTCCACACTGTGCACAAAATGAATTTTTCATATGAATGTGCACAGTGTATGCTGTGAACATTTTCCATAGCTTATCCTGAATTGCCAAATCTGGATTTTGCATCATTTTGTAAGGAGTGGTGAGTGGGACCCACGCCAAAAACCAGCATCCCATACCCACTGAACATGCCCAATCATATGCCTGGTTTGGGGAGAGGGGTTCACCTTACCTGGGGAGGTGTTTGCGGGGGGTAATGTCATAGCTGCCAAGTTTTCCCTTTTCTCACGAGGAAGCCTATTCAGCATAAGGGAAAATCCCTTTAAAAAAGGGATAACTTGGCAGCTATGGGTAATGTTTTATCTATTTCGTCAAACTTTCAGGTTCCCACTGTTCCTAATGGATTGATGCGCTTCCAATCCTCACAGCACAATGGGGCTTTGCAGATATGGGGTGTCTCAATTCTTAAAGGCTCCCACTAAATTATATGATAAAATGTGATCTGCTACCACTCCCTTCTTATGTGCACCCATCCAAAAAAGCACGTGTGTTTTACCTTTAGAGCAGTCAAGCTCAATGAAGCCGTCCTCACAGTAACACTCGCCAGTGTCACAATATCCATTCCCGCTGCAGTCGTTGGGGCACCTCTTCTCACTGCAGTCATCACCAATGAACTCCTTGTAGCAGTGACATACGCCATTCACACAGACCCCATTTCCACTGCAATTCTCAGGACACAGGAGCCGGCTGCAATCCTCGCCAGCATAACGTGCATTGCAAATGCATCGGCCGCCAACGCAGCGTCCGTTACCATTGCAGTTTCCTGGGCAGGTAGGGCGGGAGCAGTCCTGGCCTTCCCAACCTTCGTCACAGTTGCAGGCACAAATCTCTTGGATGAAAACTCCGTGGCCGCTGCAGGATGAAACTTCTGCCCAACATGAGAGAGAGAACCACAAGAAGCAATAAGGGAGACAAAGAGCCAAAACTAGAAAGACAATGAACATGAAAAGCATCCTAGCAAGAGCGCAACCATGGAGTTACCAATTGCTATACATTCCGAACGCACATTTGTAAGTAGAAAAAAATTGTGAGTCGAATCCCATAGGAATGCATTGGGAGAAAAAATTCGTAAGTCGAAACAACCCTATCTAAAAATTCGGAAGTAGAAAAAATCCTATCTAAACCGCATCCAAGATGGTGGACGGAGCTCCGTTCGCAAGTAGAAACATTCGTAAGTAGAGTTATTCGTAAGTAGAGGTACCACTGTACAGTACTTGTGAGGATTTCCCCCTTTATATCAAGGCCTATATTGGGTATAGTACCCTGAAAGAGAAATCCTGCATATTTTGTACACTTTGAGGGAAGTTAGAAGTGCATGGCAGACGCCATACAATTAAAGCCCACTGTTCCAGTACAAAAACTGTGACCCAGTAAGCTGAATCCTTCCGACACACATATGAGAGGCCACCCAGACAGAGTTCAATAAGTCTTCTGACTTTACTGCTTACCTGAGGCTGCAAAAACATGGAGTGGGGGGAGATTGTCAACCACCCAAAAGGCCACAAAACATAGCTATTGGGCTGCATTTGACTTAGCAAGGCACAAGCTGTGGTCATCACACATGGTTCTTACCTTGGGCTCTGCCACAGCACCTCTGAGGACCACAGATCCCCCTCAGATGTCGCACTTCCAATTCTATCTTTTCCAGCCTTTCCAACAAAGCCTTGAGCTGGCCTAGGAGTTCGCAGTCACCTTTGGGAGCCTGCAGCCGAATGTTGTGCCTGAAAATAATATTTTGCTCCTCGCCCTCATGCATTTCACCAGTCGACAGCAGCGTGTGACTGTCATCTTGGAGGGGACGTGGGTCTGGATCCACTTTGATCTGAGTGGACTTGGGCACGTCAATCTTGTATGAGTGACTGAAGGAGATCTGACTTTTGCCAGAGCAGTTTCCCGGTTGAGTCGGAAGCTGTGCCAGAGCTCCCTGGAGAGAGCAGTGCAGCAGAACGCCAAGAAGGAAATTCCAAAATATCATCTTGTTTCTGCTATTACTACGAAATGAGTGAGGCTAATTTGGAAACAGCAAAAGTAGTGTTATTATGAAAGCAAGTACTCCAGGAAAGGTATCATCCAGACAGCCCTTTTCTGGGAATTCACAGTCTGACAGCTGATCTACACATGGAGTAAAATCATGCAACGTAGCTTTTCCTGGACAGTGTAGCCCTCCAGACAGTTGAACTCTCATTGGTACATCAGGTTGAAGGCTATCCTAAAACCCTTCCTTTGACAAACTAGATTAGTACATGTGTGGAGCAATTTTCGGATTAGAGTTTCCTGATTACCATCTGATGAGATGCATTCAGCTGTTTCAAATGAACAAAGTTCCAGAAGGACATTGTGGGCCAGTTACCAAGTGGCGATTAAATGCTACCTTCAAATTTAGAGCTTTGCACAGCTATCCATAATTTGATTCCGCTATAGTCTTATGCTAGTAAAGGCTTTTGAACTTATTTCTAGTTAACCAGAGAGCTACAAGGAATTAATTAATTTAAAAATCGAAGGTTCTCAGGAGCCCAAAAGTACCTCCCAACCAAAGAGGCTGACCAGTGTATTGGGTGTCTTATAGCGCACTCCTGTGAACTCTTTATTTCCTAATGCCTATGTTAAGAATTACACTAGTCTGAATTTGCCTCCTTTGGATCACGAAACACACCCAGAATGTAATCTTAAGCAAAAACATAAGATGTGAGCTACTTTTAGGTTGGTTAATTCTGCCAAATCTTGGCTTCAGAAAAAATTATTTACACGTCAGACTGCTTAAAATGCCATTTTATTGTTTAGATTACTGACTAGCAAAAAATACATTTCTTGAGCACATTACTCAAGGTCACGTATTGTGTTCGTCTACTGAACCTTGTCAAACCCCAGTTAAATTGTGTGACATTTTCATAAACTTATCCTGATATCTGTCCTAATTCACTTCTGAAATGGTGGTCTCAATGTTGTCTGAAATGTATTTAAACTTTTATTTTGTCCTTTTGCAATTATGTTGAGTGTTATTTTATTCCCTATAAAATATGAATAAAACAATTTAAAACACAAACACAAGTAATGTATTGTGTGAGCTGAGGAAGGTGGAATAAAATTTGCAAGTAAACTCTGGTAGAAACGAACAAAACCTGTGTGACAATATTGGTTCTACCTCTTATCAAAATCATTCAAACCAGACATTATCTTTTATTTGTGTACACACCATAACTTTAAAACAACCACCCCAAAAAGAAGAATGAGAACTGTAGTTTTTAAGGGTGCTGGCAACTGTAGCTGTGTGAGAGGCAAACTACAGTTCCCAGGGTTCTTGGGACAGGGATGTGCTTTAAATGTGTGCTTTGTGTAAAATTGCAGGCCATTCGAATTCTATATACAATATTGCAAGAATTCTAGCACAGTTTTGGTATGTGACCTGCATCTTTATCCTAAAAAGCCATCTTCATTTGGATGTGATCAAGCACATCCTTCAACCGGGCACCTTTTACATTTAGTTAAATTAACTAATTCATTTAATTTAATTGTTATTTAAAATGTGTGACAGGCTTTAAATTAGCTAATTATTTTAATTACTAATTAAATTTTGTTACATGCTTTACTCTTCCATGGTCTGAAATTAAACGTTACTGAGACACAGAAGCGAACTGTGGCTAAATAAAAGAGATGCAATCAGACATTTGAGCAGACAGGTACCAAATGAAAAGTCAGTTTATGCATTAGGTGTGTTTTACCTCTGAGAGGGTTGTCATTCACGCACTACAGTGGCCCTCCAAGGTCTCAGGTAGTTTTATGGGGCCTACCAATGAGAGCTGATCAAGACAGGACAATGACCTGGACAGATCAGTTGGTTAGGACATGGTGCCAAGGCTGCAGCTTCGACCCCCACATGGGAAGGTTGCATGTTCCTGCATTTCAGGGGGTTGGGCTAGATGATCTTCAGGGCCCCTTCCAACTCTACAGTTCTATGATTCTATTAACACTAGACCTACCATGCAAGTCTTCCCAATCACATATAAAATCCAGATTAGGGGATCCACATTTAAGAGTATCCTGGGTGCACAGATCCTTCTCCCCACCAGGCAACTGTTAGTATCAAAGCCCAGTAGAGGGGGAAGTGATGTCCATTTCCTGGGGTTGTGGCTTCACTACATGCAGGTGCACTGAATAACAACAGACCATCTGCAGGAAATTCTCACTTTGCAGTTAGAGTTGCTTATAAAAATGAATGTGACATTAACTTGTTCTAACACGTTGCTATCACTGTGGAAGCGTGAACAGAACGTAGTGACATCTAGGAATAGATTTTTTTGAAGCAGACAAATCCAAAACAAATAAGAACATCATGCTGGCAATATTCTAATGTCCACTTCTTTTCAAAGTTATAAGTCCTCTGACCTTTGAAACATTATTTGACTTGGAACCCCTATAGCTAAAGGAGTGCCTTTCGCCCATATGAACCTGTCGTCTGTGGCCCTTCTGCGTGCCGCCACCGAGCGAGGTTGAGAGGCTGGCCACTCTTTTCTGTAGGCGTTCCCCACCTGTGAAATTCGCCCCCCCCCCAGGGAGGCCCACCTGGAGCCAGCCTTCTCACCCTTACAGCAACGACTTCATTCAACATTAGGAAGAACTTCCTGACAGTAAGAGCTGTTCGGCAGTGGAATTTGCTACCAAGGAGTGTGGTGGAGTCTCCTTCCTTGGAGGTCTTTAAGCAGAGGCTTGACAGGCATCTGTCAAGAATGCTTTGATGGTGTTTCCTGCTCGGCAGGGGGTTGGACTGGATGGCCCTTGTGGTCTCTTCCAACTCTATGATTCTAGGATTCTATGATTCATTTTCCTGGGTGTCTGAGCAGCACCAATGACGGAATGTTTTTACTCTGTTTATGTTTTTAATATGTTTGTGTATCTTTATTACTGCATTTTATTCTTGTTGACAATCATTCTAGCACTTCTTATTAGGGAAGCAAGTCATTGATTCAATATGAAAATCATAGCCAAGCAGGAGTTCCAGTGTTGAACAGTAGGATGAAATATCTCCTTCCCTTTCCCCCCCCCCCAAAAAAATCTTAACATACTATTCTGCTGAAATGGCCATTCTCCAAATCCTGCGGTTAGTCTGGCCACCTGTCAAGCAAGGGACATCTCTGCTATTCCATTTTCCAAACTTTTCCCCCCTCTCACCAAAATGCCACAGAAATTAGCTATCTCTGCAAGTGCTCCAGTCCCTGGCATTCTCAGACAAATGATCAAGTGAAGATTGCGTCAAAGCTTTCGACTAAAGTAGCATTTAAGTTCCCCCAGACTGTCACCATAAATGTCAGGAAGGATCGTCCAAAATGTTGTTTTGGGCTGTGTTAAAAGACTGCCAGACCAAAAAGAGGCGTTTTTAAAAAACGCAACACATTTCTCCAGCTCTCCCCTGGATGCCATTTTCAGCCATAAAGGTGACTCTGCTTGTAATTAAAGTCTATCCAGGGGCCACAAATTGATTCCAGGTTGGCTGAGTTGGCCAGTCCCTCAGAGTAAAGCCCCAGGATGCAGCTCTTTTAAACAGCATAATAAGAAGTTTTGGTTATTCCTGGAGGCAGAGCATCCAATAATTTCCTATTTTTAAGAGGCACAGGAAGGAGGATGGCCCATTGCATAATGATCTCAATGAATCACTGGCTATAGCTTGACGATCAGAGGTGAAAGTAAAAGCAAAGGAAAATATTGCACTGAATTATAGCAGGAAAGAATTCCCTAACAAGATCTATTAAGGTTCTTCCAGACCCCGCAAAAAGTTAGCAGCTTGGCAGTGGTGTATAACTAGCTAACACAAATAGTATTACTGTTGATATTACTGGCCCAGGGCTTGACCACCCGCTCCTGATTCCAATGTTACAGAGGAAAAGAACTGTAATGTGCATTAATGCAATGCACTGTGTAAACTATCTTAGAAACCTACATTTGAAAGACAGTATACACAATCATCTGCGGTAAATATATAGTCGGAGGCCTTTTAGTTTAGGAAAAGGAAAAGGATGACTAAAGGGAGGGCATGAGGAACTAAGGGAGAACTTAAAGGTAAAGGTAAAGGGGCCCCTGACCATCAGGTCCAGTCGTGTCCGACTCTGGGGTTGCGGCGCTCATCTCGCTCTATAGGCCGAGGGAGCCGGCGTTTGTCCGCAGACAGCTTCCGGGTCATGTGGCCAGCATGACAAAGCTGCTTCTGGCATAGCAGAGCAGCGCACAGAAACGCCGTTTACCTTCCCGCCGGAGACGTCCCTATTTATCTACTTGCACTTTGATGTGCTTTCGAACTGCTAGGTGGGCAGGAGCTGGGACCGAGCAATGGGAGCTCACCCCATTGCAGGGATTCGAACCGCCGACCTTCTGATCAGCAAGCCCTAGTCTCTGTGGTTTAACCCACAGCGCCACCTGAGTCCCACAGTGGGACACAGTTGTTTCACAATAAATAAATGCCATCTTGATCCTTTAAGGGAGAACTTAGGCACATCCAAATATATTAATTGGCAGTGGGTCTTTGATAACACCAAAGAAATAAGTTCTTGAATCCACTAGCACAGGAAGTGGTGATGGCCTCTCATTTTGAAGAGAAATTATACATATTATTAATGAGAGGCTGTTCTGTTAGCTATGATAGCTACATGAAACATCCATGATCAGATGTTGCAGAAAGTTTTATGCAGGAGGTGGAAGGACAGTGGGAGGAGGCAATAGACATTATGCCCTACTTGTGGGCTTTCTAGAGGCATATATTTGATGGCCACTGTCAAAGTACGATGGTGGACTACAAATCCACTGGTTTGATCCACTGGTTTCTAATGTTCAGGCTGCAAATGCCAATTACTTCTAGGGCCAAAATGACATCACCCACCCACAAGAGGGAGATAGCAGGACTGAAGGAAGGTCAAGCTAGGGTTACAGTTGCAAGCAGTGTCTGGGTGGGAATCACACACACACAAAAATATCCGGACTTATGGCAATCTATGTCAGCAGTGTCGATTTTGGCAAATTTCTTTGAAAGTACCTCAAAAACGTCTTCTTTTTGCAAATTTGCCAACTTTGGGCAAGACTTTAAAAATGCTCAACAACTTTTCTGCCTGGATTTTGAAATATGACAACCCTAGTTAAGCATGGTCAGCAGCCCCCCAAGCTACTGTACTTGACTGCTGGGAGAGAGTGGGGGTGGGAAACCGGATGTGTGTAGAATAGAGTGTCCTGCAGGAGGGCATGACTGGCTGAATGAAGAACACTCCATACAACATTTTGTTACAGGTGCCAGAAAACATGTAGGAGTGTGAAGGAGCGTCTCCACCCCCATCGTTCTGCCGGGACACTGATGTCCAGCGCCGAGGGCCTTCTGGCGGTTCCCTTGCTACGAGAAGCCAAGTTTCAGGGAACCAAGCAGAGGGCCTTCTCGGTAGTGGCACCCACCCTGTGGAATGCCCTCCCACCAGAGGTCAAAGAGAACAACAATTACCAGACCTTTAGAAGGCATCTCAAGGCAGCCCTGTTTAGGGAAGCTTTTAATGTTTGATTTCTGTATTTTAATGTTTTGTTGGAAGCCGCCCAGAGTGGCTGGGGGAACCCGGCCAGATGGGCGGGGTATAAATAATAAATTATTATTATTATTATTATTATTATTATTATTATTATTATTATTATTATTATGTTTTCTCTTCCTGTTTTGGGATCTTGAAGGGAACAAGAAAACAAGCAGATTAGAAGACAGAGGGGGAAAGAAACCCCTGTTGACTAACCTGCCAGAAGTGTCTCCCTGATTATTTTTTATGGAATCACCACTGACCACTAGGAATCCTGCATCCCAAGGCAGGCTCTCTGCCTGACTGCTTGCTTCCATGCACTAAAGGGGCTTTTTGATATCTATTTCTCAACCAGCGGCCCCCTGCAACACAAGGCAGCCCATTTTCTTAAGATAAGAAGAGTTTTAAAAGCAGTTTGCAATAATGGCTATGTATGTTGTTTAAGAAAAACCATTTAATGCCTCTACCATCTGAATCCCCCCCCCAAAAAAACACCGCTCAGTGGCTGCACACAAGCCTTTCAAAAAAAGGGGGGTCCCCAAACATTTCTTTTATTGACTGCAAGGGATGACAAGCCTTTGTTTCTCTCTGCCTTGGTCCTCATCTGTTCTTTTCCAGCACTGTTTCCTGTGGAAAGTTTATCCAACCAAGTACCCATGTGGCTGAAGGTGTATGTGCTTAAATCTGACACTGATCTTTCAGAACACAAGCATCCTTCATAAACCTTGCTTTGAATGTGTTAAACTCCCTTTTCATCAACTCAGTAGTACTCTCATTGTGTGCAATTTTGCATTTTTGCCCATGTGAGCTCTTCAATATATTATTTATCAGAGGCTATTTCAAAATGTGCATCTTAAAGTAAACATCCATCATTTAGTGAATATTGTCAGCCACATGTGGGCACTGATGAGCACCAGATCAATTTCATGAATGTCCATTATATCTAATATTCTCATTTCTGGGGCTGACACTCTTCAATGACCATCAAGATGCTCTAGTTTATCTCCAAAGTTTTAAACATTTACAGCATTTAAGGTAGAACTGTGAATACCAAATTCAACAAAATTAAGAGTTCATTGTAGCATACTGTCGTGAGATTGGAGTTCTGGACAGGAAGGGGCTAAGGGGTCCAGAATGAATGCAAATGTTCTTTGTCAGTCCATGGCAAAGTAGCCAGACACATCTTTTGCTAGGGAAACTATAGGTGATGTGTTTCCTTGGGAACCAAATTTTAAGTTTTCTGTGTCCAGTTCTGGGCACTACAATTTAAGAAAGATATTAACAAACTAGAATGTGTACAGAGGAGGATGACAAAGATGCTCAAGAGTCTGGAAACCAAGCCTTGTGAGGAACAGTTGAGGGAGCTGGATATGCTTAGCCTGGTAAAGAGGAGAGGAGATATGGTAGCCATCTTCAAACATCTTAAGGGCTGTCACATGGAAGTTGGAGCAAGCTTGTTTCTCCTGCTGCAGAGGGTAGGCCCTGAACCAATGGCTTCAAGCTACAAGAAAGAAGATTCTGACTAAATCTCAGGTAGAACTTTCTGCTGGCAAGAGTTGTTTGACAGTGGAACAGACTCTCTTGGAAAGTGGTTGACTCTCCTTCCTTGGAGGTTTTTAAGCAGAGGTTGAGTGACCATCTGTCATGGATGCTTTACTTGAGATTCCTGCATTGCAGGGCATTGAACCAGATTGACCCTCAGGGTCCCTTCCAACTTTGCAATTCTATGATTCTAAGAATGCAGAAAAACAGCTCCCCATGGGCTAAGATGGATGTGATCTAGGTGTCTAAACACAAGATAAAGCATGTGCAGAGAATGAGAGAGATGGAGAAAGAAATTAGTTTGAGTTCTAAATCATTATAGAGTACTAGCTGTCTCTCTGGAGATGATACCTCAATCGCTTTATTTCAGCTTTAAGCACAGAACAAGAACAAGGGCATTCGCGATTTAGTTAATAACAATAAAATAAGTTAAAAGATACACAGAATTAGATAAAATTCTAATAAAAGAATTTCGAATTACATATAACAATCCATTACATCTCTTATATGACAGCACGGAAGTTAAAATTTTTGCCATTTGTAAAGTTACGAACGGATTTGTGTCTTGCAGTAAAAAAGCAAGATGTGAATCTGCCAAGTACCCAGGAAATTTTCGAATTAATGGGAGCAGTGAGTTCTTCCGGACAGCACAATATAAAGGACATGTAAACACTATGTGCTGTAAGGTTTCAATCGAACAATTATCGCAGGAACATAAAACCGAGATTTGGCCCTTAGAAAATCTATGAAAGAGGACGTTTGAGGGGGAAACATTGAAACACGCTTTAATAAAAGCAAAACGATGAATGGCAACAGGAAGAGATGATAAATAAGCTGGCATGAAATAAGCTGAGATGAAGGAGTAACGCCCAAATGTCGCGGAGAACATTTCCCCAAAGCGGCCCAAAGTGGCGCAGCATAACCAAGCGTGGCAACTACTCTCGATTTGTACACCTTCAACCCCGAGGGCACCATCCGTGAAATAGAATTGGGCATGAGACAGCGCTTCTGCCTTGTTAAGGAGATACTGAATCTGTGCTATCCACCCTCTGGAGATGATGTAGGAGCAGTGGCCTTTGGTTGATGGAGTATTTAGCTGCACTCCCTATGCTCAACAGGTGTATTTATGAACAAGCTCAAATGCTACAAAACACCGTAAGTGACATGGACCTCCTTCTAAAGGAAACCAACACTGGGTGAGTTCTGTCTCCCTGGAACTTGCCATCAATGTCAAGTGGAGGAAGCATGTAGGTAGACTGATAAATGTAGACACACAATTGCAAATCACTGCAATTTGAAGAATAATTCCTTTCATTTAGATGATAAATCTATAATTTACTAAAACCATTACAGAGGGAAAGAGGGTTTGACATGAGATATTAAAAACAGCTTATTTTAACAGATGCTGTCTCAGAATCTGCTAGCCTACTTTGGAAAACATTGCTATTAAATACGAGAGAGACGGTATTTAAAGGAGCAAACTTGCAGTGGGGGGGAGGGTTGAACCAGAAACAAGCTGTTGTTGTTGTTGTTTAGTCGTTTAGTCGTGTCCGACTCTTCGTGACCCCGTGGACCATAGCACGCCAGGCACTCCTAGTTCACTAGTGGAAACAAGCTAGTTCACTACAAATCCTAAACCCCACTCTTCAGTGAGTAGCAGTGCCATCCTAAGCATCTCCATTCAGAAATAAGTCCTATTAAATTCAGCTGGGCTTACGCCCCATGTAAGTGAGGCTAGGCTTGCAGACTGAGCCTCAATGAAATTAGTGGAACTTCTGAGGAGAGGGACATGGGTGGCGCTGTGGTCTAAACTACTGAGCCTTGGGCTTGCCTTTGGAGCTCTTAAACCCTGAGAATACCCATGCAAAAAATGCAAATACAAATAATTGTATAATTATTGTAGTTATGTGATAGGATAGGAGTCTCCAACAATTCCCAGCACCCTTAACAAACTATAGCTGCTGATATTCTTTGCCATGATTGTGAAAGTGGTCTAAACCACTGAGCCTAGGGCTTGCCGATCAAAAGGTTGGTGGTTCAAATCCCCACGATGGGGTGAGCTCCCGTTGCTTTGTCCCTGCTCCTGCCCACCTAGCAGTTCGAAAGCACGTCAAAGTGCAAGTAGATAAATAGGTACCGCTACAGCGGGAAGGTAAACGCCGTTTCCGTGCGCTGCTCTGGTGTTGGTGTTCCATTGTGTGCTGCTCTGGTTTTGCCAGAAGCGGCTTAGTCATGCTGGCCACATGACCCGGAAAAACTGTCTGCGGACAAACGCCGGCTCCCTCGGCCAGTATAGCGAGATGAGCGCCGCAACCCCAGAGTCGTTCGTGACTGGACTTAACGGTCAGGGGTCCCTTTACCTTTATGTTACTTCTGCATAGACGCATATGCTCTAACACATGCCCCTATACCATTGATCTCCACCTCCATCATTCTGCCCGGACACTGAGGTCCAGCACCGAGGGCCTTCTGGCGGTTCCCTCGTTGCAAGAAGCCAAGTTGCAGGGAACTAGGCAGAGGGTCTTCTCGGTGGTGGCACCTGCCCTTTGGAACGCCCTCCCAACAGATGTCAAAGAGGAAAACAACTACCAGACTTTTAGAAGACATCTGAAGGCAGCCCTGTTCAGGGAGGCTTTTAATGTTTAATAGATTACTGTGTTTTATTTTTCTATTGGAAGCCACCCAGAGTGGCTGGGGAAACCCAGCCAGATGGTATAGATAATAATACATTATTATTATTATTATTATTATTATTATTATTATTATTATTATTATTATCTTCAGTGGATTGTTGGAATCCACAAATAGACTGCACCCTGATCTAAGGTGGCTTGCACCAGGGGGATCTCTGCCACTTTTTTGTTGTTTTGTTTGTTTTATATAGCACATTGTTGCTGACCTGAGGACTTCATGGAGGCCTGCTGGTATAAATATGAAAATAAAAGTTGGTTTCTCCCATCATGCTGCAAGTTTGCTGGGTGGGTCCTCCTGCTTCTAAAAAAGTCAGAGATGATGATTGCCCTATACACTGGCACAGTTGTTATACGACTGACCCATTTGCTGCTAAGCATAATTGGGAGTTCTTACTCTAATCAAAATGAACCTAAAAGGCAAGGCTCCTTTGAAACACATCCTAATATTCTGGATTGCTGTTTTATACTTTTTTCAATTGTTAATGAACAACTGAATGCAAAGGAACTTGTTTCCTGCTTGGCAGGGGGTTGGACTGGATGGCCCTTGTGGTCACTTCCACATCTATGATTCTATTTCTAACCCCGGTATAATAGCATAAGTTCTGCACTGCCCATTTCACAGAACTGTGCCAGAATCTGCTCAGCAATTTTGAAAATCAATGGGGCAAAACTGGAACTTAAAGGAGGGGGAAAATATAGAATAAAATTGTGCAAAACAAAACATAAAAGCAACCCAAACCCTACTGAATTTGTGAAAAAGGCAATATGTGAACCAGGGACCTCCTGCCTTAAAGAAACTACTATTCTCTTAGTCAAAGCACCCAATCCACAGCATGGGGTGAGTACTATTGATCTACCTTACAAGGTTGTTGTAAATATTACTTAGTTCATGGATATGAAACACTTCAATGCTAAACATGTATTCTTACATTAGGTCAATGCTATATTGATATACTGATGTAAATACTTCAGATTGGAACTTCCAGTCACCAAATAAGTTATTTGTGTCTGATAAAATGGACTGTGGTCCATGAAAGCTTATGCTGTAATATTTATTTGTCTTTAAGGTTTCAAGGGGAGACTGGCTACCCTTCTAGAACTCATCACAAGTAAATTCTATCCTTCATTAGAATATATTACAGCAATTGTCATGTAATTAAGATGACAGGAGTGCCATGTGTTTTTATTTGGGAACATTCACATTATTAATGGCAAGATCATTTTGAGGCAAAGCATCCGCTTAGAAAAGAGTAGGCTGAGAAATGTACTTGTAACGTACTGAGCAGAGTCAAAGACTTTTTGAATTGAGACCATGTAATAAGTTGACTTTACCCTGCATGTTATCTGCTTCATCCCACCACCCGTAACACTGAAAAGGCAATAAGCTTTCCTAAGAAAGGGCTTCCTTACCTTGGAGAGGCACTTCTGGTCTCAGGCAAGCAGTCGACTCTGATGCAGTTGGCACCTAGTGAAAGGAAAAGCAAAGACAGGGCCATGGACTTCTTCTTACTTGCCTGGGAAATGCCTTTCCTCTCCTCTTGGGGTTTAAATTTCTCTGGGACCTGATGAAAGGACCAATGGATTTGTTTGGGTGGTTCCCTTCTGAGGTTTTTCTCTCTCCCTCCTCAGAAGGATGGATGTGGCTACAGGGATGGGGAAAAATGCATGTCTGTGTGTCTCTTGCTCTAGCTGGAGAAACCAAGTTCTGTCGTGGAAAGGTGGATTCAAATGGGGAGCTAAAAGCAAGAACTTGCTTTCACGTTTACACGTTACAAAGTGGAAATTGAGTTGTGTGCCTCTCAGAAGGCACATGACTTAGCTGAGATTGGAATCAGGTCTCCCATGGGTCAAATCCAGCCACTCTACCCATGGGTTCCATGCAATATTTGGTTACTTCCCACCCTGACGTACTCACCACACACAAGCAGAAAAGGAGGAGGCACATGTGCACAGAGACATGCACACTTGACTTTCCTATAGGGACTGGGTAAAAGTCAGATCCAATGCAATTAAAAAACATCTTCTTGAATTTGCCTTATTTTAACGTTAGGTGGCGCTGTGGTTAAACCACTGAGCCTAGGGCTTGTCGATCAGAAGGTCAGCGGTTCAAATCCCTGTGACGGGGTGAGCTCCCGTTGCTTGGTCCCAGCTCCTGCCAACCTAGCAGTTCGAAAGCACGTCAAAATGCAAGTAGATAAATAGGAACCGCTACAGCGGGAAGGTAAACGGCGTTTCCATGTGCTGCTCTGGTTTGCCAGAAGCGGCTTTGTCATGCTGGCCACATAACCTGGAAGCTATACTCCGGCTCCCTCGGCCAATAATGCGAGATGAGCGCGCAACCCCAGAGTCAGTCACGACTGGACCTAATGGTCAGGGGCCCCTTTACCTTTAACGTTAGGGGTGGACAAAACTGTCAGTTCTGGTTTATTTCAGTCTCTCATTTTCCCAGCCTTAAGTTCAGTTCACATATCCACATCAGTCTGAGTTGTTGTTTTTAAGTCTCCATGAAAATCGATCAGCATTGTAGTGTGAATTTCTCCTAATATAAACATTATTGTATGCCATTTT
The DNA here is from genome assembly GCF_965207765.1 of Zootoca vivipara. NCBI lineage: Eukaryota > Metazoa > Chordata > Lepidosauria > Squamata > Lacertidae > Zootoca > Zootoca vivipara. The sequence goes on from NC_142590.1 coordinate 5,133,734, forward strand.
GCCTACTAGGCACATTTTTGCAAAACAATTTCCCGTAATATAATGCATGTTTGTAAATTACGTTCAGCTATATACACATTTTATGCACAGTTTGTGCTAGCATATGCATTTTGGTACACATTGCTTTGGTGCAAAATTCAGAGTTACACAAATTTCAAAGGATGGCTGTTTCAGTTTGTGTTTCAGAAAGTGCAAAATAGGTACCGTAGGTTCACCTTTAAATGTGAACAGAATCAAATTTCACACTATAAAGGACCCCTGACAGTTAAGTCCAGTTGCGAACGATTCTGGGGTTGCGGCACTCATCTCGCTATACTGGCCAAGGGAGCAAACATTTGTCTGCAGACAGTTTTTCCGGGTCATGTGGCCAGCATGACTAAGCCGCTTCTGGCGAAACCAGAGCAGCGCACGGAAACGCCGTTTACCTTATTTATCTACTTGCACTTTTTTTGGCGTGCTTTTGAACTGCTAGGTTTGGCAGTAGCTGGAACCGAACAACGGGAGCTCACCCCGTCGCGAGGATTCGAACTGCCGACCTTCCGATCAGCAAGCCCTAGGCTCAGTGGTTTAGACCACTTTCACAATCATGGCAAAGAATATCAGCAGCTATAGTTTGTTAAGGGTGCTGGGAATTGTTGGAGACTCCTATCGTATCACGTAACTACAATAATTATACAGTTATTTGTATTTGCATTTTTTGCACTGGTATTCTCAGGGCTTAGGAGCTCCAAAGGCATTTTCTAAACAAATATTTAATTTTTTTGAAAGTATTTGCTAGCTATATGGCCAAGTGGCCTCTTATAAGGTTGTGTTGGCATCCCCTAGGACAGGCATGGGCAACCTTGGCTCTCCAGATGTTTTGGAACTACAACTCCCATGATCCCTGACCACTGGCCCTGTTAGCCTGGGATCATGGGAGTTGTAGTTCCAAAACATCTGGAGAGCCAAGGTTGCCTATGCTTGCCCTAGGACCACCAGATTGGTATCTCCAGGAGAACATTCACCACGACCTGAAGCAGCTTGAGCAGGGAATCCTTGGTGCATTTGGGCGGTCAGCACATCAAGAGGAATCCTGTAGTGCCCAACTATGGCACAGAATTTGCTTCTGGCTACTGCTAAAATTACTATAGGAAAATATTGGAGGAGTTTACGCATCTCCTATGGTAGCGCAGCAGTGAGTCTGGGATAGTCACTGACGGAAGTAGCAGCAGAAACCCAGTAGAACTTTAGGCAAAGCAGCATTAATGTAAGTACTGGTGTCCATTCTTCTTCCCTTCCAGACCAAAAGTGGGGGGGTACATAGTATTTATACTTGAGAGGCAAGTATGGGGTTTGGAACCTTGTGATGGGCACCTAATCTAATGTATCTAGTTATACAGTGGTGCCTCGCTTAACGAATGCCCTGCTTAACGAAATTTCTGCTTAATGAAAGGATTTTTCGAGCGGAGGTTGCCTCGCTAGACGAATTCGTTTTATGAAAAATTCGTCTAGCGAATCGCGGTTTCCCATAGGAATGCATTGAAATTCAATTAATGCGTTCCTATGGGCAAAAAAATTTAAAAAAAAATTCAATGCATTTCTATGGGATTCGCTAGACGAATTTTTCGTTATAAGAAAAGACCCGTGGAACGAATTAAATTCGTCTAGCGAGGCACCACTGTATCCTGAAGTGAGATTTGGTGTCATGAACTGGCAGGACTTTGGGGAGGAGGACGAGGAGGAAGAGGGTCCCAGAGAGGGGTGCAGCTGGGACTAGGGTTGCCAGACTCGATAGAGGACAGGACTTCTGTGCCTTTAATTGCCCTGCTCTCTTTTGAGTCTGGAAACCTTAAAGAGAAACCAGCAGACCCTTTGTTTCATTTCCAAGCAAAGGGTCTGCTGGTTTCTCTTTAAGGTTTCCAGACTCAAAAGAGAGCAGGGCAATTAAAGGCACAGAAGTCCTGTCCTCTATCGAGTCTGGCAACCCTAGCTGGGACTGGGACACATGGAGGTAAGCTGGGGGTGGGGGTTGCTGCAAGTACTACTCACAGGGTGACAGAGGGTGACAAGGGGCCAGTGCACAGGAAGCCAAGCAGCAGAACCCCTCACCAGAGCCAGAGGGGCCCCCGTCCCCATGAACACAGTGGGTCCTGAGCATAGGGAACAGCAGGAGGGGCACTCCAGGAAGCAGAGGCAGGCCAGGGCCTTCAGGCCAGTTCCCTAGCTGGCCAGGTGGGGAAGGAGGCATGTGATTTCTCAGCTGGGGCAAGCGGAGAGCAGGTGAGGGTCACAGGCCTCATCAAGCCCAGGTGCTGCAATCAGCAGGCACAGTGTGTGTTAGAAGGGAGCACAGCTGAGGGGCTGGGGGCTGCTCAACTGCCCACATGGAGGGATCTTGTCTTGGTTATTCCTGGACCCCCACGGGTTTCTACTCGGGGCTTGACGCTGGACTGCATCCTGACTTCAGGCTTGGATTGACCCTGAACTTCCTTTCGGCCCTCGACTTTGGGTCTCGGGCTGTGGACTTTGCGGATGCTGGTCAACCCTCAGATTTGGGACGTGGTCTTGGCACGCTGTCTGGCTGCCAGGTAGGCCGGGGGATCTTACACCCATACAGTATAGGTAATCCTATACATGTTTACTCAAGTCCTGCTGGGTTCAAAGGGGCATAACTCACCATAAATGTGTTTAGATTGCAGCCCAAGATACTGTTGCAAACCACCCCAATCTCATTTCCCCAGGGTGTGGTTCCCTTGGAATGAGGGACAGCGGAGACTCTGGGGTCTTCATGATCTATGGTTTATTTACACATAGCCTATGATGGAAGGGCTCGCAGCCCTAACAGCCCAAGGAGGTCTTGCTTCTCCCATAGCCACAACCTTGGATTCCAGCAGAAACCAAGCATGTCTGTCCCTCACAGGTTTCAACCTGGCACCTGCTTCTAGCACACACCTCTCAAACCTGCCATTTGGTCCTTCTAACTACCAGCCAGTTGAGGGAGGGGACTCCACCCATTTCTTCTCTGGCACAGAGACACTTCCTTTGTTACCTTAACAACCCATACTTAGGCCATTACCAGGACACTGGCCTAACTAGTCCAGCGATGGAATTGGAAGGGACTCAGGCATACAGCCTAATCTCCAACCCCCCAAACTCACAACAATATAATGCTAGATGTAAGCTGGGCCCCCATATTAAATAAATTATCTTCCATATTTTCTTACAAGACAGTAATGAATTGTGGGGGCTTTTTCCCTAGAAGAATAACTAGCATGTTTGTTTGTTTTTGTTTGTTTGTTTGTTTGAATGGTACTGGTACTCCTATGTTGCTATAAGCATTGTAGTCATTTCTGTGTCTACCTTAAACAAATGTAAAATCTGCACCGTTAAAAATAACATCTGGTGCTCAAACGCTGAGTCAAGGATTGCTTCTAAATCACCTGTTTATTAAGCATTCATACTGATTTGTTAGCACAAAGTTTGTAAAGGACATTAGATGACATTGGCTCTTTATTGAGCATTTGTTTTGGGGAAGGTTAGATGACATCCTGCCAAGCAATTGCTATCCCACACTTTCTCCTATCACAAAGTCTTTATTGCAAAAAGTCTCGTTTTGTTGCGGGGGGGGGGAGCCAGTTTGTTGTGTGAGGTCACCAAATCCGCTTTAATTGTGTAACCTGAATCAGCCAATATGTGATAGCAGCAGCCGTCTGGAAGTGTCCAAGATGCAAATATATCATTGATGCAATTTTGTCCATGTTTGGGGGAACCGATGGTTTGTGGATTAACTAGTGGGGTGCTGCCTCTTTCAGAACTATCTCTTACAAATGGCATATTTTGTGTATGGGGAAATTGCATACTTTTAATAGAGAGCCTACGTAATGTAGTGCCCAAAGAGTTGGGCATGAACTGGCGAGAGCCGAGTTCAAATCTTCTGCAGCCATGAAGCTCAATGAATGAGGATTGAACAGTCACTCTCTTTCAGTCTAGTATATTTCAAGAGGATTGGTGCAAGGATAAAATAGGATGCCTCATGCACATTCGTAGTTGATGAACTGTATAAACATACGTTACACTCCACTAGTTGATGTCAATAACCCACACTTACCAAACTTGACCGTAACCAGCAGAATATGTGATACCAGGTTACAGGGCTATTGATTCCTTGAGTGAAAATAGCTCAGCTGGGATCCCACGCAGAACAATAAAAGAATGTACTGCAGTTATGCAAGATGCATGCATTCAGAAACATTTTCCAGCCATTGATCTCTTGGGCAAGGCTCATTATAATTTAATACTGGGTAAGTGGCACACACTTAATCATGATCAGGAAGTAGTTGAGAAGCTGTGGAATGTTATATCTGTAAACTGATTCATCGGCATACAGAATAAGTCAGAAGGAAAAGGGTGATAGAGAAACCAAATGTGTAGTAATTATAGAACTGCAGGATAGGCAGACATACTTCAGAGAAAAGTAACCACATATGTGCTTTATTCTGGATGTTCCTTAGCATCATATTTTCCTCTTGGAACTCCATCCCACATGATTTTTTTAATGAGAGCTCCCCTCCCAACCACCAGAACCTTGTGGTCTGCAGAAACCCTTACGCAAAGATTTTGCAATGGCTACTAACAGCTGAATCCACTGCAAAGGACATTTCTATACACTGACATCAACACTGGGATGAAATCCCTCTACATCGTAATCCGATAATAGATTTATTTTTAAAAAATTCTTGTCCCTTGGAAGATGCTTCAAGGACTATCCTCATATTTATATATGTAAAGGGTACATAATACATGATAGTTTACTGTGGAATTTAACATGTAACTAAGAAGAGAGTTATAAGGTTCACATACTTTCCGAGTTAGATCAGAGAGAACAAGGAATAAATATACTGAAGTCTAGGGATGAATTTAGGAGAGCAGGCCTCTGATCCCACTTTACCTTAGTAATTGGGGTCATTCTGGGAAATGGTTTTGAGAAAGCCACCCTTTCAAACCTCAGTTCCTTGTCTGTAAAATGGGAATTTAGTGTAGAAACGTGACATGCAGCAAATCATGGCTGTACATTCTCATGCCCTAGGCATTCCATCACCATTCTCTCATTTTTCTTTCTCAACTTACATTCTTTGAGAAATCCAACATTAAATTGCCTATAAGCTCCCTCAATATATTTGTGAGCACATTTGTTGTAATTATTTCTCTTCCGTCTCATAATAAGCATAGCCTTGAAGCCTCAAGATCTGCCCATCTCTAATTTAAGGATAACACTGAACTACTTCACAGAATTGTGCAGGCAATAGTAGCCGTCAAGCGCAGAGCTCCAAGGAACCCCAGTGGTGAGAGGGAAAGCAGAGGATGAATCTCCCTTGTGGGGTGATCAGACAGGCTGGACGTGAACCAGCAGAGGACAGACTCAGGGAGACCTGCAACGTAACAGGAATAAAGGCATGAGTATTAAAGGTAATGGAATAGTTGTAGGTGATGTGGAATGAGTAGAGGCATATAGATTTGGCAGCGTAAAGGTCATCATTGATTTTCAGGAAGGCAATATCAGTAGAGTGCAGGGAATAAAAACCAGATTGGAGTAGGGCAAAAGAGAAGTTGGAGAGGAAGTTGAGACAATGGAAGTAAGCAGCCAACATGATGCAGGAGTTTGCAGATAAAGAGTAGAAGGGAAATTGCACAGTTGTTGGAGAGGATGTTTGGGTCAAAGGGGTGTTTGTATTAAAAAAAACACATACAGTGGTGCCTCGCAAGACGAATTTAATTCGTTCCAAGGGCCAATTCGTTTTACGAAAAATTCATCTTGCGAGGCACAGTTTCCCATAGGAATGCATTGAAACTTAATTAATGCGTTCCTATGTGCTCCGGGGGACTGGTGTTGGCGTTGGAGTTTGCTCGCTTGGCTCGGGGGAAGGCGGGCAGACAGGCAGCAACAGCCCCGGAGCCTTGCCGAGCTGTTGCCGCCTGCCTGCCTTCCCCAAGCCAAGCGACCAAGCGGCGCTGCCACCGCCAGTCCCCCGAGCCGAAGCGCAGCGGGCGTTGGCTTGGGGAAGGCAGGCAGGCAGGAGGCAACAGCCCGGCAAGGCTCCCCATGCCGGATCTGTGCAAGGCGGTGGGGGGGGGGAGAAGCAGAGAATAAGGATCCTTATTCTCCGCTTCTCCCCCCCCCCGCCCAACAGAGCCAGCATCAGACGGGGATTCTGAGAGGCGCAGCGCTTCTCCGATGCCCCGTCCTATGCTCCCCAGTGTCCGTGGCATGGCAACGGGGGGGGGGGGAGAAGCGGAAGAACGGATTCGTTCCTCCGCTTCTCCGCCCCTGCCGCCTCGCACACAGCCGACATTGGACAGGGCTTTGGAGAAGCGCTGCGCCTCTCAGAATCCCCGTCCGATGCCGGCTCTGTGCGAGGCGGCAGGGGGAGGAACGGAGGAACAGATCCGCTCCTCCGCTTCTCCCCTCTTCTTCCTGCGCTACAGCTGGTTCCCTTTTGTGTTCCGCTGGTCTCTGCCAGTTGCCCCTCACCGCTCGCGGCAACCAGCAGAGACCAGCGGAACACAAAGGGGAACCAGCTGTAGCGCAGAAAGAAGGCAAAGGAAGATCAGCTGACAGCTTCCCGCGCTTGCGGCCGCTTCCTCTTTCTATGACCGCGCTTCGCAAGATGAAGTGGCGGTCATAGAAAACCTTGTCGTCTTGCAAGTCCTTCGCGCAACGCAAAACGCTTTTGTCTTGCGAGTTTTTCATTGTGCAAGGCATTCGTCTTGCGGGGTACCACTGTACAAGAGAAACAGTGGCATGTTTGAATTAAAGGGAAGGCACCAACGGATACCTGGGTTATCCACCCCTCACCATTCTATAGAGCAGACGAAATAAAGGATAGAAGGAGGTACGAGAGAAGGAAGAGGTAGAAGACAAAGCTAGAGAGGTCTGAGTGGATGGAATAAATTTTGCTACAGAAGAAGACGCAAGATGAAGCGGCGGTCATAGAAAACCCTGTCTTGCGAATGACTCGCACAACTCTTTCGTCTAGCGAGCTTTTCGTTGTGCAAGGCATTTGTAAAGCGAGGCACCACTGTACCATAATCCGGAGGATCTCGTTTGGGTGAGGAATTATGCCAGAGGCCCAACTTGGGTTCCGGGGGTCATTTCGCGGGCCAGCGGTCCTGTGTCATATTATGTCACATTGTCACAGGGTCAGGTCTGGCGTAGGCATGTGGATCAGCTGAGGCGCAGGATACCCAGCAGGAGTGATGACGAGGGACCAAACACCCCCGCATTAAATGAAGAGTTGCCGCCCGCGAGTCAGGTGGAGACACCTGCACTGATTAATGACCCACCAGTCGGAAGGTGAGCTCCCCGCTGGGAATACGGAGCTGGCAGTAGATAATGAGCTGGGGGGGGGTCATTAGAAGGGACAGCTGTAGCCGACACTCCCGAGGAGACTCCTCAGCCTCCAACCCCTAGAGTCACAACACTGGAAGTGAGACGTTCTAGTAGAAGTTGCAGGAAGCCACAGTCCCTGAAAGACTTCGTGTGTAATTATCACTAAGTGTGGGGGGGTGTTGTGTATTAAAGTAATAGCACAGCCAGGTATGTATTGTAATATAGAGTTTATTGTATTGTATTACAGAGTTTATTTGAATGTACAAGTTCCAGCAGGAACGTCTATCATTCACTGGTTCAGGGTGCAGAATTTGGATCCTCTGCCGGATTGGTTTCCGCGCCATTGGTTCCCGCCAAAAATTTCCGTGCTAGTCCTCTGTTATTATATAAGCCCCCGTTTTCCCCATTCCTCTGTTCTGGCTCTTACCTGTTCTTTGAAGTAAAGAGATGTTGTACTAGATCCTTGCCTCTTGCTTCTTATCTGCACCGGGCTGAAATCACTGAATACCCACTACACAACAGCTACAGTTTAATATGCAGAAGCACATATAAGCATATTCAGGATGAAACATAAAAAGGAGGAAGAATATGCCTCTGTTAGAAAGGATTCCTTCATAAACAAAACAAGTGGGACTTGGTGCTCAAAAATGTTTCAACATGGAATGCTTCTTTTCTGGATTTCAGACTCTTGGGGCTTATCCAGTTAACTTCCTTCCGCCTTTTCCAGGCACGGTCCATGCTTACCCTGCAATCTGCCGTTTGCTCTGATTGAGCTTTAAAAAGTGGATTTTGCAAAGAAAGCTCTGGGGCAAAAACCAGCAACAACATTGCTCAATCAATGCTTTGCCTGGAAAGTGTGGGGCAAGAGACTTCCGGTCTACTGCGCTGGAGTGAGGTCGCAAAAGCCTCAAGCTCCGAGGCTTCTGGCATTCGCGGAGGGGGGAATACCGCGGGGGCACGCGGCTCCCCATAGAACCCCGGGTTGAGCTTCCCGGGGGCAAAATTTGCCCGGCAGAGCTCCTGACGCGACTCCTCCGCTGCCCGGGAAGCTCGGCAGAGCCCCCGAGAGTCAGCAGAGTCGCAGTCGCAGGAGCCATTTTGGGCACCAGCTTTACCTCCAGAAGCGACGTCCCGAGCCTTCACCCAGAGTGCGGTGGATTCCTTCCGCAAAAAGCAACGATCAGAAAAAACAACAACAACTCAGTGTGAGTAAAAAAAGTTTGATTGGCAATATTCCTTTAAAATTTGGACACGGTGGGTGACTACAAAAATGGAAGTCGGTCTCCCACTTTGATTGTTTTGTGAAGCAGTAATTTGATCCTCAGCAGGGGAAGAGAGAGGAAGTAACCAATTTACCAAGAATCAGACTTTCAAAACCCTCCAGGAGACTGGAACTAGGTCCCTGGAGAGATCAGTGAATGGATTGATATTTTGCTGTTATTAAGAAAAAGACTTGACAATTGATACTCGGATTTATGGATTAGCCAGGACTGGACTTAAAATGGACTCCATTTGGGAATTTGACACCTGTCACATCCGGTTTTATTATCTGCTGCTTTCCCACGGGATTTGAGAGCAAGGACGATGGCAGTCTCAACATCAGTACAGGACTTAGAATATCAAAAGATTTATTTGGAACTTTTACACATCAAGGGACAGCTGGTCAAGAACAATGAACAATTCCGACAAATCAACAACAGACTTGAGGACACGAAGGGAGATATGGACAAGGACTCTGGAAGAGAACTGACCCGCTTAGACGACACTGAGGACGAAATAAAAACGATAGACATTAATGATAATTTAGAAGAACTTCAAAATTGCAAAGGAGAGAGGGAAGAAGATTGTCAAAATGCCCCACAAGTGGGAGATGTGGGACAAGTTTTGGACTTAAAAAAAGAACTCTCCAACGGAGAACCAGGGGGGGTCTCTGCACACCCAGTGAGAGAGGGTGTGCAGGGAAGGCTCTGGGTTGAGGGGAAGGAAGAAGGGGGGGGTGTTGGGAAACAGCAAGGAAAGTGTGGAAACAGCAGAGTGGTTTTAAAAAATATTGCTGGAAGTTCTTGGAAAGGGTGGGAGTGGGATAAAATGTTTTAATCATGTGGTTTTAGGCTGGCTTGATTGGAAAAGTCCGACACTGGTACGAAATGTGGAATTTGCTGAGGTATCTAGGGAATCTGGGTCCAGGGGAAGGGGGGGGGAAATGAAGTATTAAAATATAGTTTCATTGTTGGTAAAAAAATTAAGTTGGGGAGATATATTAGAATATAAGTATTTAAAAATTGAGTGTATAGAGATAATTAAATGGTGACAATTAATGAGGAAAGGTTAAGTAACTAAAATTATTTGGTATATAGGTGAAAACTGCTTTATGAGGAAATAAATTGGGAAATCAATGAGGGGGGAACCGGGGAAGTCTCATTGTTATGGAAATGATATAAGATGATTAGATCTATTTTTTTTCCTTTTTATATTTTTCTTTCTTTTTTTCTTTTTTTTGGGGGGTAGGGGGGTTCTTTTTTCCTTTTCTTTTTTTTGTGTGCTCCTTTTTGAATTTGTATTTTGTGTTATCTCTTTTTATGTGCAAAATGAATAAAGATTATTTTTTTAAAAAAAGGAAAGTGTGGGGCAAAAGGCAAGTGTAGTGCAAGAGGGATTCTGGAAAAACTTAACTTTGGGTCCCTGTTCTGTTCAGCTTGGGGAGAGAAATCAGGGGGCAACAAAAATGGTCAAAGGCCTGGAAACGATGCCTTATGAGGAACGGCTTAGGGAGCTGGGTATGTTTATCCTGGAGAAGAGAAGGTTAAGGGGTGATATGATAGCCATGTTCAAATATATGAAAGGATGCCATATAGAGGAGGGAGAAAGGTTGTTTTCTGCCGCTCCAGAGAAGCGGACACGGAGCAATGGATTCAAACTACAAGAACGAAGATTCCACCTAAACATTAGGAAGAACTTCCTGACAGTAAGAGCTGTTCGGCAGTGGAATTTGCTACCAAGGAGTGTGGTGGAGTCTCCTTCTTTGGAGGTCTTTAAGCAGAGGCTTGACAGGCATATGTCAAGAATGCTTTGATGGTGTTTCCTGCTTGGCAGGGGGTTGGACTGGATGGCCCTCGTGGTCTCTTCCAACTCTATGATTCTATGATTCTAAGTCAAGGTTTGGTAATTGGGAAGGTGCCTGGCTTTCATGTCTGGCGCTCCTTTAAGATAAGCTTTTCTCCTCTTAATTGCCTTGGATCTGGGAAGGGAGGGAGTGACCCACACTCCTCGGATGGTTGTTAATCAGCCATGGCCCAGCTGCAGTGATTAGTTGACAAGTGATTTATGGTTTTGGTCTTTAATCATTGGTCCCCTGGCAGGGTCAAGGGAATTCTGATTGGATAATTGCCAGAGTCCCATGAGGGAGAATTAGTATAACTAGTTGGCGTCTCAGATGCTGAGTAGAGTCCGGACCATATTCCTGATAATTCCTTCTCTCGTACCTCCTTCTATCCTTTAGGCATTGGACTCGCTAGCAAGCGTGACTCCACCCCGCTCGGCGGGGGGGGGGGGTCATATCAGGTTAACACCCCAAGGGAGGAGCCTATTGATGCAAATACAACTGAAAGCTCACCCTGGTGCCACCGGGGTCGTGCCATGGCCCTAGCCACCAGCAGGGCGTCGGACGGGATCCACGACCGCCGGATCCCTTAAGGGGATACCCCTATAAGAGGAGGATTGGATGATGGCCACAACCAGTCCTCGAACACACCATACAACTCCATATTCCAATGCCTACCGCCAAATACTGAAGAAGTTGTGACGAATTGCTATGTGGTAGGCGAAAAAAACAAGAGGCCAATTAGATTAAAAATTCCTACCAGGCCCCTTGGGCAACCAAAGGCGACCAACCGAAGTCCATAGCAAGGTCAAAGCGATCACCCTAAGGGAAGACCTAAAGGGAGGGTGGGCGGGGAGATCCGACGAGGAGCAGCGCGAAAAGGGGTGATCAGGAGGCTGCCGCGCTCTTTTGAAACAGGTAGCCCTGCCCACAGCTGGCCCTATTGGCCAGCCAGGGCCCTGAGCGCGGCAGGTATAGGTGGAGCAGGGGGCCAAACACGCCCCCCTGCTCTGTGCGTAGAGCGGGTCCCGCCCACAAATTCCCCCCTCTCTGAAGAGGAGGGATCTTGCCAAAAGATAATAGGCCCCTCTGGATTCTCTAAGTCTGCTGGAAGTGGGGGATTACAGAGGGCCTCTTATCGCCACAGCAAGTGTGGATAAATCCCCAATTCCATGCACACACACACCTCAGTTTTCTCACACACACCCCACAACACTCCATACCCAGCTCAGTTCTCGTTGGGCTACTTTTGGCAGAAGTTCCCTTGAACCCCCACCTCACCCCCCACCCCAGAAAAAAAAGATCTGTGTACTCTTGCAAACCTTGTGCATGTTCACAAACCCAAGTCTGATTATCTTTGCCTCTTGCCTGCTGTTTTGACTACCTAAGGACTGGGGCTCAGAGGCTTGAGATCATCACTATCAGCAATGATGGAACTGTGGCAGAGCTCTCCTTTAAGGCACTAGCATCCCCTGGTGTACATTTGTGTAGCATCTCTGCCGAACCCATACACAAATTCAGCCAATTTGTGGTACAGCAGAAAAAGGGAAGATCTACTGCAAAATCAGAACTGCTTGCAAAATCTTCCAACCTTCCCATACTACTTTGAGGGTGGGTAAGTAAGTGTGCTGTTTTGAATACTGCCTTCAGATATTGCATTGGCAAAGAGGAGCTCAATCTATTAGCGGCTCAGGCCAAGCTCTCACAAACAGCAGCCGAGGAGGCAAACATGTTTCTGGGCTGCTCCACTTTAGATTGTAGGTGGGATTCCCGAGGTTGAGTGCTGCTACAGACAAAATATATAGACAGATATGAATCCTGTACATAGAAAACATTTATCAGGGGAAACTGAGGCTGCATTCAGTCCTGGGGTTTATAAAGCTAGTGCTTCTGCCTCAATTTATAATGCTCTTTTTACACTCTAATATCTTGTTGCGTTATGGAACTGTGGCTTTTTGATCAATATACCAGAATTGTACCTAGGGGACCCAGGTGGCGCTGTGGTTAAACCACTGAGCCTAGGGCTTGCTGATCAGAAGGTTGGCGGTTCGAATCCCTGTGACGGGGTGAGCTCCTGTTGCTTGGTCCCAGCTCCTGCCAACCTAGCAGTTCGAAAGCACGTCAAAGTGCAAGTAGATAAATAGGAACCGCTACAGTGGGAAGGTAAACGGCGTTTCCATGTGCTGCTCTGGTTTGCCAGAAGCGGCTTTGTCATGCTGGCCACATGACCTGGAAGCTGTACGCCGGCTCCCTCGGCCAGTAAAGCGAGATGAGTGCTGCAACCCCACAGTCGCCTGCGACTGGACCAGGGGCGTACCCAGGATCAAAACTAGGGGGGGGCAAGGGGTGGGCCCAAGGCATGGGAGGGGAGGGGCAAGGGGCGGGGCCAAGGCACAGGAGGGGAGGTGCCACAAAGTGGGGACGTGGGTGGGGCTACAGAGCCCAGGTGAAACTGACTCCAGTCTAATAACACCAAAAGGGGGGAAATCCAGGGAAATAATAAGGAGGATCAGAGAAAGGTCAGGACAAGCAGCTATAAAAAGGGACATTCTCAATGAGCCTGCTGAGGACCAGCTGTGGTTACGCAAGAGCAAGGACAAGGCATATCCCATACTACGCACATGGGCACTCATATTATGAATGAACAGCATCCTTTGCCAGCCTGGCACCTTCCACGTGCTTTGGACCACAACTGCGCTGCCAGAGGCAGATGGGAGTTGTAGTCCAAAGCACACGGAGGGGAATCAGCTTAGCAAAGAAATAAATTAAAGTTTGCCTGCTTTTGCCTTATCCCATCTTTTGCCTTATCCCATTCTGGGCTGCATCAATAGGAGTATAGCATCTAGATCAAGGGAAGTAACAGTACCACTGTATTCTGCCCTGGTCAGACCTCACCTGGAGTACTGTGATTCTATGATTATATGAAAAGTATTGAGGGAATGGAGGAGGGGGGGCAAACTGCAAGTTTTAATATTGTTCCATGCCACCCCAATATCCACAACAGTGAGATTCCAGGGGCCCAGGCACTTACCCAGGGTTCATATTTCCACAGTGGAGATAGCGGTGTCTTTATGATGTATTGCTTATTTACACATATTTATAAGCTGAGCCTACAATACAGGCGCTACATAATTATACTTTGTCCATAATAATTTTCACACAACCATCTTAAGAAATCAATCTATGCCTAGGTAAGCCTGTATAGGATAGCAGCCTGAAGCACAGAAACTATCTACAGCCGCTCCTTTCACTTGAACCCCTCACAGAAATCCTGTAGAGCTGGCCTGAAAGGGACCCCTAGGGTCATCTAGTCCAACCCCCCCCCCCCCGGTAATGCAGGAATCCTGCCCACAGCAAGACCGACCCCTTTCATACGTCCGGATTCCTGTAAGCCTAGCAAGCTGAATACACCAAGGTCCGGACTCTTCTGCCCTGCGAAATGCAACCCAATTGTCTGAATGGTGGACAATGTCAGCAAAACAAATAGGCAAGTTTGAAGACATGGCAAACAGTGGCAAAGTTCATTATGAGAAGGAGATGGAAAGTTATATCCCTCCTAAAGGAGAGAAGAAGAAGTAAAAGGACTCCAATTCCCCCAAAAGTCCACCACCTGCTTTCTTCCTGTTTTGTTCTGAGCATCGCCCAAAGATAAAAAGCGACTGTTAGGGCAAAATTCTGGGTGCGAGAATGCTCAGCCACCCAGCTCATCAGGCAAGGGCCTGTGGTCGTTGCAGAGTATAAAAGGAAGGAGTCCAGCCACGATCCGGAGCAAACAGCAAGGTTTATTACTGCGCAGCAGGTTCAATGCCAGACTGAACACCATGAACAGGGCTGCAAGAACTTTTAAAAGTTCCCACCACCATCCCATAATGTACATCGAAAGCATCATACACACATCACTTGTGACAGGGTAAAACGTCAGAAAAGGGGAAGGGGCAAGGGGCATTAGCATACAGGTAAACAGGAGGTAAACAGGATTAACATAAGGTAACAATGCACGATGTCCCAGAACATTGTTAAGCAAGTACCAGTAAGTATCTGGGAGGGGATCCTTGAGTACCTGGCGGGGGGGGGGGGCAATGGGTCCAGGTGTGAGTATTGCCTCTGGCTTCGGAGGGTTGGGAATGGCAGGAGATGGTACCTGAATGGATTATGGATATGCAGAGGAGCACCACCCTGGCTACCTGACCTCTTGCTTAAAGGATTATGGCTGTTCCCTGCATCCCTGAGAGCCCTTGGCCAGAGTAGCAAAAGGGGGTTTCATTTAGAAATAAAGATACACTGTATTCATTCATAAAGAAATATGGTTACATAGAGTCTCAGGCAACAGAGAAAGGGTAGGAAAGGGAGCCTTTATTACACAGGGCTTGATCTTGAGGGGGTTCGTGTTGGTGCGATACTAGAGTGGTGTTGTAGGATCAAATGGGGTCCCCTTGAGGGCATTTGTGCCAATCTTGATTCCCAAATGAAGCCTCGTTTGGGTGCCCCCCCATAAAATTCCCTAACAGTGACCACCCAGGTTTTTCTATTGGTGAGACAGCAAAGAAACTAAAAACCGTAATACATAACAACATAAAAAATATCTGTTGTCAATGCCAACATACCATCGCTTCCAATGAAGCTACATGCAGACTCTTTATAGCAGGGGTGGCCAACTTCCAAGAGTTAAAAACTGGCAGTGATTGATCTACCCCCTTTTGGGGGTTCAGGTTGAGGTTGTTGAGCTTTTTTTTAGGAAGGAAAGCCATCCATGTTTTAGCGGGTTCAGGTCAAAGTTTAGCTTTATTTAGGAAGGAAAGCCCTGTTTTGGGGGCTTCAGGGCAAAGATGTAGAGCTTTTTTTAGGGGAGCCAAAGTTGCTGAGCTTCTTTGGGGGGAGCCAGTGATCTACCACAGACGTCCAGTGATCTATTAGTAGATCATGATCTACCTGTTGGACATGCCTGCTTTATAGCAATAAAGGGGTGCTGGCCCTTTAAGGCTGAAAGAGAAAACTGAGACATCCATGCCCACCCTTTCTAACACACATCTTTTAAGATCACATCACACAGTGGCTGCCCAAACAGCTTGGATGATAAAAGACACAAAGGAGGGAGGACAATTGGGAAAGATATAACACCATTGCATTCCCATGCCTTCCAAGCCTCCTTATGCAAAACCACCCAGTTAAAACGGAACTCCTTTCACACCTCATTATCGCTGGAGGTTTCATTAAACTGATAAAGATCCCCCCTCCCCAAGGACAAGAGTAAAAGCTGTGGTGCCGACCATTTGCTTCCTGAAACAAGGAAACAAATTGTATCTTAAATACTGGCACAGGAGCTTTGGAAGGCTCGCCCTGTCCAGCCTCCTCTCTTTGTGCGCGGGCGAGAGAGAGACTTCAATCCTTCAGCAGCCAGCTTCAAGTTCTCTCTCTCTCTCTCTCTCTCTCTCTCTCTCTCTCTCTCTCTCTCTCTCTCTCTCTCTCTCTCTCTCTCTCTCTCTCTCTCTCTCTCTCCCCCCCCCCTCCCTCCCACCGCGATCCCTGGGAGGAACATCAGAGTGAGTGTGGTGTTTTACGTACAGTGTTTTAATCCACACCCCAGCTCTTCCAATTCTGGTTCTCCATTCCCCCCTCCTTGTTTGCTCTAGTAAGAGCAGCAGCAGAATGAGCTGAACGAGCGAAGGCTGTGGGGAGGCAGCCCGGGCGAGCTCCAGCAGGAGTGTGTTGCGCTCTCTCCCCTCCTCTCCCTCGCTGCGTCCTTTTGCTTCTAGAGAGGGGCAGCTGCCAGCTGGCTTCTAGAGTAGGGCAGCTGCCCTAACTTGCCCCATGGTGGGTACGCCCTTGGACTGGACCTAACTGTCAGGGGTCCCTTTACCTTTACCTATGCAGCTTACAAACGTGTATTCTTAAGCTTTTGTGCACTACAAAAGGCACATTTCCTTTTATTATTCACCTGCTGTATTTTGTTTTCTATTCTGTGAGATTTTTTTTAAGTGTTCTTGTTTGGCTGACTTTGCAAGATAATAGTTCCAGAATGTGATAAGATAAGCTGCTAGTAGCACATTTGCAAAGCTAAGCGGGGGTATGGTATTGTTTCAAACTGGATGGGGAGCTGTGTGTGGAGATTCCTGCAATGGACTAGATGACCCCTGGGGTTCCCTTGAATTCTATTATTCTCTGTATTAATTTTTAAATTATATTTAATAACTTTCACCAATTTCAAATTTCTTATACAGTACATTTCTCTTGGGATTTGGCTTCCCGCCTTTCCTTCTATGCTGTTTTTGTACACATCCCTTTTACATACTGCATGATATCACATTATTTCACTTATTAAATTCTATTATTCTCATGTTGCTTTTGTTTTGTTTTCCCCCTCCTCTCCCCCAAACAGGCTTCCTGTTCTCCGCTTTATCTGACCCTCCCGCATTCTCTCCTTCCACTACGAGCGCACGTCTCCTGAAGCATCTCTATGTCCCACCATGCGCAGTTAGCTCCGCCTAACTACTGGCGACGCATGCGCAGTCCGCCGCGACGCCGTTGGAGGGTAGTATGGCGGGGTCGGGGGCAAAGGTGGCGGCGGCCGCGCGCTTCTCAACCACACCGCAGAGTATTATACTTGAGTAGCTCCGCCTAACTGCTGGCAACGCATGCGCAGCTTCCCGCCGCGCTGCCCTTAGCGAGCAGCATTGTGGGGCCGGGGCGCAAGATGGCGGCGGTGCTGCAGGTGGCGTCTCGTCAGGTGAGAGTCGCGGTCGCGCGTGTTTCCTCCTGGAGCGCCGCCCTTTTCCCCGCGCCGGGATGGCCTCGGCTGCGTGTTGTCACGTTTCAGCCCCGTCAGAAACGGAGCCGAGGCTGGCGGAGCCCCGCTTGCCCCGCCTCCGTGCAAACGGGTTGGTTTGTGCTTCGCCTTTCTCTTGAGGGGGGGGGGGGCTCGAGGCGGCTGACAGATGGGGAACGTAGAAAAGGCGATAATTAGAGAACGCACAAGAGTTTGGCACCATGAGTCCCGTCCTTTCGTCTGCCCTCCGGATCCCCTGATCGTCGCCCCACTTCTTGTCCTGCGCTCAGCTGCGCGTGGTCCGCCTTGGAGAGAAGCAGCCGGCCTTGGTTTTGGGCCGCTGCCAGGCCTGAGCGGGGGGGGGGGGGGCGTGTGAAGGACACGAACGTCTCATTTCGCTTGGATAGGTGTCAGCTGCTGTGTTTCAGGTTGGTGGAGGTTGGCCTTGGGGGGGGCAGAAAGCCGGGATTTTGTTTCGTGAGTTATTGGGGCCCAAACACAAACCCTAAAGTCTATTCCCCCCCTCAAATAAACTCAGGAATGTAAAAGTATTTTGCCTGGTTGCCTGTAGGAAGTATCGTAGTACCTCCTGCTAGCCAGGCATTTCCCCCCTGTGCATCACCCCATCAGGGTGGTACAAATAACAAACAGTTGTGTCACCAGGTGGGTAGGCTAGTAAATTATTTGTGGGCTCACACTTTCTTGGTCTTTCCCCCCCCCCCCCAAGACTAAATCTGCAAAAAAGTTTGTCAGCAAATGAGATAAAAGTATAATTAGATTTTTTTAAAGAACACATGCATTGTTGAATATCTGGATGCTTGCATCTGATTACTTTCACAAAATGTACACTTTGACCCTGATTTATTTTTGTTATAATAATAGATCTTCCGCATACCATGTGTTGGACAAGTAAGGGGTTATTACGTTGACTGGAAGATGGTACGTGATGTTAAGAGAAGGAAGATGGCTTTTGAATATGCAGATCAGAGGCTGCGGCTGAATTCCCTTAGGAAAAACAAAATTTTGCCCAAAGAACTCCAGGTACAATGAAAATTACTCTGTTTTAAGATATTCCGGATTGTAGCAATGAAGCAGGCATCCCCTCCCCATCTACATCACAGATTCAAAAATATATTTTATTTCAGTATGATATAACCAAAATCGCCACTCCACAGGTTATGAACAGAATCAATTTATCTCCTGATTCATTTCCCACAGTACATCCATTGCTTTTTACATACTTTTTAAAGTCAATTTCAATTCTTTCCAGGAGCTAAGAGTCCACTAAGCAAATAATAGTATGGAAGCAGGTAGCCAGTTGTGTGCAGTTACAGTATTACACTGAGGATCAGTTTGGAATGTAACCTACCGCTTGGGAATCCTGTAATTTTGTTATTGTGTCTTTATTGTGGTGGGTTCCCTGAAGTGGCACCTATTACCGGTATGCATTGAAAACGTTTCTCATTGTGTCCTGCAATTAAAAATTCCAGGCATTTTTTTACTGGTTATTCTGTTCCGGACTGGATTCTTTCTTAAATTTAAAGGGCATCTTGAAAGCTCTTTTGTTTTCCATACGCTTATAGAATTTAACTGTTGGTTGTTCTCCATAGTGATTCAGTCGTTTTACAAAATTCCTTTTTAAAAAAAATGTATTATTGTAGGTAGTGTTTTTGTGAGTATCTGTGTACATGTGGCATTTGAATGCTCCAGGAACAAACTAATTGTTAAAAGAAAACAATACTGTGTTATAGTAAACACTAGGGCTGACCTGCCCTCCGCCATTCCTCACCCATTAACTTTCTAGACCTTCCCCTTCCCACACCATGCAACTACTAAGATTGCTTTTCACCTTCCCATTTCTGAGGCTGCTTCTCTTCAGTTTTGCAACCCTGCTTTGTGCTCTTGTTTTTACCTTCACCCCCATGTCCATGCTTCTTCTCTCTCCTTTTGTGCAAGCAGCCTTGCACACAAACTTCCCACACAGTATCATCCTGTATCTACCTCCTCCACATTGCAACTATGCACCCTTTTCATTTTCTGCCCAAGTATAAAGCTACCATCCCTTTCATCTTCCACCCTATTCCTACGCCTTTTACTCCCTCTTTTCGCAAACCCCCTTGCACCCCCAATTTCATCTTCACTCCCTTTTCCCTTCCATATTTCCTCCTTATTTTTCTCAACTCTCCCTTGAAAAAGAAAAAAGAAAATATGAGGATCGCTTGAAGGAGTTGGTTATGTTTAGCCTGGAAAAGAGGAGACAGAGAGCCATTTTCTAATATCTTAAGGGCTGTCACATGGAAGTTGGAGCAAGATTATTTTCTCCTGCTCTGGAGGGTAGGACTCAAGGCATTGGCTTCAAGTTACAAGAAAGGAGATTCTGACTAAACATTCGGAAAAACTTTCTGACAGTAAGAGGAGTTCAGCAGTGGAACAGATTCGAGACATGTTATTTTTGCCTGCGAGTTTGCAGATTCCTAGTTGGGGGAATTAAAGCTTTGGCGCTGTGGGTTAAAACACAGAGCCTAGGGCTTGCTGATGAGAAGGTCGGCAGTTCGAATCCTCGTGACGTGATGAGCTCCTGTTGATCATAGATACCGCTCCGGCGGGAAGGTAAACAGCATTTCCGTATGCTGCTCTGGTTTGCCAGAAGCAGCTTAGTCATTCTGGCCACATGACCAGGAAGCTGTACGCCAGCTCCCTCGGCCAATAAAGCGAGATGAGCGCCGCAACCCCAGAGTCAGTCACGACTGGAACTAATGGTGAGGGGTCCCTTTACCCTTTATATCACAACCATAGTGGTTGCAAAACTGCTGTTGCTGTCACATTTCCTTCCTGTGATGCTAAACTTTTAAGAGATCAAGACAGCATCCTTGTGAATGATATATACTAAATGTGTCTCCCAATTTACGCAGGGGTTACGTTCTGGACCTCTGTATGAGTCAGTGAAACGTGTGTAAATGGGGAGCACCTTGGAGAGTCCTAGTGGCTTGCGAGGAGACCCTCCCCAGAGCCCAAAGAGGATGTCCTCTTCAGGCTCTGAGGAGGGTCTCCTCACAAGTCACTAGGACTCTCTAAGGTGCTCCCCATTTCCAGATTTCAGCGGGTTGAATGCAAATAAATGGGGTGTAAATGGGGTGCTGCCTGTAGTAGCTCCAGAACTACGGACTGGTATTACCGCTATTTTTATTTGTTCCAGGAAGTGGCTGATAAAGAGATTGCTGCCCTTCCCCGGGACAGCTGCCCAGTGAGGATCCGTAATCGATGTGTTCTGACATCCCGTCCACGAGCCGTAGTGTGGCGATGGAGGTTAAGCCGAATTGTCTTCCGCCATCTGGCTGACCATGCACAGCTCTCTGGAGTACAGAGAGCAATGTGGTGAGCCACCCCCAACAAGGCTTTTCTTCAAAACTGAGTTCTGTTTCAACTCCTAGGATGAATTAAAGACAAGTTATATAACTTGCAGTATGTAAGGAATGGGGGGGGGCTAGACCTATTGGTAGAAGACCCCTAACCAGAAGGGGGCAACCTTGTTTAAATTTGTCAAACCTTCCACACTTGCTCCTCTTGCATATTTAAAAATGACAAGAAAAAATAAAGCAGTCCCACACTTGGATTTTGTTTGTCCTTTGCATTTAAGGTTTGATATATAATATTACATTGTTGCAGGGTGTATATTGCTAGCAAATCTGAAAATATCACACAGACAGAGAATTCAGATACACTACATAGTTACTACATCTATTTTCTTCCTGACTAGGCTGCTAAATGGATCGGTGCAGCTCTCACTGACACTAGATGGATTGCATGGTCCAAAAACAATGGCTAGAAACATGAGGGTTTAAGTAAATATAGTTATCCTATGTTTTGCAATTCCTGTGGGTGGGACTAGTCCTGTTATTTTGACTATTGCAATAATTACGTTACAACTTGTCAGTCCATCACTCTCCTCATTGAATATCTCCACAATGACAGATTGGCACAAATCCTCATCAGCCCAGAGGAAGCAAGAGTGAAACATCACTAACCCTGTCCCCTGGAACCTCCCAGCAATGTACTTAACAGTCCTATTACATGCTAGTTAATTCACATGCTTCAATAGTGCTCTTGAAATAGGCACCATCAATCTCTGCAGAAAAGTATATGAAGCTTTCTCTTTCCCTTGTCTGTACATGGAGATTATGCATACCTGCCCTGAAATCTATTTCCTCAATAGTTAGAAGCGAAAGGTTCTTATACAGAAGTTGGGCAGGTGTAGGAAGTAAGTAGATGTTGATTTCAGACAATACACAGTTGCACTCAAACTAGCTTACTTATTTTTATCAATTTCACAAAAAGCACTTAAAAGCTTTATGGAAAAAGGGCAACACATTTGAAGGAAAAGCTTTTCTGCATGCTTTATTTCCCATCTCCAACCTGAAATGTAAAACTTCTTTTTTGCGTGGAAGATTATGTAAACAGCACACTTTCTCTGATCTCAGCAGACGCCCCATACAAAAGATGTACATTTAAGATGGGTATTTGTTCAAATATCTATTGGTAAATCATCTTTGACTTGCTTTTCTCGGCTCTCAACCCAGGCTTTGTTAATTGACCTCTTCATTTCATCATCGCCTTCAGCATACATCTTTTTCAAGAGATTCATCAACCCTTCACTCGGGTCCGAGGTGTCATAAGCAGCTTTCCTGGAGCATACAAATATACAGAAAATAATTACCTTGCCAGTTAGTTACACACAAAGTTTGGTATGCATTAAGATTTAAATACAAGTAAACAAGCTGTGGGTTAAACCACAGAGCCTAGGGCTTGCCGATCAGAAGGTCGGCAGTTTGAATCCCCACAACGGAGTGAGCTCCCGTTGCTTGGTCCCTGCTCCCGCCAACCTAGCAGTTTGAAAGCATGTCAAAGTGCAAGTAGATAAATAGGTACTGCACTGGCGGGAAGGTAAACAGCGTTTCCGTGTGCTGCTCTGGTTCGCCAGAAGCAGCTTTGTCATGCTGGCCACATGACTCGGAAGCTGTACGCTGGCTCCCTCGGCCAGTAAAGCGAGATGAGTGCTAAAACCCCACAGTCGTCTGCGACTGGACCTAACTGTCAGGGGTCCCTTTACCTTTACCTTTAAACAAACAGTAAAATAATGAGAGCTCCAATCCTAAACCTGTTTACCTGAAAGTTTTATTAAAAATCAGTGGAACATATACAGAGGGATTGTTATGATTAGACTAAGAGTAACTGGCTGCGAGAGAGGAAGCCTGGATACCTTTATTACTGTCTTGTTTCTCCCCACTTCTGCTTACAAACCTCCCAACTCCCAAATATAAATTTGTGCCCCCTCTCTTATAATCACAATACTCATGTTAAAAGTACATACATCAGACCTCAGCAAGTAAGAGGTGGGAACATGAAAAAGTACAGACATTAAACCTATCACTTGCGCTTACTATCTCTTCTGCATTACACCACACCTGCAGCCGCTCTGGTAAACTATCCATATATCCCCCAGGAAGCTTGTTTTGTAAATTGAGAACCTTGGGTTTTGCTACAGGACAAATTAGTTCCTGAACAGCTGACATTCAATGTAGTATTAATTCCAGAAAGTGACATGGCCCTTTTGTGCAGCAATACAAGCAAGCAACTTTTGCATATATTTAGTGGAATATTAAGTATTTGTGTTCTTGTAAGAACACAGGGAAGGTTTCATTAAAAATACTGTGGCCTGTTTCAGGTATGAGTAGTAAGAACCACCAGTAGGAAAAAACAGTTTCTGCAATAAATGTTTACAAGCAAAGATTAAAAGCTCATCGTGTTGCAGTTTAGAAAGACATGGAATTGTATTCTATTATGAAAATGAACAAGTTATAAATAAGATGATCTGCAGACAAAATTATTGAAGTGGCACAATTTGAGCCACTTATAATGGAACCTGGATTAGACTTTTGCCTCAAAGTCTTTTAATTGCCAAAACTGTAAAGACCATGACAATAACTCAGCATAAAACACCAGCTCAACTGACAAATATTTTGCATGGATCAACACCACTTTGGGTTAACAAGCCTAATCTGCAAGTCCTTTTTTTTCTAGCAAACACAATGCAACAGAAGAAGAAATAGAGGTGCACTTACTCCTTCTCTTTAGTCTCTTTTTCAACTTGTGTTAGGCACTCCCATTTTTCCTCTTGCTTTTTCCTACATAATATCAATATCATATCTGTTTTGATCTGCAAAAGTAAGAAAAGCACTATAAAAAGTGAAACAAGGTGGCAGAATTACCGAACAGGCTAAGCATCAATAACTTTATTTTTAAGAGTATTTAAAGAACGACAATTCAATTATGTGAGTTAAAATATAGAATATGAACAACAGGCAGAAACAACAAAAAAGGGGCAAAATGAGCAGGAGAGATGGCATTGTATGAGCAATTTTCGCTCACGTAAAGTATACAATAAACTAATCCTGTGCAACACTTTTGCCAGCCAAAACCACCCACTGAATTTGTTGTGAAACATTCAGAATGGGGCTCGTGTTAGCAGTATGTTGTCAGTAATTTGAGACAAGATAATCGTTTTCACCAATCTGAACATTTTTTGTGTTAAATCTCTACACAAATCTCAGAATAAATGCTCTCTTATATACAAGTGCTGTTTCTCTACTAGACAGGTCACATGATTGTAATTTGAAGGTTGCAAGATACAGTATGTACATTCTCTTGGGTGCAGCAAAAATGTCTTTCAGCTGCACCCAAGAGAAAGAATCTATCCTTCTCAAGTTCAATACTGCCTGCTAAAGCCTAAGAAACTACATATAACATGGATGAGACTAGGCCCCTTAGATGGCATCAAAGTGCTTCTGCTAGTGCAGAGACTTGTGGCTGTGCAACGTAACTCCACTCCCTCACCCAGAGGTCCCCACAGCTCTCCAGGGCTGATTTAGGGAGGGGAAAAACCATGGTGCTAATGGAAGCTCTTCTTTGGATACCGTTCATTCTCCCCTACAGACTGGTTTCTTTGTGAAAGACTCTCTCTCGTTATGTCAAGTGGTACAGCTCAGATTTGTGACCTCAGGGACAAGTGGGCCTCTGAGGTATGTGGCTGACTGACCTCTATCGCCCAGTAATATTGAAAACAGAACGTAAATATATGGGCAGGAAGCCTATCAAGAAAAGGCATCTATCCATCTTGAAACCACAAGCTACAGAACTGATCACTTACCCCCTGCCAAGTGCCTAATGACTAATCTGCAGCAAGTGTGGAAATCATAGGAATCTACAACAATCTTAGCATGTACTTGAAAAGAAGCACTTACCTTCCAGGAGCTGCTTTCCACAGAGATGGGTTTCAGAAGATTGTTGAATGTCATAGTGTAGTTCTTGTTATTCAGATTCTTCACCAGCAGATCAAATGATCTAGAAGGAAGAAAAGATTAATCAGAAAGGCACAGTCTTGATTATCAAATTCAGAGAAAACTGGCATGGAAAGGGGGAAAAATAAATTTCTCTGCACCTAAAACCTGGTATCACAAATCTAGAATTACTTATATGACATAATTGAAGCAAAAGAGCTCGAAAGGGAAAACAACAATAAATACTACAGAGATAACAGAAGCGGGTAAAAGTCAAGCCCAGAGACATTCGCATTAAACTGTAAGGAAATTAGTGCAACTTTAAGACACAGTAAATAACGATTTGGTGACACGATTGAGTTGCCTAGATGCCAATAGACACAAGTCCCGTAAGCCAAAGCAAAGCAAAATAAATTGGCCCATCAAATCGAACTGTCCAGCGATTAACCAGAGCTCAATCAACAGAAGCAATTATGGCAAGCAGACAAGAGAAACGAAGTGGAGATGGAAGTAAGAAAAGTGGGGGGGGGTGGAAATGGAACTCCCAGGAGGAGCGAGGAGTTGGGGGCAAAATCTAAAGAAAAAAGGCATCAAACTGAGAGGTATAATATGAGAACAAGCACCAAGGGACAAACAAAGCAAGAAATGATTCAAGACACAATCTGTACTTCCTGGCATTTAATGAAATACCCACCTTTCTGTGAAGTGCACCTTCACATTCTCAGCTGGGAGATGCTGAACTCCACTTAAAGTGATGTAGATTTTCAAAAATTTATCTGACTGATCCCAAGCTAAAGGGATTAAAAGAAAGCTGTATTTATTACATTCATGATTCCAAACTGCTCTCCCTAGGTGATGACTCCTGGAAATCTTAATGAGCAATTTCTTCACCTAAGATTTTAGCAGGCACTGCCCACACCACTGCAAACAATTCTGGCAACCATAAGGGCTAGAAACATGTTTGTTTTTAATGTAAACTGGGGTTGCCAGGAAACAATTATGCATCAAGTAACAGTTATTATGGTTTTCATGTGCTCCTGTAGAATCACAAAAAATCCCTTGTTCATGACATAAGAAGTATATCAATCTCTGCACAATAACCTACTTTTCCATATATCCAACCTATGATTAATTGATTAAAAATTATATACACTGGCTGTGATGCTAAGCAGTTTACTAAGCAGTTTACAAGGCTATTCTCTTGATTCTCTTGTATTAATTCAAAAGGTATGGGTGGGTCAGACCTACCATAATTGTTGATTTTCACTGTGTATCCTGTTGGAGCCGGTCTTTCTTCTTCAGATGTTTCTGCTTTAATTTTGACTGGTAGCTGGTTCTTGATTTCTCTTTCTATCTTATTCTTTTCTGCCAGCAACACATCATGAACTCTTTTTCTTGATGCTTTTTTCAAAAGCTCTTTCACCTCATCTAAATCTTTATGTAGCTGGATGAAACACATAGAGTACACAAATCTGTAAGCTGCCTTGAAAGCAAGTGCGGATAAAGAATTTAAACAATCCATACAGTACACATCAAAGCACGAAGTGCAGAACAGCAGTTAAAGCCACAAAAAGCACATTAAGGAAATAATCAGGCAAACTAAAGTATCACAAAATAGCGTACAAATTTTTGGCATTTCCACAGAAACTATCCAGCCTGGAGAAATTGCAAGCTTGCACATTATTTTGTGTTATTTTGTTTGGTCTAAAAAGACACTCCAAAAGGTGCTAACCTTTAAAGCCCTAAACAGCCTCGGTCCTGTATACCTGAAGGAGCGTCTCCACCCCCATCGTTTAGCCCGGACACTGAGATCCAGCGCCGAGGGCCTTTTCGGTAGTGGCGCACGCCGTGTGGAACGCCCTCCCATCGGAGGTCAAGGAGATAAACAACTACCTGACATTTAGAAAACACCTAAAGGCAGCCCTGTTTAGGGAAGTTTTTAATCTGTGATATTTTAATGTATTTTGCTATTTGTTGGAAGCCACCCAGGGTGGTGGGGGAAACCCAGCCAGATGGGCGGGGTATAAATAATAATAATAATAATATAGATATTGAGCATTTTGTATGGGTCGACACTAAACTTTTAAAAAATGAAACTAGATTCTATTGTCATTTAAAAGACATCATGATAAAAAGTTGTGAGGAAGACACTGGGAACAAGAGACAAGAGATGAGACACCACTACTGGAAAGCTCCCCTCTATAGTTAGCACCTGCCTAAATTCAGAAGATCGGGCAATCTGGAGAAGAGAAAACATTAATACTTTCACTCAAGAAAGTAACAAATGGTGGAATGGATGTCAGAACAGATCTTTTCCATGCTATCCTTTACAGCAGGCATCCCCAAACTGCGGCCCTCCAGATGTTTTGGCCTACAACTCCCATGATCCCTAGCTAAAAGGACCAGTGGTCAGGGATGATGGGGATTGTAGTCCAAAACATCTGGAGGGCCGAAGTTTGGGGATGCCTGCTTTACAGTCAAGCAGGAATGAATTTGTGCCTTCTGGTTCCATGTAACACTAGACCCCTCTTCACAATTTGCCCTCCCTGCCTAAATGCACGAAGAGGTGGGGGTGCGGCAGCACAAACCTTTTCACCCTGCTCCTGATGTCACATGCTCCCCACACCCTTCACACTCACTTCTGCATTGAGTGTGACATTTGCAGAGGGCATACCATTACAGGGCACTAGGTTCTGAACAAAAGGGAATCCTACACAATCACAGTACAGTGGTACCTCTGGTTAAGAACTTAATTCATTCCGGAGGTCCGTTCTTAACCTGAAAATGTTCTTAACCTGAAGCACCACTTTAGCTAATGGGGCCTCCTCCTGCCGCCGGAGCACGATTTCTGTTCTCATCCTGAAGCAAAGTTCTTAACCCGAGGTACTATTTCTGGGTTAGCAGAGTCTGTAACCTGAAGCGTTTGTAACCAGAGGTACCACTGTGTATGTTGTCCTGCTCTTGCCATTGTCCTGCTCACTGAAGAAAGGGGGGTAAGCGGGGCCAATGGAACATGCAATATTGAGAATGTGACCAGGAAGCACCATCCCAATATGGCAGGGGTTCCCAACAAAATTTTCTCGAGGACCCCTCATCGAGCCGCTATTGTGACAAGGACCCCCATTAATTCCTAATCCTAAAATTAAAAAGTGAGAGCCAAATTAAGAGTCTTTTTATGAGTCCAGGGAGGAGGGAGGGGAATGGAGAAGACAGGGTACCTGCGCAGTAGCGCACAAATGAAGCCGACGCGCGCAAAGCATCTTGGGGAGGTGAGCGTTAGTAGAATGCGCGTGTTGCCTCTTTGCAAAACAGTAGTGTTTGTAAAGCGCCACCTAACGGCATACAGCAGAACTACTGCCTCATCTAATTCTTGTTTTGCGCTAGACTCTGCTCATGCAGGAAGCGGCCAAAACAAAAAAATCTGTTATCATACGAAATATATTTAATATATTTTTTATTCTAATAGCATCTTGCGGACCCCTCTGGCATAGCTCGCGGACCCCTGGGGGTCCCCGGACCACCTGTTGGGAACCACTGCAATATGGTAATAGTAATAATAACAACAACAATGTACAACCTGTGTACAATGAAATTAACCAAGCCTCAATTAACCCCAAACACTCAATCTCATTGCACTCTGTGTGCTTGTCGCACAACACACAAACCCCAAAAGTCAGTTGCACTATATTATTTTCCGTTCAGCAGCCTAACAGCCCACGGATAGAAACAGTTTTTTAGCCTCTTGGTACGCCTGACTATACTGTCCGAGGGTAGAAGATTAAAGAGGTGCTGGCCAGGGCATGAATCGTCCCTGAGATTTTTTTTCTCGCTCTCCTAAGGCAACAATCCCTTGTGATGTCATCTAGCGGGCTCAGGGGACAGCCCATGATATAATGTGCTGTGTTCACCACCCTCTGTGCAGTGGTACCTCGTGTTAAGAACTTTACTTCAGGATGAGAACAGAAATCACGCAGCAGCAAAAGGAGGCCCCATTAGCTAAAGTGGTGCCTCAGGTTAAGAACAGTTTCCTCCCCCCCCCCCCATGCAAGGAGCTCAAGAAGGTGAACACAGTTCTCCTCCCACTTCATCCTCAAAACAACAACCCTGTGAGGTGGGTGTGGGTGGGAGCCAGTGAGTGGCCCAAAGCCCCAGTGTTTGAAATTCCCTAGGCGCCAGGCACCTTTTGCTACTGGCGTGGGTCCAGTTACAACTACAGTTGTATCTTGGTTCTCGAACGTAATCTGTTCGACTTCCTAAAACCAAGGTGCAGCTTCCGATTGGCTGCAGGAGCTTCCTGCACTCAAGTGGAAGCCGCGTTGGATGTTCAGCTCCCAAAAAACGTTTGAAAAGCCGAACACTTACTTCCAGTTTTTTGGCATTCAGGAGCCAAAATGTATGAGTACCAAAGCGTTCGAGAAGCAAGGTACGACTGTACATGGAGATTTCTGGGCACCAGGTTGGCAAATGACATCTCCATCGAGCCAGCTGACTTGTGTGTGGCAAAAGATGTACGTTGTTATTGCTATTAGCCTTTATTGGCTCAAGTTTAAACAATAAAATCATAAAATCATCCAAATGCATTGATAATCCAAATAAATCAGGAAGCTTTAGCTTTA
Organism: Zootoca vivipara; assembly: GCF_965207765.1. Taxonomy (NCBI): domain Eukaryota; kingdom Metazoa; phylum Chordata; class Lepidosauria; order Squamata; family Lacertidae; genus Zootoca; species Zootoca vivipara. The sequence goes on from NC_142590.1 coordinate 5,162,913, forward strand.
AAGTTTTTGTCTTTTCCTTCTGCACTGCTGTGCTAATCATGGACATCTTAGTCCTCCATCATCACATCAAGGAAAGTAAGTGCAGGGCTGAGTACAGATATACTTGACTCTGCTGCAGCCTTTCCACAGGCCTCCCAAATGGAGCTGACAGAGCAGAGTTTTAAAACTCTGCCTTAGTCCATGGTTAATGCCATTTCCATTGTGTGCGTTTCTCCTTCTTGCGTACTGGGACAAGTGAATCATTGTAAGAGCAAACTACAATCAAGCAATGCAGTTGAGATAATAGAATCCTAGAATTGGAAGGGACCCCGAGGATCATCATGTCCAACCCCCTGGCAAATACACATTCCGTTGTGGTGATGGTAACGCAGGTTTAAGGGGCCTTTTGGAGCCTAGCTTATATATCTGAGTTTCTAGCACCCCCTGGTCTCTCCCAGGCTCCTAGCCCTGCCTTTTTCCCAATGCGCCGCAATCTGCCGCCAACTGTAACGGAATTCCCCTTCTATACTTGGGGAAGGTACTTGTGTCGTCGTTCGGACTATTTTGCCTTGCTTCGTCCTATTTTATTTCATCTCTTTTCTCTCCTTTCCCACCCACCTCTTTTATACCATTTTTAAAGGGGTCGTTTCTCCGTCCTCGCAGGGGGTTCCCGCGCTCTGCACATGAGCAGGAGCCCCCTTCTTCCTCCCTCTCCGCCCCGTGAGCGGCCTCCACCGATCCCCTCAGCAACCTTTCAGAAAGGCGAGGGGCCCCCAGAGCCGACCGACCGCCCGCCTTCGCCTCACCTCCTCCATGGCTGGAATAGGTGCCCGACGAAGCGGAGTCGCGCACGCGCACCACGCCGCCCAACGCTGCCCCTCCCCCGCCCCGGACGAGACGCAGAAGCGGCGACGGTTGGCGCGACCAATCAAAACCGCGCCGCTTCTGCGCTTCTCTCATCGCCACGCCCCACCGCCACCCCCGAACTTTCTGACCTTAATCGTCACTGCTCTGCGCCCAGCCCAGCCAATAGCCGCAACGCGCCCATACAGGAAGCGGAAGAGAGAGAACTCTGGGAGGGGACCGTTTTTTAAGCGGAGATGGAAACGGAAGAGGCGCGTCTCATTTTTCTGTATGCGTAGTTTCCGGGTTCAATCTCTGAGAAGTCGTTCTGTAGTTTTTTTTCTGCGAGGGCGAAAGCGAAGGCTGCGTGTTGAATTATAGACATATATAATTTATATATTTATTTATTTATGCAATATGTATGGAGAGAGAGAGAGATTGCACTTATATCGCACCTTTTTCTCCAAGGACCGCAAGGTGGCCTGCGTGGCTTTCCCACCTTCCTCCTCCATAGAATCGTAGAATTGGAATGGGCCCCTCAAGAATCATCTAGGCCCAACTCCCTGCGACGTAGGAATCCTCACAACTCCTCTGTTAGAAGATCAGCCGGAGGCAGGGACTGACCCAAGGCCACTCCCAGTGAAGTTCATGGGCAGAGTTCACTACCAGGTCCTAGTGGAAACGCTCTTAACCACTTAGGTCTTTCAAAAATGTTTTTCCCACCCCACCGCTCTATTTCAAATATTAAGTAAGAATCTAAGGAGAGCCTGCTGGATCAGGCTAATGAGAGCCAGGCTGGATCAGTAGCTGCAGATGAGAAATCTAATTGCATTTAGCCCAGCTTCCTGTTCTGACAGTGGCAGATCAGATGCCCCAATGGGAAGCCCGCAAGCAAGATCTGAGCACAAGAGCACTTTCTCCCCTCCTGTGACTTTCAGAAACACGTTCAGAAGCATGGCTACTAGCCATCAATAGCCTAATTCTCCTCCATAAATTCGTCCAATCCTCTTTTAAAGCCATCCAAGTTGGTGGCCATCACTGCCATCCACATGACACAAATTGACAGTGGTTGAAACTGAAGGAGTGCTGTTTGACTGGGCAATAAAGTCCACCATTATTATATATTTAGCAACATCCAATATACCAGCCTTCGCCATTCTGGTGCTCTCCAGAGGTTTTGTACTAAATCATTCATTGAAACTATTCCTGTTCTAGTTGGCAAAGATTTCTATGTAATGCAAGGCATAATTTTGTACATAATCAGATTCCCAGTTTTAACTATATATTTAGTAAAGGAAATGCAGGCTCTGGGGCTGCAAAAACTGAACTGTAATGGTGGGGAGAATTAACCCTTCCACAGTGGCTTAAAAAAAATTCAGAGCTTCCTTTCCATTTCAGCCTTCTTGAGTCTTATTTCTTCCCCATAAGTGAGAAAGTGTGCAGGGCAGGGGAAATTTTACTACAGAAATGCCAACCAAGAAAGGATTTCACTCCCACGTCCCACCTGCATTTCTTCCCAAATCTTCCCTCACATACAAATGTAAGGCTGCCATTGCTCAGCCCCCATCAGAGGATTTGAAGCATCTCATTGCAATTATTGATTTGCATGGCCTAGGGAGGAGAGCGTAAGAGAAGGCAGGCTGAACAGCAGCAGAAGTTTGAATAAAGGTAACTGAGAGCAGCAATTATAAGGAGAAAAGTTTGTGGGGAGCCCTAAAACCTTATGATCTAGCTGCAGCAAGGATTCAGAAAGGCAGAGTCTGTTATATATTCCCTGCTGTTACAGTCCTAATTGGTATGGGGGATGGATCCTATAGGCAAACTAAAGATTCCCAATGGCACAAGATTTGGTCCACTCCTCCTCCAAGTCCACTAGTTTTTAACACAGGTTCCGCTAGCTCATATTGTAAGAGCCAGCTCCTTATGGTGGCAGGGTTTTAAGATACAAGGAACATATTGGCATATGTGGTAGCACTGTAACTATGTACACAAGTTCTGGAAGCTGGTTGTAAATTGGTATTATTGTTGGCAAACGGGTCACCTTGGACACGAAGTTGTGTTATTTATCCATTTCTGATGGTGCCAATGCTGCCTTTCTCTATCTGTTGGTTACTGCTCATTTAGTGATCTCAAGGATGGAAGGACACATCCTGTTACTCTCTGGATTTGTGGATTTAAAGGTCATGCTTATTGCCATTTCTGAAAAACTGACTCATAAAATCCTTGCTGCCAGAGTTCATGCGGACTCCCCAATTTCTTCTGCTTGGGGACTGTTTGTACTAAATGTAAGTTTATTTGGCATTAATGATTATTTGATGTTTTGTATAAATATGAACCTTATATTTCACTCTGGAATATATCTAATGCTACTGATTATTATTCTGTCATCTTGTTTTTAATTCCTCTTGGTCATAAATATAATTTTAACTGTGTTATGTATTTTTATTTGGTCTTAGGTATCTTTTTTTGTAACCACTTAAACTTCACAAGTAAATAATATTCATTTGTATATGCCCTCCCACAGTACATACTATTTATTAAAAAAACCAACACAACCAAATGTGGATGCTAACCACAGTATTAATATGTTTGGTTTGGCCCTCAGTTATCATGAGCAAGTCAAACTTTGCATTATAGTGTTGAAAACTCCTGATGGCAAATATGCCCAACAATGAAACACAAAGTGAGCATCATTAAACTTTATTGTAGAGAACTGACTGATAGGCTATTGCGTTAATTTGGGTTAAAATCAGCACAGAACAATGTCCCAGGAACACTTTTCATAACATGGAAACCAAGTACATAACCAACTTCTTATCCAGTAGTGATGTTGACCTGTGAGACATTATTATACACATTACACATAATAAAAAAAATATTTCCATCAATTTAAGCAATAGTATAATTCTCCATGGAATAAGCATTTCTATAAACATTTTATGTTAAATTCAAAAATGTAACAAATGTTTTTTTGCACTTTAGAAAGATATAAAACAAGTATGATTTCCAGACAGACACAGGAATCTTCTGAAAAATTTGTTCTGCCAGTCAAAGGTGAAGGTCACCTTCCATCAAAGCATTTTGGACACATTTTACCAGGACCAGGAATGTCTCCTACACAAGCCCTGTGCAAAAGAGCAAAGGGTGCAATCCACTAGGAAGTTCTGCTAGCTTTGATTCAATTTGAAGGTGAGTCCTCCAAAGAGCTTTTGTGAGATTGTGCCCCAAGTCTGCTGATTGGCAAAAGAGAACAGAGGTGTGGGAAAGAGCTATTTCCCTTATTTGCAATATACGGCATAAGTTACGGAATGCTTAAAGGCAGCATTAAAGTAGATGTGGTTTTATGCATGTTCTCATTTAGTAGCTTTACACACACAAAAATTAAAATTACTGTTGTTCCACTTGTTATAGATGTGGCCTGAGACTCAAGCCTTAAAACAACAGGTGCATCTTGGCAGGGTGCAACATTAGCTGTAAACCTTTGAACTGATCTACCAGAAAACGCTCTGGCATTATAATAAATGTGCTTTTTCTTCATTATTTTACCCTGCCTTCTATCTCTTCTCCTAAAGTGGGGAAAAACTGTCTTATAAATAATTATGAATATTTTTAGCAACATATGGAACACATAGTTCTGAATTACTTGCTCCTCAGAGTTGAACTTCTAGGCATACAAAATAACATGTAAAATATGAAGGTACCAGGATGTGGCAAGGCAGCTGGGAACGAGTATTCCACATAAAACAGGATTCTTTAAATAACTTCCCTTCGGAAAGGGCCACATCAGAACAAATAAAAGACACTGAAGGAATTGGTTTGCAGGCTGGCTCTCCTGCCTGTCTCCTGCTTCCCCTTTTGAACAGGTGCTATTGGGTGAATATCCAAGGGGTTTCAAGCTGCTTTGTCCATTGTGCTCTTGGTGCTTGGAATCCAGCTGGAACTATGTGCTGCCCTCTTTGGGTGACGACGGCAGCTGAGCCTGAGCCTGAGCCTGTTGTTGTAGTGGCTGTGTGCCAGTAGCTGTTTTGATAGAGTTCAGGGTTTTGCTAAACCAAGAGTTCTTGGCAGCTTGGATTTCACTCATAAGTGCTCCTCTCTGGTGTTCTAGCTCCTGTGAAAGGAAAGCAGTCCAGTGCTGATCAGATAACTATTCAGGAGGGCTTAGACATTTGAGTCATCTTTTGATGAAATTAACCAGCTTAATAAAAATTGTTGCCAAGTTTATAGATAATTTCCAATGTTGAACTTCACATCAACAACTTATATCTGCTTACATTACAATGTAATGTATGGGGTGTTAGGGGAGAGGCAGTACCCCTGGTGAGGGACACATTGTGCTCCTTTGGGACAGTTTGTCCCCCTTTGGTCCCCACCCTGCACTCAGCTCTCACCTGTGGCTCTAGAACAGCGTTTCTCAACCACTGTTCTGCGGCACACTAGTGTGCCGCGAGACGCTGGCTGGTGTGCCGCGACGTGCGGCGACGAGAAGGGCAATTTGCCTTGTCACGTGCCTGGCGGCCGCCAATACACATCACTAACCCGCCGGAAAGCAATATTTCTCCTCCTCTTTCCCAAAGCTCAGTGCAAACGAGCCTGGCGGCCGCCAATACACTACACTAACCCGCCAGAAAGCAATATTTGGCAAGTGTTTCTTACAGTCATAATTATAATATAGGGCGGCACAGAGTTAAATTTTTTAACTTTTTTAATGGTGGTGTGCCTCGTGATTTTTTTCACGGAACAAGTGTGCCGTGGCCCAAAAAAGGTTGAGAAACACTGCTCTAGAAGCTGTCAGCATGTGACAGTGGTCAAACCCTGGAAACGGCTTTGACTGGTCGGCTAAAGCAGGTAAAGCTGGCTGATGGGTCTTTAACCTTGGTGAGTTAGGGACTTCTGCTGCATGGAAAGATAGGCTCTAGCAGATTGAGTGGACAAGACCAACAGCGGTCCAACAGTCAGGAGGAGGAGGAGGTTTCTACATGTGCTGTAGAGGCAAGTGTGGGGCAGATGGAGCTCAGCAACCTGGAAAGGTAGCCCATCTAGAAGAAGGAAAACTCTGATCCTAAACCTTCATTGGTTTGTGGGATATCTTTGGGAGAAGAAAAGGCTAAGGAGTAAACCCTACACAAATCCGGAGCAGAGTCCCTAAAACGGTTGCATGGTGCCTTCTACGCCTCCTGGCAACACCTGCAGCCAAGCTGGTGCCAAACGTATCGCTCTGCTTTCCTCTGGACCATATCAATGAGGCTAAGAGGGAGTTCTTGCTGTCTGGGCAGCCGACAACCTCCATACACGCTGCCCAGGTTTGCACCCTGGGGAGGTCACTTCAGTGCTGCTAATGTAGTGGTTTTACTTCACTTCCAGAAGTGCACTCCATTGTCTCTTGAGACAGATGGATGCCAGCAACAATGTAATTTGTGAGTTGTATGTTTTTAATTTTTAAAAAGTTCAGTGTCAATCCTTTTAAAGATTATTATGAAAATCCTTCTCAACAGATTTGCAAGGAACACTTAAATAAATAAAACTGGAACCCCTTCTCTCCTAATGAAGCAAAGACAAAGCAACCACCCCTGCAAATTAACAGAGGAATCCAAATGAAGACTGGAGTGCGGTGGATTCCCCACTGCACCCCCAAAGCCCTGCCAGCAATTGATGTGCAGAATGGAAGGGGAAAGGGGTAGTTTATTCCTCTGTGTCACTACACCAGGGGGATGAAGCAGTTTTGGATTCAATCACAGGATTCTCATCACAGGAGTCCCACCAAAGAATGCTTCATTGTCAATTAATACGTTTGCCTCAAAGACATGCTATCTGTCCCTCCAATACAGCTAGATGGGTAGAAAAGGTATAGTTCATTCTTTACCATACCAAGAGATGCAACAACGGTCTATTTTCAGCAATGCAGTACAGCATGCATAAAACGGCATTACCTGTATTTTGCATTTGGCTTCCACAAGTTGTAGTTTGGTCTGTGCCAGGTCCAGCTCCATCTCTCTCAGCTGCTTTTTAAGGGCATCTTTCTCGTCATCCGTGTCTGCTCTTGGGCTCTCTCTCGGTACAGCAGGCACTTTCAATGTCCCCTCTTTACTGAATAGTTCACTACAATGTTTGCAAGCCATCACCTTGCCCTGAAATAGTCAAATCAGAGAGTCAGTTGATAGTTATGATATCAAAGAGGCTGCTCACTATGCTAAGGTGATGTTGTGAGTTGCAACTACAAAGTCACTGAGCAGATAGAGTTAGGTTGCCCAATGTGGCTCTTCCTGGCCAAAAGGATACCAGAATTTACTAACTGAAGACAACATATTGTAAAAAGGTATAACAACATCTGGGACCAGTTTGGCATGAAAATCTGAGACCTCAAGACATTGTTGGTGCCAGAGACTGGCCACGTCCACTTTCAGAAACCTAAATCATATTCACACCACACATTGGGTGGTATTCTGCTTGGGTGAATTTCTGCTTGCTCAACATTCTCCCACTCTAGGCACATTCTGCCTTATAAATTTATCTATGATCAGAACCCTTATTAAACAGACTCCCGAACATGGGAAGAATGGCACATCTCAGATCACAAAATGATTCATGCATTATTTTTTACAAAGAGTCTCAATGTGATGTTAAAAGCCTTTTCAAAAGAGTACTGCCATCGTTTCCCTCTGCTGAAATGCCACCAAGGCAGTCTTTTTGCCAGATGGCCAAGCTATAGACCTACAATTGTTAACAATTAACACATGACTATTTTGAGGTAGATGCATGTCAGATTCAGAGTATTCTCACCTTTACCACTTCAAGTTCCTCTTTATTGGCTGCCTGCTGCTTCTCCAGCCTGCTACTCAACTGAGAGCAAATCTAGGAGGAGATAATATACTTTCACTAACATTTATTCTCAAGGAAAAAGAAAATTTAACATATTTAACCAAGGCGTTGACATTTCATCTTCTTTTAGCCTCTTGAAAGCCTTTACTCTGTCAAAGAGTTGAAGTGATTAGAATACTAGCGTAACTTCCAGACTATCGGTATGTCGTGGGAGGGATTCAATCGCTTACCAGAAATTGAGGCTTGCGCAGTTAAAATGGATTAAAGTTTTCTGTCACAATAAATCCACTTTATTAAAAAGAGGCGACTTTTTGCAGTTAATGAAGTGACAGAGAAATTCATTCTAAGTTTGGGATAAACAACTGATTAATGGTAAGATGCAATGTGCAAGCAAATCAGGATGAAAACTCATTGTTATATATCCTCCCCCTGCCCAACAAATCAGAATAGATATTCTGTAAAGACCAGGTCAGGACGAATGCTTAATGAACAGGTAGTCTGGATGGGCCCTAGGTCCTAGGAGAACACAATCCGAATCCCCACTCAGCCATGAAGTTCACTGGGTGGTCTGGGGCCAGTCACTAGCTCTCAGTGAAACCCACCTCACAGGGCTGTGGTGAGAATAAAATAGGAGAAGGGGAGAAAATCAAGCAGGGACTCTGGCTACAGGGGGCGCAAGGAGCATTCAACCCCCTCAATATTTCAAGGTAGGGAGATGAGCCCCCCAATATTGAGGGGGTCACAATCACCCCCCTGCCCCTGGGCGAGCACCAGAGTGGGGGAGGCAGAGTGCAAAATAAAGAGGGAGGATTCCCTGAAGCAACCAATGCTGGGAGGTTTCTGTTGTGTCCTGTATACCTGAAGGAGCGTCTCCACCCCCATAATTCAGCCCAGACACTGAGATCCAGCACCAAGGGCCTTCTGGCGGTTCCCTCATTGCGAGAGGTGAGGTTGCAGGGAACCAGACAGAGGGCCTTCTCGGTAGTGGAATGCCCTCCCAGCAAACATCAAGACAATAAGCAATTATTTTACTTTTAGAAGACAACTGAAGGCGGCCCCTGTTTAGAGAAGTTTTTAATGTTTGATGCTGTACTGTTTTTAATATTCGGTTGGAAGCCGCCCAGAGTGACTGGGGAAACCCAGCCAGATGGGCGGGGTATAAATAATAAATTATTATTAATTAATTAATTATTATTATTATTTGGAAGGCTGCAGCATTTCAGGAGGGACTTCGGTTTGGGCACTCAAAAACTATCCACAAGCGTGTGTGCGAGAGGGAGAAAAGGCAGGGAGAATTGGCTGGGATTGGGCTGGGCTGAGTGTTGGGAGAGCTACGGAGCCTCCCCAACTATCTCCCCCCCGCCACACACACACACACACCTTTTTTCTTTTGCCCATGGCTAGTCTGAATGTCTGATAAAAGGTGGATTAGGAAGGGAGTTGAGAGGCAGACCAATAGCTGATCCCAATGGGAGTATTTTTGTGATTCACGTGTAAGAGACTCAGGAATCGCTAGCCGCTTCTTTCTTTCAATGCCAAGGACAGCTACAAGTGCAGCTCCTCGCTGCCTGCCTCCCCCCTCCTCGGAATAGCCAAGCAATGTGCATGCAAAGAGAGCCACAAGAAGGCATCCTTAGGGTTCCTCTCCAGCCCGGGCGGGCGCGCTGGGCAATTTCCCCCCTCCCTCCCTCCCTCCCTCTCACACTCGCCAGCGCCTTCCAGGAAGGTGCTCTGGTGATCTTCAAAGTGATGCCCGCATGTCCTGAAAGGCCTGGCCGACCGGGGGGGGGGGCATTGCGTGACACCCCCCCCCCCCATGTTGGGCCCAACTCAGCGCGCCTGTAATCAAATATGCTACTTTGAATTCTTTGGAAGAAAGGTAGAATATTAAATAAATAAATATAATCAAAGTTATTCCCTCACAGGTCATTCATTGGTGAGCATTTCCAAGTCTGGTTATTAGCTCTATAAATTTGTATTGACAAACTTGCCTCTGAACATTTGGCACGGACTTGACTGGCAGGAAATACAAGCTTGTTCCTGAATTGTGAAGTGGATGGCTAGCTATTTAATTATAAGTATACATAGTTACTCTTCAGAAACTTACACATAGTGAAAGTGGAGATGAAAATATAGAATTATAGAGCTGGAAGGGACCCTGAGGGTCATCTAGTCCAACCCCCTGTAATGCATGAATCTCAACTAAAACATTTCTTAAAGCCCATTACCTGTTTATACTCTGCAATAATGGCTGCTGTCTTCTTTATCTCAGATTCTGCTTTCTCTAGCTGTTTTCTGAAGATCTCTTTTAACTTTTAATACAGAAGGAGAGAGAACATATTATCATTAAAGTTTGAGACACTTAATTAACTAATTACTTTCTGAAACATACCCTTTATCAACAATATTCTATATTCTCATTTCTCAACTCTCAGGCAATCTTAGCAGTTTCTTGCAACAATTTTAACCATATCTACTGCAGAAATAAATTCTACTGAATCCCATGGGGTTTACTCCCAGGCTAGGACTGTACCCTTAATCCCTAAAGTCTAGGGCAGGCATCCCCAAACTGCGGCCCTCCAGATGTTTTGGCCTACAACTCGCAGGATCCCTAGCTAACAGGACCAGTGGTCGGGGAAGATGGGAATTGTAGTCCAAAACATCTGGAGGGCCGAAGTTAGGGGATGCCTGGTCTAGGGTAAATGTTTCCTATAATTATTTGCTCTGGATTTTGAATCATTAGGAGCGTGTATCTGGTGCAATGTTTTCTCATCAAAGATGGTGGGAGAAATTCAACCCTGCGCTAAGGAGATCACTCTCTTCTTCTCCCCCCGCATACTGTTCCAGGGGTTGTCCTGCCCCAAGCATACATTGGATGTTATAACCTGACACATATTAGGCAATCATTGGTTGAATATATTACATGCACAAGGATATTCACTTCACATGGATTAGTCACTATGGTGTAATTACCTTTTTATATTGTTGCACTCAGTGGTAAAAGGTTGCATATCTGACACACCTTACTCTTTGAATGCATATTTATGTGTAGGGTTGCAACAGCAATTCTAAACAAAGTATAGCCTTGGTTGTGTTCATTAATCCAGAAGGAGCTCTCTTTTCCACACTTCCTTTTGTCCCACTGCTTTCCCCCAGGATAAACTGCTCTTTAGTGCTCAATTGGAGCAAAAGTCAATTTGGTTTTTTCCTGGATTTACCATTGGTAAAGATCAGGTTTTCCCTTGGGCAAGCAGAAAACTGCTTGGACCCATGCCTTCCAGGGACCCATGTCTTCATACCCTTTTCTGAACAATAGAAATTCCCATTGTTTGGCATACTTTAAATTAAGGAAGGAGAATCTGTAGTCTGGAAGAAAACTTGACCTATCAAGGTTTAAAATTGGGCCGCGAGGCTATTTTCCTCACACCACACCCGTCATCACTTTGATGGGTGAGGTGACATCAGCTTTTGGGCGGAGTGTGTGTATGTGCTTCAACTGGCTATGCACATAGGGAACAAGCATGCACAGCCAAATCTGCAGGATTTAAACCCCCACATTCTCTGATGATTGGGGTGGAGTGTTAAATCCTTATTAGGCTCCTGCAGGGAAAAGCACTGCAGTTTCCACATCATCTTATGAATAGAGCATTCAATCCTGCTGGCTGCTGCTTCACTGGCAAGTTCTCTGCAAAACAAATCCCTCTCCCCCACCTCCCAGGTCAACTTTGGCAGGTGGGCAAATTCACCCACCATTCAGACACCAGACAGTTAGCAGGTGGATGGCCCCACCTACCTGTCAGTATTGGCCTGCAGAGGGGAGGGGTCTACTTCACCAGCATGAAACCTCCATTCATCTGCTGGGTAAGTCACATGAAGTTGTCTAATCAAAGCATTGGAAACATGCCTCCAGCACATGGTTGACCCAACACATTTGGTGCCCAAGGAGAAAATTCCAAATGGTGCACTAATTAACATGAGGGGCAATTTGCTTGGAAATTATTGGAGTGGCACCAGGAGAATTTCCCAGGGAATTGCCTCCCAAGGACCAGGTGTTGCCTCCTGCTCTGCCATTATTAATGGTGCCCAACATCAGCACAAGGGCTAAACTTGTTCCCACTGTTGTTAGTGGAAGTCCCTTGAAATGCAATCACCTTTGGTAAGGCAATTTTTGTCTGGAACGTGACAGGGAGATTCCCTGAAGCTATTTATTATGTACACAACTACATCCAGCATAGTGCAACAACAACAACAACAACAAATTTTATTTATATCCCACCCTCCCCAGGCAGAACCAGGCTCAAGGTGGCTAACAACAAAATATATAATATATTAAGTGTAGTGGTTAGAGTGATGGACAAAGATCTGGGACACAAGGGTTCAAATCCCCACATAGCCATGAAGCTCCGGGTGTGACCCTGGAGTAGTCCCTGCCCCTCACAACCTAAGCTGCCCCACAGATTTCTTGTGAGGATTAAATGAGTGGGAAGAACTATGTATGCCACCTTGAGCAACCTTGTGAAAAAGGTAGGCGATACTGCAATCAATCCATTCATTTTCCATCGAGCTTCTAACAGGTCTCTCATGCTCAGGCTGTGCAGTGTGAAAGCAGCAGTGATTGTTCACGGGATCTTTAGTCAACATTCTCTATTTTGCCCTTTTGATATACCGTGTTTATATGCTTATTCTGCTTATTCTGCATATAGGTTAGTTGCCTCCTCTGCTGATCACTGAAGCTATTCTTACCTGGGCTGTTTCTTCTTCCTGTTTCCTCTTCTCCTCTTCAGTCTCCACTAGTTTTTGTTTGGTCAAAAGCAGCTCCTTATTCAAAACATCTGCTTTGTCTTCAGCCTGAGAATTCAAAGAAGGTCCCAGTTACACAACAAGACTGGCTCTTGAGCAACAAGAACACAATTTATCTGAGCCTCAATGTGGAGCTACCATTATCAATGGAATGTGCACTCCCCTGAAGATGTGTTAATATCTGCATGGAGGTGTGTGCTTGTGTGTGATATATGTATGGGCTTGTCATCTCTCTTGGCACTTTGAAGATAAATGCTTACAACATTATGATATAATGTATAGCCAAATACTGGGCCCAGAGAATTAGCCTCCCACATATCTCTTTACAATGAAATCTACACATGGGTAGCCATCTGATCTTTCATTTAAGTTAATTAAACATGCAGAAGGCTATTGGAAAGAGCAGAGTTGCATCCTTTGCTGGCACCTGAGGCACTCATGCACACACCGGGCGGGAGCGGGGGGGGGCGAGGCACAGAGGGTAAAGAAAACCTGCCGAGCCAGCCCAGCCCTCACTGCTGATGCTGCCGCCACCAGGTGGGCACAGGGCAGTGAGGGTTCACAGGACCACACTGTGCTGCCTGCCCACCCAGGGGGGAATCTGCTTGGCCGACGCAGTCCTTGGCGGGAACATCCTCCCAACACTGACCAGGAGAGGGGGCTGGGGACATGGCAGCAAGGCCAGGCCAGGCTCCAGGGCCCAGAGACCCCCAGCGGAAGGTAGGGTGGAACAGGGATCCTTGCAAGGGGGTTTCTGGTTCGCATTCCTTCAAAATCATGTGTTTGGGGCTACAGCCCCCTGGCCCAGCCCACGCTACGCCCCTGATTGGAAAAGCTCCTATTGGGTGAAACATTTACTTTTCTAATATCCATCTCTCAGAGATATTTATTATAGAATGGGTCTATACCTTCTTTTATCCAAGCACCTGCCTTCTCCTGGGCTTAGCCCAAATGTGACATGTCTTAAGTATATGGTAAGCCGTTTCTCTGAAAGTGGGGAAATGATTGGCCTTCATGAGCTCAGGGGTGCATAACCTTTTTCACCCTGAGGACCACATTCCCTCATGGACCATGTGGGAGCTCAATAGTAATTATGGCCAGAAGGACTCGTTTATATCTGCAACCCAATAACATAGTTCTTCTGGTCAATAAAAAATAAAAAATGAGAAAATACTATGCATTAAAAATATAAAAGAACTGTTGCAGCATAAAAATTTCCCAGCAGTGAGAGAAACCTAAAACCAAATTTACAGTTTAACTAAAAATGCACCACATACAAAAGTTCCAATTTTAAGATCCCATGGTTTAAAACAGGGAGACTAAAAGGGTCTTCACCTGGCAATGAAAAGACCACAAAGAAGGTGCCAGGTAAGACTCTCTGGGGAGGTTATTCCACAGCTTGAGTGCCATCACCAAGGCGGCCTCACTAGCAACCACTTAAATCACATGGTGAAAGAACTTGAAGATGGACCTCTGAAGAGGATCTTAAGGTAGTTATATACAGAAGGTGTGGATCTTGCAGGTAACCTAGTCCCAAGCCATTTAGGGTTTGAACGGTTCAGGCCAGCATTTTTAACACTAAATACCATTCACAAATATGAACCACCCACCCATAATAATAATAATAATAATAATAATAATAATAATAATGCTGTGATTCCTCTAATTTTGGCTTATAGCTGCCTACTGATGGAGGCTTTTCTCACCTGGTCCAAGTCATTCCGTAGAGCAATTTTGCTTGTTACAAGTTCATGGGCAAGGTCATCGTTCTCTTGCTCAAGCCGCATGCTGGCTTCCTGAAGCCTGCGGTTCTCCCTCTGCAGAAAGAGAGGAACCACCAAAACAGGAAGTTAACTCTTGCCAATATTGAAGAAGACACAGAGTAGCCGTGCAAGACATTTGAGCTGAAGAAAGGAAGTTTAGAAAGCGCTACTACTCAGAGTCCAGAAATAATGATATGTTGTTCACAAACATACTATGGACGGTTTGGTTTGAACCTAAGACTTGGTACCATAGGGAAGGATTAAGTTCCACTGATCATGTTCACCTTATTCTGCATGTGGCCCCTTGCCCTGTGATGATTAGCATGTGAAGCAAAGTGATTTTGCCTTTTTAAAAGCCTACAACCACAGTGTCATTCCTTGTCTCTTGAACTTAAATAACTATGCAGAATAGAGGGAGCACTAAAGGGACTAAAGTGGAACTCGACAAAGTTTAAAACCCTCTTTAAAACTACAAAAACACCCAAATAGCAGAAGAGCAATAAAATTAAAAATTCAGTAAAGTGCTTCCATTTGGTCCTCCTTCTCCTCAACAAATTTGATGAGCACACAACTTGCAGATTGTGAAAGAAGCAGGGAGAAAGTAAATTTCTTGGGTATGCAAATGTCATAAAGCAGAAGTAATACTGTACAGGTAAGGTAAGATTGCTGCTTTAAGGGCAACAGTGAAGCAGTTTCAAACTCTTCTCATGCAGAGCCTGCTGAGGAGACAAGAAAAGCATTGCTGCTAACGTTCTGTTGTGAGGAACATCCTGAATCAGGTGGTGTCCAGGATCACTCACATGTGTTCTAGGGATCATGAAGGCACTTGTGGTAAACATAGAGAAGAGTTCACTAAGCCATGCCTCTGGACACAAAAGTGTGCTCTATATTTTTCCATAGCTTTCTCCCTGAATAGGGACCATATTAGAATGTTGAACCCAAATAGCCTGTACTGAAGTATTTTTTGTTGCATACAAAATGTAGGAACAATATGACATCACTCGCAATTTATGAACGGACTGCTTACAGGTGCAGATTCTGTATGGATAAATAGGATAACATTTGGAATGAGCTTATACAAAATGTTGTAGGGTATTAACATTTACTAGGACAATAACACTATACCACTTTAGACAAGAATGTATGGGAATATCATTTCTTTCTTTTTTTGCATATTTTTGCTTTCATGTGTATCTTTGATGCTGCTGTTGTTTTTCTCCCTCTCACTTTTCCTGTTTTTTTCTGTATCACTTTAATTCCTTTAATTGAAATCACCTTAATAAAAAAAATTAATGTAGGGTCATCCCGTTGCTGGATCTGATGAAGATGTGGAGATCGGCATCTGACAAATCCACTAATTACAAAAAGTCATCTTTCAAGAGAGCTGTCATGATGGATCTGAGAGACTTCATCCTAAAATGCTTCTGGTGGGAAGAGAAACTTGTTGAGCTGCTTTAAGTCCAAAATAGCTCTGAAATCTCCAACCTTTTGTGACACCAAGAAAGGAATAGACTCCAGATCTCTAGACCAGGGGTTGGCAAAAACGTTTTAGCTCCGGGCCGGTCCTCTGTCCCTCAGACCTTGTGGTGGGCCGGAGTAGGGGCACTGGGGGGGGGAGCTGGAAGAAGAGGCGAGGGAGGCAAGTAGTCCTCCTCCCCACCCCCCAGTCCCACCCCCAGCCGCTGCACTTACCTTCCCAGGGGCTGCCGCCACCACCGCTGCTGCTTCTCGTGGGTAGGCAGAGCAAGCTCGTTCGCTCCACTCTCTGGCACCAGGGCGGCAGCAGAGGGAAGATGAGTGGCGCGAAAGGGCTGGCTCCGGAGAGAGGCTGCTTAAAATGGTGCTCATCCAGCCCAGCCCAGCCCCCTTCCTCCTCTAGGCAGGGCAGGGAGAAGCCAGGAGGAGGGGAGGAGGAGGCACCACCACGGTGTGTGTGAGGGAAAAGAGAAAAAATGGAATGGCACAGGGAGGGGAACAGAATCCCTACACCGATCCGCGGACAGTCCGCGGGCCAAATCCTGAAGGCAATTGGGCCTGATCCAGCCCCCGGGCCTTAGTTTGCCGACCCCTGCTCCAGACTGTAGAGACAAGTGCTATTCTTTTGACATCCAGAAGGTGCTGATGGCTTCTAGCCCTGCCTGGTGTTTGGACAGATTACATGACCTTGGGGAGGTCATGAATTTATTTCTGGGACAACATGCATACTCCATTATGTAACCTAGAGAGACCGTCTCCCAGCCCTATGCATCCTTTGTGGTTCAGAACTAGTTTGATGCATAGTAAAGAGTCACCTACCTTTAGTTACTGGCAGGGAGCTGGTGTCAGGAAGAGGAAGACTTATTCTAAACCTTGTTGAACCTAGCAGATGTGTTTGTCCCTGGTTGGGTCTGCATGGAGCTGCACCCAAACCCCTGGGATAAACTGTGCTAGAAGCACCTCCCTGAAGTCCAATTCCTTGTGGAATAAGCCCGAGTGTAAAGACTGTCACTGTTTTGGTTCTTTTTCTTCCTTTCTAGAGTAGACTAGGCATTCTTCTCTTTCTGAGCACTAGATCAAATGCCTTGCCAAACAGCTTGTATACGAGACTATAACTTGAGGGTACCCATGAGAAGTGTCTGCCATGAGCATAGAAGCCAGTCCAATCTTCTTGAGACCATCCTTAATCACCTTGGTACCTTCCAACTCCTGGAACCACATAGAATAATAGAATCATAGAATTGTAGAGTTCGAAGGGACACTGAGGATGATCTAGTCAAATCACACAAAGCTAGAGCTGGCAAGCAAAGCCCAGAAGGCAGTAGCAGAAGCTTCAAATCTCCTGTCATAAGGGTCCTTGGTCTTCCCAGAGTGACAGAAGAGGCAGGCATATGCTTATAGAAAGACGACTTCCTGGAGGAGCTAGATGATGATGATGATGATGATGATGATCTCAAGAGTAGATACCTCCTGTTCCTTTTGTGGCTAGTGCACTCCCAAGGATAGTGCTTTTGCTGTTTCCTTCTGGAACTTTCTAGACCCCAAACTGGAACAGATATGGCTGCTGCTCCCATCCCCTTCCAAGTACAAAACCAGCCAGGGTATCTCATGGGCAATCATTCCCCTCATCCAAGTGAAGAATTTGGGTGTAACTCACTACCCAGATCCAGAGATCTATTGGTATTGGGAAGAAGAGCCTCATATTATGAGATGCTGGAGAGCCAGCCTGAGAGGACTGCAGTGCTTGACCTTCCCTTGGCACCACTGTGTCCCCTGACACATCCTTCTGGGATTTCATGTCTGCTGCAGTTAACCCAGCAGCCCAAAGCTCATGTCTGGTCCCCTGGAGTGGGGGAAGCTTAGAAAAATGGAAGCATTTGGGGGCAAATGTATCACCCCAAACAGCCCTGACACAGCTGGGAGTAGTGAGAACTAGCCTGGCCATTGAGATTTCTCCCATGGTGGGTGGCCTGACAGCCCCAGAAGGGGTGAGGAGCCTGCTTGCTGTCCCATTGCAACAATGGCATGCAGCCTCCAGTGTTGATCTGCTCTGTTCCCTATGCCCCAATCCCTAGCTGTGATGTTTTGGGTGGTGTAGAGGGGAAAGATGAAAAGGTAATAATAAATAAATAAATAAATAAATAAATAAATAAATAAATCAAGAAAGGAAATATTTTGTTTTACACTGGTGACCTTGAGAAGCTCACAAAAAATCCCTGATAGGTCTGATCTGAGAGGGCAGGGTAGCTCCTCCGCCTGGAGAGGATCATCCTTATTGGCTCTGCTGCTGTCCTGGGGATGGGGCTCATCCTGAAGGTTTGGAACACCCTTCAGGAGCTACAGGAGAATTCTGGGACTCACTGCAACTACTTCTATAATTAAACTGTGAAGCCCAGCATGAGATAAGGGAAGCGGGAAAATTGTGCTAAGATGTGAACGCAACCTAACACTAATGTTCTTCCTGAATCTGTAAGGCATACTTCCAAGTGCAATCGCAAACTAGGGTTACACCTAAAATAAAGAAGTAAACACCCACAACTGTTTTCGGCCACAAGACATAAGAAAATATTACTTAAAGAAAGCTAGCTGACAAGGGTGGGAAAAGGCTCAAGCTGGCAACTCTTTTGCCTAGGACAGGTCTAGGGTAAAAAAAGATTCCAAATTCTATGTAAATTGTGGACTGATTAACTGTAGCAATGGGGCATCAATGGGACCTTTCCCTTATCTCACTGCCCTCATTGTGAGACTGTGCTTTCCCACCCCATAAATTTGTTTAGAAAAAACAAGATATGCAACTGACTGCTAAGTACTTAAGTGCACATCTACTTGAGTCCCCATTTCAACTCTTTGCAGCCTTGAAGGGAGCTTTCCTTCACGAGCAATAGTTGGTTTTACATCTTTTGCTGTCTGCTTACCAAAAGCTTTGGTGTTTGCAAAGCAAGTAGCACAAACGTGAACTTCAGCTGCCTGGCTATTCATTTACGGACAAGTGAGCGAGCAAGCAAGCTGTGTGGTAGGAATTGCAGTGTCCTCCCATTCTACACTATTTTTTTTAATGGTCAAATTTAAAAATAGAGCTGCTGTAGCAAATGACTGAATGAAAGCCCTCTGGTCAAAACTATTCTTTATTTTTTGGCTGATGGTCACCATCAAGCTGCCTTTACTCCTTTTTGCTGCAGAATTAAATCACTGAGTATGATTTCAACACACACACACACACACACACCCAATGTTCCCCTAGGGAGGAATGAGTCCTTGCTCTCTGCGAAGGAGTTATAATTCTTCTTGAAATAATCATTTTTAAAATTCTTAAATCCTGAGAAAATTGAGAATCCCAGAGGGAAAGGAACTTAAATTATGCATCTCAAGGAATACACAGGTTAATTCTGTTGCCTCTAGGAAAGTTTTAGATTCGCTTTAAATATAACCCACTTGTAAATACTATTACATTCTAGAAGAAAACATTTATGACCATGCCAGCCAATTTAAAGATAGATATGTAAACAGAGACTTCTTGTACTAATCCTCCAGTACTAGCTACTACTGCTACTACTACACCCCCAATACAAGTTGTAGCATTAATAGAGGGAATGAAGTTGAGGAAATTGCTTGTTATGAGCTGTCAAGAAGGACACTGCATTTCCAAAACAGAGAGGAAAATATGTAATACAGTAACACAGAGATACAAAACTTACCTCCATACAAGTCACAGAACAACTACTGCTTTCAATCATAGATATAAAGTTGAGAGAGAGAAAGAGAAGTAATCCAGTGAAATTTAAGTATCAACCAACAATAATTAAGAAGCAGGGGGGAAACCAGCTTGGGAGAGTTGGGGTTGGCTTTTCCCTTTCCCTTTTAAAAAGGGTATAACCACTTCCAGCTGTGACCTATTAAAGGCAACATTTGATTAAAAAGAGGAAGCTTGAAACAAGAAGACAAGTTCCAACTCAGGAAGGGTGCTATACACTTAACTCCACCCTCAACTATCCTCATTCAGCATAGAGAATGAACATGTAGACTGATGCAAATAGATTACAATATTATTCCTAAAGCTGGGTGTAACTCAATGTGTCACACCCCTTGCTAAACGCCTTCATTACATTTCATTGCAACAGAGCGACTATTTGGACACTGAGTTGCTTCAATATGGGTAGTTGTTAAAATTAGAAAGAAAACCAGAACCTTGGATATGTGCAGGTTTGAAAGGCAGCCAAAAAGGAGAAAGGTTAACTATAAGATAAAATTATTGCAAGCCATTAAGACTGCCAAAATATAAAAGCTAAAGTTAGACTATGTGCTTTGTGGAACACATCACAACGTTTTCCCACTGTGTTGTCTGTTGCTATGAGTAATTTAAGCACACAGTCGTCCAGAATGCCATTATTTAGAAATTGTTCTTCAAAAAGAAAAACGGCATTCAATATGTGATTCTTTTTTCCTACTCTTGCAGTCAGAGAGAGCAGCAGCAACACAGAATAGAATTTATTTGAGTAACCATATATCATGTGGTAAAAGGGATCAACTAGGTCTTGACACTGGACAGAGTGAAATGGCTCCATGGGTGTCTTATTTTGGCTGCCGTAAAGCAAGAGCAGACTTGTTTATTATTCTTGCATTTTTATTCTCAGGGAAGGGGAAGAGGCATTTTCAGCTATAGGTGCCAAATAACTGAAATCCTGGAATGCCAGGACCCACTTTTATACCAAATATGCTGGGCCGGCTCTAGGTAGAGTCCCGGTGGCGCGGGGCGCCAGGGCGGTAGGCGGGGCGCTGCATGGCAAAGCCGCGCGGAAGCCATGCTGCGCCCTGCGAGGGTGGGGGCGCCGGAGCGATCTCCGCCCCTCAGTGCCTGACCTGCTCGAGACTGCCCTGCAAATATGCATTTGTGGAACAATTTCTTTTCTTCCTCCCCCTTCATATTTATATGGTGGTAAGTGCTGCTGTTGAGCCATGAACCATAGTGGGTCCCAGCCCCACCAGCTGACAACCAAACTGACTCAGACTGAAATTCTGACTAAAAGGCGGAAGCTTTCCACATTCCTAATCCTAAGCACGATTAGTCAGAAGCAAGTTTCACAGAATCAAGGGGCCACTACCAGTAAAATACGTTTGGAATTGTACAAGACCAAAATATTTTGGTGTCAAGGTGGTAAATCCAAATGTCACACCTCAGAACCTGCAAAAACTTTCTCCTGTACAAGAGAGAGCAGACTGATTCTTATGTCTAGCTGGCAGCTTCCAAATTCTGAGGAGAAGTGCCTGGACAGTGTAGTTTCTCCTACAACACACTAGCTTAAAGGCTTAAAAGAAGAGTAGTGGTATTTATACCCAAGACTGGAGCTATGGGTGATGCTTTACCCCTTCAAAGGTAATAGAAGACTCGCAACTCTGCACCCCCAAATGGAAACCAGAGCTGGAGGTCATTCATTTTCTATTACTGGGGAATGATCAGGAACTCACCAAGTTAGTCGCTAAATATCTCTATTTGGTTTTCTGTCATCGAAACACACTGTAGGCGTCTGATCTCCCTGGAGACCTAGAGATACGGTATGACGAGCGACTGCTTTGCCTCTCTTCTTTTGGCTAATGTTTTGTGCCACTGGGGAGGTGGTAATTCTGTATTGATTTGTTATGGATGTTTGTATGTGATGCCAATAAAAGGTTTGATGATTATGATGATAGAGGACTCTGTTTGGTTAACACAGTTACAGGTAGGTAGCCGTGTTGGTCTGAGTCGAAGCAAAATAAAAAAATTCCTTCAGTAGCACCTTAAAGACCAACTAAGTTTATATTTTGGTATGAGCTTTCGTGTGCATGCACACTTCTTCAGATGGTATCTGAAGAAGTGTGCATGCACACGAAAGCTCATACCAAAATATAAACTTAGTTGGTCTTTAAGGTGCTACTGAAGGAATTTTTTTATTTTGGTTAACACAGGATATACATGCCTTTTGCTCAAATGCATATTAATCAGTGATGGTGTCAAAGTTCAACAGTATCTGGCTGCCAATGCAAATGTATCTACAGTGGTACCTCGGTTTAAGTACACAATTGGTTCCGGAAGTCTGTACTTAACCTGAAGCATACTTAACCTGAAGTGAACTTTCTCATTGAAAGTAATGGAAAGTGGATTAATCCATTCCAGACGGTCCATGGAGTACTTAAACTGAAGTGTACTTAACCAGAAGCGCACCTTCCCATTGAAAGTAATGGAAAGTGGATTAATCCGTTCCAGACGGGTCCGCGGAGTACTCAACCTGAAGCGTACTTAACCTGAAATATGAGTGTAATTGGTTCTGGAAATCCGTACTTTACCTGAAGCGTACTTAACCTGAAGTGAACTTTCCCATTGAAAGTAATGGAAAGTGGATTAATCCATTCCAAACGGGTCCGCGGAGTACTTAAACTGAAAGTACTCAAACCGAAGCATACTTAAACCGAGGTATGACTGTAGCAATAAGCATAGGTTTCTAAAAATTAGGGCATGCCAGACGAATCTATTTTTGTTGTTGTTGGTGTAACAAGCTTGGTGGATCAGGGAAATGCTGTGGACATAGTGTATCTTGATTTCAGTAAGGCTTTTGACAAAGTCCCCCATGATATTCTTCTGAGGAAGCTGGTAAAATGTGGGTTGGATGAGGTAACTGTTAGGCGGGTTTGACTGACTTAATCCAAAGAGTACTCATTAATTGTTCCTCATCATCCTGGAAAAAGTGACAAGTGGGGTGCCACAGCATTCTTCCCTGGGCCCATTGTTGTTCAACATCTTTATAAACAACTTGGATGATGGAATTGAGGGGATGCTCATCATATTTTCAAGGACACCAAACTGGGAGGGGTAGCTAATGCCGCAGAAGACAGAATCAAAATTCAAATTGACCTTAACAGATTGGAGAACTGGGCGCAAGCTAACAAAATGCATTTCAACAGGGACAAATGTGAGGTCCTGCACTTAGGCAGGAAGAACCAGATGCACAAATAGAAGATGGGGAACACCTGGCTTACTAGCAGTACATGTGAAAAGGATCTAGGGGTCTTGGTGGACCACATGCTTAACATGAGTAAAAAGTGTGAGGCAGCAGCAGCAGCAGCAGCAAAAATAAAAAGCTAATGCTATTCTAGGTTGCATTAACAGAAGTATTGTGTTCAGATCAAGGGAAGTAATAGTACCACTCTATTCTGCTTTGGTCAGACCACACCTGGAATACTGTATCCAATTATGGGCACCACAATTTAAGAAGGATGCTGACAAGCTGGAAAGTATGCAGAGGAGGGCAAACCAAGCCTTACGTATGAGGAACGATGGAAGGAGTTGGTTATGTTTAGCCTGGAAAAGAGGAGATATGATAGCCATCTTCAAATATCTCAAAGGGCTGTCACATGGAAGAGGGAACAAGCTTGTTTTCTCTTGCTCTGGAGGATATGTCTCAAACCAATGGCTTTAATAAAGGAGATTATGACTAAACACCAGAAAGAACTTTCTGACAGTAAGAACTGGTCAATAGAGGAACTGTCTCCCTTGGGACATTGTGCACTCTCCTTCATTGGGGGGTTTTAAGCAAAGGTTGGATGGCCATCCATCATGGACACTTTAGCTAAGATTTTTGCATTGCAGGAGGTTGGACTAGATGAGCCTTGGGGACCCTTCCAACTTTACAGTTCTATGAATCTAAGCAAACATGAGTTTGACCAAACTGCGGGAGGCAGTGCAAGACAGGAGTGCCTGGCGTGCTATGGTCCGTGGGGTCACGAAGAGTCGGACACGACTAAACAACAAGCAAATGTATTTCAAGGAAGCCTCTATTGTTCCTGAATATTGTTTGAATCAAGAATATTATGAGCATGTGTGTCTATTATTTATTGTCTAAGCCATGCAATAAATGTATTATCATTTGTATTTGTGGAAGGAAAGTCTATCTCATTCCTGAAATTAGCACCAGCTTTTAAAAAGAGATACATAATTTACAGTCTTAACCCTCTGTTGACAAGTGCACCCTAACAGCACTGGAAATGAGTAAAAAACAACAACTTGCCTTTGTCTTCTACAACTACATGCCCAAGGTTAGTCCTCAACCATTAGATGTACATCATCCTATGAGTCACAACTCCTTAACTTAATAAAAAAAAAATCAATGTTTTTATTCTTAATACTTTTTGTGGTCAAAACCCCTGTTGAAATGCCAGGGGCAACTGAAAAATAATACACACAAAGTACTAGGGGGCAAAGAAACCCTGCAAAATGCTGTTCAAATGCAGAAGTTGCTCGTCATGCACACAGGTGCATAATGTTGAACCTGTTCCACCCACTTCTAGTGAGAAAGGAGCAACAAAAACAATTATTTAGACGAAAGCAATATTTTTTTACTAATTGCAGAAAAAGCAAATTAAATCACCTTCTGTAATATCAACACAAACCATATTAGGGACCAATAATACTACAGAAGTTTACATTATTTTAAAAACGTAACTTGCAAAAATAATAATTCCAGTTAGAACTTTCCTTGTGATCCAGCAAAACTCACAAATCCTGCTTCTGGGGACACTGAAGCCCCAAATGCATCTGAAAATGTTTGTAAACAACCAACACCCTCAAGCTAGTGGTATCAAGTGGTGAAAGTTCACCTTATGCAACACAAACGAAGTTTATGCAACAAAGAAAGAACCCACCATTGCCATATTGAAAACATGCCTCTCCCAGCCCTTTAAGGCATCTGCCTGTGTGTGCACCTTTTCACGGTAAACAAGGATAACTAGTAATATCGCTGTAATACAGGCGCCCTCTGGAGGAAAGATTTTACCTGACCAATGAGGATGTGAGTGCAAGGATTTCGGTTTCACCTTAACTGCCAACTCTTTCGCTAATGGATGTTTTTGTAGAAGGGCATGGCATATTTCACATTTAGAGTAAACAGCCCAAAGTAGCAAGGAAACATCTTAATGCAGGAATCCTCCTGCAATTTTCTCAACATAACTAACAACCACATATTTTACCTCCCCTTAACGTCTTGTGGTGGAAAAAAAAGGGGGGGTCATTCCCTAAGTGCTTCTTCTTTTCAGATATATTTGCACACAGCTTGCTCTGCGTAGGTTTTGCCCAGGCATGGATCACCAAGTATGGAAATTTACAGTATGTACAGGTTTTAATATTTCTCCTAATAGGCAGTCAATGTGGTATTGACAAATTTCTGAGCAACAAAGCCTATTTTAGAAATGGACTGCAGTATGACAAATCTGCTCACCACAAAATGGCGGAGACTCCTGCATTATGGCGGAAGAAGCTTAATGAACTAACATTCACGTTCAATACTTTAATTAAACAAACAGAAAATAATCAATATATGTCACACTACCATGACCACACTAACCAGAACACCATGAAAAATTTCTTCTGACCTAGAATCCAAGCTATGCTTCAATGTAATAAAAGAATAAAAACATCCTATTTGTGGGCGGTTGGTTTATCAATTCTTAGAAGAAAGGGGTAATATAGATTTATTTCTGTTGCATTTCTCACTAGAACCACAAATAGGTATTAGGACACCATATTAATAAAATTCAGTCAGTGGGTGTTTTATTTTATTAGACCAGTTATACATAATGCAAGCCTTCAGACTTGATACTTAGCACTCGCATAGTGCACTTCAAGTATTCCAAGTGCTTCACATACATTATCTCATAATCCTTACAACAGCCCTGTAAGGTAGGCCAGTATGATTGTTACCACATTATAGATGCCAAACTGAGTCTGAGGGTATAGTGGCTTGCGGAATGAGTTTGTGGCTGAGATGGGATTTGAAACAGGAACTTCCTGCTCACTTAGCCACTACGCTACATCAGGACTTTTTGAGGCCTGGGAGTTCAGAACAAAGGTAGAATAAAAATGGGTGAGACAAGGCTTCACCTTACTAAGGACTTTCATTTTATCCTTGCTTAGAACAACCATGACTTAAGA
The DNA here is from genome assembly GCF_965207765.1 of Zootoca vivipara. Lineage (NCBI taxonomy): Eukaryota > Metazoa > Chordata > Lepidosauria > Squamata > Lacertidae > Zootoca > Zootoca vivipara. The sequence continues at coordinate 5,188,548 of NC_142590.1, forward strand.
AAAACTTGGCCCAATAAAACAGAATATTTCACCTATTCTGTGCCTCTCATTATGTGTGATAAACACAACTACAAACAAGAACAAATTATGAGGAAGATTTGCACCACAGAGAGTGAAAGATCAATCTTGGAAGCATGCACCTTCCAAAATGTATCTGTGGTAGTGAACCACACAGAGCTTTGTCTAAAAAAGCATAATATATTTCCTCCTTTGTGTGTCAGTGGTAGAGAATCTCTCTCTCTCAGGATCCCATGCAGTTTCCCAGAAAAGTTCAACAGCAGAAGTGTTACCTACAAACATATAAACTGAAAGAATAAAAAAAATATTATGTGGCAGGCTTTATGGTGCCTTTTAATTATTTTAAACAAAATATAAATGCATATTTTCAAACAACAAAAAGTGCCTGAACTGTGCCTTTTAAAATAAACATATAACACACTACTGTTGAACAGCTTGTGAAGGTGATCCTGTTTTGCCTAAGTGGGTCAATGGAAGTTGTCTGAATACTTTGCATCCCATTACCTTGTATCTGTCCAGAGGGTCTTCCTGCTGCAGCTGATTCTCTCGCATCATTTGATACTCCCTCTCATATTTCTTCAGCTTCTTTGTGGGCACCTACAGGGGAACAAAAACTAATGTTAGTGATGTTAAGAGCAACACTTGGGAGTAGGGGCTGGGAGAAAAATGAGACAAGTTGCTGTGCCGACACAGAGAGCGTAACAGAAGATCCGGACGTTCCCTACTGAAGTTCAGCAAATGAGCAACATTAACTTGTTAAAGTCTGTCTCTGAAATCCAAGCAATGTGAAACTAAAGTGAAACCGTATGATGTGGTGCCCCTTGCCCTGGTGGGCAGAATCATGGGAGGAAAAGTAGAGAGCTCTTAATGAAGAAATTAACAACAACAACCCACCCTTCAGCCTCTGTTCCAGGGCAGGTTACAACGTTAAATATTTTAAACAACTTAAAAACACAAAAAATTAGGAGGTCCTAAAAAAAACCGCTGCAGGTATCAAAAGTCAGGGTAAAGAGGTATGTCTTCAGTATTCTCTGCAAGCTGTATAATGAAGGTGCCAGACACACCTCTGTGGGAAGGGAGGTTCACAGCTTAGGAGCCACCACAGTGAATGTCCTCCCTCCCATGAGCTTCTGGGGGTGAAGAAACTACCAAGAAGGTGCTGATCTCAGCACCCAAGAGGGTTTGTAGGGAGATATTTGGGGCCTAAGTGATTTAGGGCTTTAACTACTAATGTGAGCCCCTTGAATTGGGCCTGGAAGCAAACTTGCAACCAGTGCAGCAGTTTTAAAGCAGAGGCTAGATGAGATATAAATGGAGCCCTAGCCAGCAATCTGGCTGCTGCATATTGGACCAATTGAAGCTTTCAAATCATCTTCAATCTAACCTGGAAATTAACTACAGCATGGTGTGTTGGTTTTAATATTCAGTAGGAAGCTGTCCAGAGGGGCTGGGAAAACCCAGCCAGATGGGTGGAGTATAAATAATAAATTATTATTATTATTATTATTATTATTATTATTATGTCCAAAAGGGATTGCAGCTGGCAAACCAGTTGGAGCAGAAAAAGGCACTCCTAGCCACTGAGGTCACCTGAGCCTCTCGTGACAGTGTTGAATTGAGGAGCACTCCCAAATTGCAAACTTGCTCCTTCCAAGGGACTGCAACCCTATCCAGGGCAGGCTACTTTCCTACCTCCTCGACATGAACATCTGGAATACACAACACCTCTCTGTCCAGGATTCAGCTTCAGTTTATTGAACTACATCCAAGCCATCACTACTTCCATGCACTGGTCCAGCACCTCTACCACCCCTCTGATTCAGATGAAACAATAGATAGAGCTGGATGTCATCTGCATTTTTATGACAGTTCACTCCAAATCTCCTGATAATGTATGAAGCTGGGCTGCTTAAAGTTTGTTGTAAGCCAGAATTTTTACTGTGACAAAATTCAGGATTCATCTCTGACAAAATCCTGCTCCTGGCCATGCAGAAGAAGGTAGTGCATGGGTCCAGCATTTCACTTGGGCTTACTGCAGATCACATATGTAGAATTAAACCATGGTTTGATGCTACATGTGAACACTGATAGTGTGTCAATAAATATTAAATTAAATTCTATTGAGTCCAACAATTGCATTAGCACAACTGCTCTTGGGGAGAGAAGGTGGAACTGCAGTCTTAATGTTGCTCTTTCAAATGACTTTGTCAATTTCTTTACAAAAGAAAAAATTCAGGATTTGCAATAATGTTCAGTTTTTACAAGTGAAGATAAAACAGAAGGCAAAAGCCCCCCTTCCCTAGCTACCAAGACAACCTTAATTCAGTATACTTCAGAGGCAAAAAATGCTTCAATTTGATGAGTCAGGAAAAAATAGGGGCAGATCTAAGCAAAAAATGTTTTTTTAACCCATATTCTTTTTCCTATATATCCTTGGCTTTTAAAACTCTGGTCACACACTTAAAATCCAGATCCCGAAGAACAGATGCAAAGCACATCAGACGGCCTTCTGTGCCCTCCTCAGCATGCTGATGTTTTCATGGGGACACAACAGATTCCTAACATGTTGCTAGGATACCTCTTGGCAAATGCACATCTTATATTCCCTGATGTTTTGCCACTACCCTTCTGTCAACAGAAGCAAGACGATAACAGAAAATACAGGGTAGTGCATAAGCTGGTGTGGAAAGCATTGCCACTAATGAAGATTGCAAATGAAGATTCGAGAGTTTGCAGGGGCAGTGTCAGAAACACTAAAGTTGGCTTTTGAGGGAACAGCAATAAGTAAAATTACTGTTAATTGCTACTACACGACGTGCATGCACTCTCCTCCATCTTGGAAGCTTTGCTTTCAGATTTGGTCAACCAGTTTGTTGTGTCATAAAGCCCAAATAACTGCAGATAATATTAACTATGGCTAGTTTCAAACAAGCCAACTTCAAAGCATGTTTGCTGAAGCTCACTTGCTGAAACAAATATAAGTTAATATTAACCACCCCTCTGAGTCTAGATAACATGCCACACAGTGGTTAACCAAAATTGAAAGCCAATGCTTCTGAAGTTCTTCTTCCAGCCCTGTGAGAGGAGAAGGGAGGCTGTGTTCAAAATCCATGGCTCACTGTGGCTTGTTTCGGCTCATGACATCTGAATGTGTTTACCATAACATAGAAATGAGTGTACATATATCACTAGCCTAGGTGTCCAAGCTCCAATTCCACGTTTAGCTCCATTAGAGAGTCAGAAGTGGAGAGTCTGCCCTGTATGAAGTTCAAGTGGGTGCTAGGAACCAGTTGAATTGCAGTGGAAGCCTAAATGCACCAGGGAAAGAGTCTGAATACAGACAAGTAGGCTTTGCATAATGGGAAGGTTGAAAGGCAGCAAGAAATGATAGTAGGGAGAAGCAAGACACTGATAGCTACTGGTACCTGTCCCAAGAACAGGAGAGCAAAAAGAAGTAGTTTCCTGAGTTGCACCATGTGACGCTTGCTGCTGTAAGTATTCTGCTGAAATCAAACTTGCCTTCTCTGTTATTTTGCAGTGGCCCTCTACTCTTTCAACCGAGCAAGTTAAAACACACACACTGTTCCAGGATACATGCAGAGTCTAGCTGAACCAAATGTCTTGGTAATAATGGCTATTGCTACACACTAGGGCTTACATGTAGGACCTGCAAAAAAAAAAGATTGCACAATAAAGGTGCAAAATTTAATAAAAGTGGTCTGCTCATGGTTACCAGTCAGTCATGTCTTCCTCCAGGAGACTATTATACAGTGGTACCTCTACTTACAAATAACTCTACTTACGAATGTTTCTACTTACGAATGGAGCTCCGCGCGCCATCTTGGATGAGGTTTAGATAGGATTTTTTCTACTTACGAATTTTTAGATAGGGTTGCTTTGACTTACAATTTTTTCCTCCCAATGCATTCCTATGGGATTCGACTTACAAATCGTTTCGACTTACGAATGTGCGTTCGGAACCCATTAAATTCGTAAGTAGAGGTACCACTGTACTACACACACAAAAACAGGGGCGTAGGAAGGGAGAGGCAATGGGGGCGCTCCGCCCCGGGCAGCGCGATCCTGAGGGCACCACGCCCCCAGAACGCACACCACGCCCCAAGAACATGCACCATGCCCCCAGAACGCACACCATGCCCCTACGGGAGGCGTGCCACGCCTGCAGAACGTGCGCTAGCCCCGCCCCTGCTCCACCAGTGCACACACATTCCAGTGCTTCTTTTCCAACAGACACTCAACATTTCTTGGCTCTAGAGCAGGCATCCCCAAACTTCAGCCCTCCAGATGTTTTGTACTACAATTCCCATCATCCCTGACCACTGGTCCTCTTAGCTACGGATTATGGGAGTTGTAGGCAAAAACATCTGGAGGGCCGCAGTTTGGGGATGCCTGCTCTAGAGCATATTCAGTCCTCATTGAGCTGTTGGGCGGGGGATAGGGCTGCCCTCTTAGGTTTATTTATTTTTTAAAGATTTCCCTAAGAATGTTGATACTCCATTATTACTTTAAAATGGGACTAAGAAGTTTGACAAGAAAAGGAGAGGGAGAGTCATTTTATCAAAAGCTGAGGATATAAAATCTTTATCTAAGGGGGATCAAGAGAGTCTATAGATTAGAAAGCAAAGAGAGATTAAAAATCTACAAAAAAAATCATAGAACAAACAGAGAAAGAAAATGGAGAGGGGACAGCATAAGGTGTCATTACAAAAGGTACCTATAAAGAAGCATATACAAAAAGACAAAGAAGGCAAACAGAACAAGAACTGAATTCTATGGTGAGGAGTTGCAATGTGAAATTAAGAGGTGCCTCTGGAGAAATTGAAGAATATGGCATGGCTGGTTTTTTGAGGAAAACTTTTAAGGCTTTTGGGGGAATAAGGTTATAATCCTATACCCATTTGCCTGAGATTAAACTCCATTGAACTCAATGGGTCTTACTTCTGAGTAGACGTGCAGAGGATTCTGGCATAAATCAAGAATGTGCTACTGGCACTGAAGGTGCTTACAGGATCAACTTTGGATGAAAATATGTTTAGGTGTACTCTCATTTTCCTACTCATATTGAAATACTGCCCCTCAATGAGCCAAAACTTAGATTCACAAAATGTTTAGGGGTATGCGTCCCCCTCCATCCCCCCAGAAAAAAGCACTGCAACTTTGTAAGATTGAGGCACACTGGCAAGGCACCATAAGACAAACCTGGGACTGCACTTGTATGTTTGTTCTTGGCTAAAGCGCATGACTAGTCAGGAGAGATTTTAAGCACAAGCACAAGTTCGAACAACACACATGGCAAAGACTTAAGAAAAGACTAGGGAGGGGCAAAGCAGCTGGAAGCTCCCCTCCAGGAGCCCACATGTTCACACTGTCCTGATAAATCATAATCTGATTTACCACACTGTGCAAACCAGGCCATAGTAGTAAATGTTAAGAGTGCTGGAATATACACATCCATCTTGAAAATGTAAGTGAAAAAGAAATGGAAATTTTAGTTGATACACATCCAGAAGTATTAAATAAACAAACGGAGTTGAGGTTTCTCACTGAAGAAACATTTTATATAGATTGGGCATCCCTTTAAAATAAATGTATTTCTGAAGAATAATAAAATAATGAAGAGGCTAAACAATTCTTAGAAATTATAAATGGTTGTTTGCAAAGTACTATTCAGATTGGATAGCCGTCTCTGACTCCACTGTTGACTTTCTCTATAACTTTCTATCAAGGACTTTTTCATGAGGCACCAGTGGGGAATTTGCCCACAAACAATACGGGCTTCAAAAGAGGGGTTTTGATTAGGAAACTTAATATTCTCCCTCCATGCCTGCACTGATTCTATTAATATCAATCCCCACAGCTGATGCAATTTAAAACACCTGCACATTAGGTGCAAAAGTGCGTTTAACCTCACATGTCGTTTGGCCATGAGAACTGGAACACCAGGTATGATGCTACAAGGTTTGTGAGGAAGCAGAGAAATTAGACAATTTAAAACTTTTAACCACATAACAAAACCCTGCAAATTGAGAATACAGTGGTGCCTCGACTTACGAATTTAATCCATTCCGAAGGCACCTTCGTAGGTCAAAAAATTCGTTAAGTCGAAAAGCGTCATTGGAAACGCGATTTTCCATAGGAATGCATTGGAAATGGAAAAATTCGTAAGTCGAAGCAACCCCATCTAAAAATTCGTAAGTTGAAAAAACCCTATCTAAAACCGCCGCGGTTTCCATTCGGATGTCGAGAAATTCATAAGCTTGCGGCCATTTGCCCCATTCGTAAGTCAAAAAATTCGGTTGTCGAGTCATTCGTAAGTCGAGGTACCACTAAGCAAAACAGCTAAGCATTGAAATCTTGCTTTCTGTCAGGGGACGCTCAGAGGCTTCGCGGAAGGAGGGGGGTGCCAGATCGGGTTACAGGGAGTCCCGGCCCTTCCTCTCCAGCTGTACATCATCCAGCCGAGGCAGAAGTGAGTCGTCCAATGAGGTGGAAGGGGGGGAGGTTAGCCAGGAGGAGAGAGGGGTCAGGGATGCAAGCAAGGAGCCCCAGATCCACCTCAGAGGAGAGGTGGGGGAAGCTGAACTGGCCAGACTCACCAGGGAAGATGATTTCGCACAAAACAAGCTGATGGAGCTCTGGGAAGGTAAGGGTTCGAGGAAAAAGGGGCATGCTTTTTCACAAGGGGACATTATATGTGCCGGGGAGGCTTTGAAGGCCTGCATTCTCAAACAGTTACACGACAACCCCACGGTTGGAGTACCTGGTTGCTTGGGAGGGGCCCCCTGAATCAGACAATACTTGGGTGCCGGCAGATAGTCTCACTGAGGATTACCTCATAGAGGATTTCCATGCTCTGTTCCCACACAGGCTAAGCCGCCCAGAATGTGGGTAGAGGAGAGGTTTTTGCACCCACAGATAGCGAAGAGGAGTTCTGGGGGTTCCATTCTGAAAGGGAAGCAGAGAGCAATGGGGAGTGGGAACACTCTTCAGGGGACGCAGGAGGCAGAGAGTGGCAAGCGGTGTTTGAGGACACGGACTCAGATGAAGAATCCTTTGTGGGCTTTCCTGCGTCACCCACCATCTCCAAGGACTGGGCACAAGTGTTTGGCACCACAGACGAGGAGGAGGCGTCCTTCAGAGGCTTCCCACCATCACCTTGTGGACAACGCACCTCAGGGGAGGAGGGGGTTTTTGGGGAGGGGATGGATGTCAGGGGACACTCAGAGGCTTCGCAGGAGGAGGGGGGTGCCAGATCGGGTTACAGGGAGTCCCGGCCCCTCCTCTCCAGCAGTACATCATCCAGCCGAGGCAGCAGCGAGTCGTCCAATGAGGTGGAAGGGGGGGGGAGGTTAGCCAGGAGGAGAGATGGGTCAGGGATGCAAGCAAGATCCTCTCAGAGGAGAGGATTCTGAAAGAGAGAGCTGCGTCGGGGGGCCAAATGCAAAGATGGTAGGAGGCACTTAGGGGTGCCCAAGTTCCTTTGTTGGGGTCACAACAAGAAGGGGGCACTCCCAGATTCTGGGAGTGACTGAGATGGACATGTTTTAGTTAGCTCTGCACTGTACATAGTTGGCACAATAAAACCTGTAAAAGACAGGCTGGATTCTAGCGTCAATACTCGTGAGCAACCACCTCACATCCATTACACTTTCCTTTGCATTCATGAAAAAAGTAGTACCGTGTTTAAAGTCTCCCTAGTATTTAAAGTCACCTCCTATTTTGGTGGGAGGTGACATTTTCTCCAGTTTTTAACAGAAGAGGGAATATAAGGGCATGTCATCTTACATCACAGTGATAGAAAATGATTTCTATCTGGCATCATGCTAAAATTTATAATGTGGTCATGGAAATCCCCAATTCAACTCTCACCTCAGCTATAAACTTAGTAGATGGTTTTAGATAAGCCTCTTTCCCTCTGCTCTGCCCCTGCCGTTTTCAAAGCACTGCTCTTTTACAGAGAAGACTGTAAAGGTTACTGCAATAGTATATGTCTAGAATTTCAACACCATATAAATGCTATTATAGCTACATCTACTTTTGATGAAGTAAACCTGCATGGATGTACACATTCTCTCCAAAACACAATAAAAAAATCACAACTGCATAATGAAAATGTCAGATTGTATTCTTGCTTCTTTTTGTCTAATAAAGCTAGTATTTCCCCCACGATTGCAATTCCCTAGATTATCTTGATTAATTGCATATTATTATCACTATGATTATTATAATCACAAAATTGTAATCCTCTCTGTTAATAAGACTTTCCTTCCTATTATTATCCAATTCTAATATAATTCAAGGGGGCAAAACACCGCTTGAGCAGGCATAGAATTTTGGATATGGATAAAAATTTCAATGTTAAGTTTGTCTGCTTCCTCAATGGAATGTACCTCAACTGCAGATTACACCATTTAAACTTCTTAAAGAATGTACTTTTGCAGATAGATAGAATGAGAATTAACATTCCCAATAATAAATCCACTCAGTTCTTGCATAAGCAGCACAATAGCCACTTCCATGGAACTTAAGCATCACATATGCAAAAAAATTCTTCCCAAAACCCACTTTTTCCATGAAGCTTAACCCCTCAGTTCCCATTGCCAAATAAAACAAACTATATAACACGCGTTCACTTCCATCTCTTTAAAAGGTAAAGGGACCCCTGACTGCTAAGTCCAGTCGTGGACGACTCTGGGGTTGTGGCGCTCATCTCGCTTTACTGGCCAAGAGAGCCAGTGTTTGTTCGCAGACAGCTTCCAGGTCATATGGCCAGCATGACTAAGTCGCTTCTGGTGAACCAGAGCAGCGCACGGAAACGTTGTTTACCTTCTTGCCAGAGCGGTACCTATTTATCTACTTGCACTTTGACGTGCTTTTGAACTGCTAGGTTAGCAGGAGCTGGGACCGAGCAACGGGAGCTCACCCCATCGTGGGGATTCGAACCACCAACCTTCTGATCGGCAAGTCCTAGGCTCTGTGGTTTAGACCACAGCGCCACCCGCATCCCTCCATCTCTCTTACATAAACATAAATAAAATTAAGTTGAAGAAGAACCTTTCTTGTGCAAATTAAGTTCACTAGTCCTACAGGTTAAGCAAGGCCAGACCAGCTATAGGCTGCCTTGAGGCATCAGCAGAATCTCTTTTAGTGTAACAACACCAGGCATGAGCAGTGTGATAAGAATCCATGGGTGTTCGACAAAAATATACATTTGACAGTGTGAGAGGTTTTTAGCACAGTACTATTCAAGAACCTTGTAAAGAAGATGAGGTCTAAAGGAGAAAGAGCAAGTAGAATCATTTCCCTGCTACAGACATTGAAGAAAAAATGGTACTGAAGAAAAAAAATAGAACAGTATTTCACAATCTAGACACCTACCACATATTTGGGTTTGCTGACTGCAACCAGGCTGGCCATAAAGTCTTCATCATATAGCTTGCTAAAAACATGGGAGTCGTAGGCCACCACAATAGAAATTTCTTCCATCATTTTGTCAGCACACTCTGTTAGCAGTGCCAGCAACAGGTTCAGTATCCAACGACAAAGAATTAGCTCAGCTGTGTGTCGATTGTCCACACCCACTTGAAGAGACTAAGTGGGTGGAGTGTCAGAGAAGGAACAAAAAAGCAAAGAAACACAGCAGGCAGCCCAAGCTCCTGTATGTTGCGTTCCTCTGGGAATCTTCCTTATCTTTGCAGGAAATGCATAGTTGTAACACCTGTTCATATGCTCAGATAATAAAACAGTCATTCGCTAAGGAAAGTCTTTTTTCCCAGTAATTAAAATCCAAAAGAAGCAGGGTTAAATCAAAAAACTTCAGTTCATAACAGAGTTCTCTCTTGTGTTTCCCCACAACTTCTTGTTCTTTAAATGGAATATTTCACCACAGTAAAAAGATTCTTTTTAGTGGAGGAGGACAGATTTCACAAGACGACTTGCTTTATGCTTATCCCACAGATTCCCACAGAAGGAGTGAACAGTATTCTGCCACTCTTGGGATTTTTCAGAATCTCTTATCAGATACCTGAGGAAATGGTGTTTTTTCTTTGGCAGGTTTGGTCTGGTGTCGGGTCTGACATAAATTATTCTGACATAAAACAGAAATACAGGGCCTCATCAGCCTTTTATATTGCTGCATTGAAACAATCTTATATACCTGTAAGATCACAGCGACAAGTTTTCACTGTTAGTCAGAGAGTAAGATCATACCTCAAAAGGATAAAATCTCATCTACATGGCCTTCATTCACAAAAAAATGTATGCCTTTGTTCATCAAAACAGTAGAGCACAGAAACAGAAGAGCACAGAAAGAAAATCTTCCTCGCAGACAGTGTCTTTGTACTTTGTAATTTCAGACCAGTGTTTATAAAAAAGGAAAAAATGCACCAAAATCTGAAACATTTGAGAATGTTCAACTATAGTTTTGCCAAGACATGCAAAATCATGTAAAACTCCATGCCTACCCTCCAAATAACAAGAAGCTGTTAACCAAAAAGCAATATTCTTACATTAAGAACAGAAAGGAGAAAAGATCAAAGGACCCATTCCTGACTTATTTACTGCATGTTTTGCCCTGTTCTATAGCATTTTCTTCCAACTTTAAGGACAGATATATATCTGACATTTATCACGAATGAGAGTATATTTTGGTCACCACAAAAGTCATATGGTATTTCCTGATCCAAACTGTTGCAATTTTGTCACATGATTTCCCCCCCTGCCGAATAAAACCAAAGAAAACTGCTTGTCTTTTCATCCTGTTTTCCTCAGGGGTCCCTCTCAAGAGCAACAGGTGTTGTTTGCTATTACACAGGGAAGCTGGGACAAAGCTGTAACATGGTGGATAAAAAACATTTCTGTTTTAATAAAGGAGGAGTAAAAACCACTTGCTATTGCTAGGAAACAGCACAGAATTTGACCGGTAATAGGCTTAAGGCAGGCAAAATGCAAAGAAATCCTCTTAAGAAATCCTTAAGAGCTACTGGTCACGTTTAACCCACGAAGTGCAATGAGAAACCTATGCATCCTGTTTGAAACTTGTAATAATGTAGTTCTGTGATACTGAAGCTAGGTTAATCTTACTTGTTTTCCCAGGGTAGTAGTTCATATCTAAGCAGTAAACAAACAATTCTTTTTGGATTCCAGTGAACCTAATTCCTACCTGAGCTTCTAAAACTTGCACTCTGTTTTCCTAAGCATGCTACAGTACTAGGTCCAGGGAAGCATTTCTCCCTTCATCTTTGCTTCAACTTCCTGGTAGAAAATGCTTGCTAGAAGTGAAAGCTGCCTGCCTTTGTAGTTTCACCATCACAATGACTCAGCTTGGGAGTATGATAATGTGTGTGGCACAAGGCGGGTGGACAAAGACTGCTGTTGATCCCATGTTCCCTTCCAGGAAGGGATGAAATTACAACATCCATCACATCCATTACAACTATATACACTCCTTTCTTCAAATTCTGCAGCGGGATCGAAGGAGGAGGTGAAGAATGCAAGATCTCCACCCAAAAAAGCAACCCTTAAAAACATGTCAATAGTATTCAGGTATCTTTTAAGTTAATCATTTGACGGCAAAAATATTGGGAGTCAGATGTTTGTATATTCCACCCTATCCTTTTAATGTGGCAGCACCTACATTTTGGAACTGCCTGCCTATGGATATCTAGCAGATGTATTCACTGTACTGTATTCTTTTCAACGCTTGCTAAAAGCATTCTTGTGGTGTGAATTTTAATCTGTTTTTAGTATTTTAACTTCTTGTATGGTTTAAATTATTGTATATTTTCATTTAAAATTTGTCTTCTTTTTGTAAACCACTTTTCAAGCATCATAGTATGTCCCTTTCTATTCTTAAGAAATGACAATAGCCACAACATTGATTTCCTCTACTATACTTAATTAACAAAAATGCATCCACTAGCTCCTTTCTTTTAGCTTGCTACACTGGCTTCCTAGGAGACAGATCAGGAGACAGGAGTCACTCCACTCTCTGCTTCCCTCTACTCTTAATGAGTTGCTTGGCAGGGAAGGGAAGGAGAAACCTCCAAGCATACTTGGAAGGTAGTCTCTGAAATTCTCTCGTGCAACATTTTAACAAACTGGAAATAGAGGACTTATTCTTTGTAAATAGTCTGTCTATTTTCCAGGAAAGCCACATTTGATTCCAGGTGCAGACATTCCCATCTGCAGAGATCCTTTAAGAAATTTCAAACCATTTCTGCAGAATAGTTTACTGAGACCACAGTGACTAATCCAACGGCTACTGCTTTAACATTTCACAATGATGCTACAGCAGAAGTAATGACGGAAGTGGTTTTACACCCTTTATTCTAGATCGCATTTATGGTTCTAAACTGAAACACTACTTATAAATTTTCATGCACACATATGCACACACTCTACACTAGACTGTAAGATTTTAACTCGCTGTTAACAAGGCATTTTGTGTTGAGGTAAAACTAGAGAAGAGGGCCCTGCTGGTCCAGCTAGTGCAGAATCCTGTTCTGTACCAACCAGACAATTAAAGGGAAATGGAAACTTAGCGAGAAATCTACTCTCCTTTCAACTGGCTAAAAGGTTGGTGAGTGAAAATATAGTGTATAACCCAAGTTGAAAAATAGGGTAGATAGTTGCAGAATTGAAAAGGATAAGGGCTGTGGGGTTTGAAACTTGTAGAGCTGGATCTGAAGTTGAAACACTGAAACACTGGTCAGAGAGCACTTTAGCTGCAGAAGCCAAGAGATGACTGTGAAGAGACTCAAAATCTGAACAGAGGGTAAAAATGGATAACGTGTTGACTTCATTAGGGTAACAATTTAGAATAGCCATAGTCATATGTGTTTCTCTCCATTTTAAATTTATTACTTATGAGTAACTATAGCATTATTTATCTCTAAAATCATTTTCTCAAACTGCTTGCCTTACTTTAAAAAAAAAGCCTATTTGTTCAGGAAAAGTTTGGTCTGAGGTAGGATTGCCAGGTCATGAACACTGCCCCAAACTGAGACCCTGGGGGCAGCCCCCAGTGATGTTGCAGGGGAGTCCCAATGATGTCATTAAGTATGACACTTTTTAAGTATTGACTGCAGTCCCTGAGAGAATGTCATTCAAATAAAGAACACAAGTCCAACAAATGAGCAACTATATCTCTTGTTAGAAATTAAGATAGAAACCAAAGCTAAAGTACGGTAGGTGTTTTTAGGCTTGTTGTGAACTGCTCTTGACAACAGCCAATGTTAATGATGCATTTGCCCCTCCATGCTGTATGCATCTCACCAATGCTTACCCATTATACAATTTGTTACTCCTTAACATGCCACAAAACATTTTTGCTTGTACAGAAACAAAGAAAAGCCGTTTAAGAGTTTGTAGCAACACATAACATTAACATCAACACACAAGATCAACTGTGCAGCAGAATTGGGGACACTGGTACAGTGAAGATTGCCTTTTCCAGGCTCTTGTTTAAACAGAAACACACAAACACACACACACTTTATTCCGCAAGCTCTGTATTTAAGCCATGAGATGCAATGGGAGTTTTAGTCCACCAAAGTAAAAATTGCAAGGATCCTCTTTTCCAAACCTCTCCTTTACACACCAACATGGTTAATTCCCCATTTAAGACACAGAGAGGGTGGGGGAAGCCAGAAATGCCACTGGGCTAGTAGAAGCAGGTATCTTGCCTGGTGGCTCCTAGCCCTGAGTTGCAATAGAGAGATCTGCCTCCTTCCTAGAAGGCAAACACCAAGAGGCTGGAAAGAAGGAAACCACAAAGACTGGTTCATATGGACAGTGGTACCTCGGGTTAAGTACCCAATCTGTTCTGGGGTGCCGTTTGCACCCCGAAAAGTATTTAACCCGAGCGACGCCTTAGCGCACGCCGAAGCGCTGATAGAGCGCTTCTGCGCATGCGCGAAGTGCACAGGACACTTCTGCGCATGCGCGCATGGCGGAACCCAGAAGTAAACACTTCCGGGTCTGCCGAGTACGCAACCCAAAAGTACGCAACCCGCAGCGTACTCAACCTGAGGTATGACTATAATGATAAGTCAGAGCTGTGGTTTGTTTCCTTTCACCTCACCAAATGGTACAGCAGGTCAGGCACAATTTGAGCAGCATGCATGTAATGTTGCTCATTCACATTAAGCCATACTTTGCTTTAGACTATGGCTTACTGAGATATGCAAACCAGATCAGTGTGAAACTGAAGCAGCCAAAGTACTTGGGGAACAGGTTGAAAGTATGCTATTGTGTGACTGTGGGCAGGATTCACTCAAGGAGCCCAGTCAGCAGAAGCCCCGTACAAGGACTTCCATTTATGCTATGGGACTTTCCCCCCTCTCCCTCATGTACCCCCAAAACTGGTTCTGGGGAGGTTGGGAGAACCTCAGAATAGCATGCAGAGGGAGGAGAGGATGAATCATTCTACCTGGCAAACTGAAATGCAACCCAGAGTGTCTGGTCACGAGTATTTGATTTATGAGAATAATAATACAGGCGGTATCCATTTTGCGTGTGTCTGATTGGTGCACAACCACAGACACGTGTGCCATATTTGGCCCCGGAAGGGGGTGGGGTGGGTGTGGAAGAGGCTTATGCATGACTGCTGACATGTGCAATGACCCACAACGCAACCCATGCACAAATGGGGAGTTGCATGTGGTGGAGAGAGAACAAAGCACATGTCAAATACAAGTGCACAGCTTCAGAGTTTTACCTCCATGTGAAGAATGAAGTGAATGTTTAACTGTGGTGGCAAAAGAAATAGGAAGAAATGAGAAGCTGCTCCAGGAAAATGGCTAGATATGGCCCCCTTTGTTATTTTTGGCAGTTGCTAAGCAACAGGCTTGCCAAGGAATAGCTAAAGCAACATAGCATTAGTATTTTTCTGAAGAAATTGCATGCAAAACTGAGGTGGTAAAGGCAAAAATGGGGGAAAGTCAGATAAGATTAACATATTACAAAAAAAATATTGAATATAAAGTCCCACTTTTCAACAGGAACACTGACAACATTCCTAAGTAAACCTGGTAAAATAATTTAATCAGTACTGAAAATGTAGTCACCTCCTCTGCTCATTTAGTCACTACTTTCAGCAATTCAAATGTAAGAAAACCAGATTAGCACATACTAGAATTAAATAGTTATAAAATGTATCCTCAAGCACTAACTGTCCTAACATCAACTTTGCTTCCACTGAGGAGTCATCTTTTCCTTTATCCTCAATAACATGACAGTCTCCCAGGAGTGCCATTTTGTCTCAAGCAATTCCCCCCTGCTAATAATTGTATTTGACACCAAATGGCATTGTGACACGTTGAAAAGATCTAATGGGGGAAAGTATTAACAGAAATAGCACCAGATCCAGAAGAGTTCCTGAACTTTTGAAAGAAGGGGGACTGCAACCTCATACAGAATAGGTTGCCTTCCTACTCTGAGATCTGCTGAACCACCAAACATCAACACCTCCATCTTGGGTAAAGGTAAAGGGACCCCTGACCATTAGGTCCAGTCGTGACCGACTCTGGGGTTGCGCACTCATCTCGCATTATTGGCCGAGGGAGCCAGCGTACAGCTTTCAGGTCATGTGGCCAGCATGACAAAGCCGCTTCTGGCGAACCAGAGCAACACACGGAAACGCCGTTTACCTTCCTGCCGGAGCAGTACCTATTTATCTACTTGCACTTTGACGTGCTTTCAAACTGCTAGGTTGGCAGGAGCTGGGACCGAGCAACGGAAGCTCACTCCATCGCAGGGATTCGAAGCTCTGCCATGGGTTTTTGATCCAACTGCTAATTCCACTGCTAGGGGCTAATTTTACCTTATTTACAGACAAAATGATAGCCCTTACCTTTACATTGCAAGCCTGTTCCATAAGCCTTCTAGCGTTCTCTTCAGCTCTGTACCTCTTGGGCAGCTGTACCCTAAAGAACTTCAAAGCTCCTTCAAAATCAGCTTGCAGAAGATCCTCCTTGGAGGTCTGTAAGGAAACACATTGGAGAAGTGGTGTAAGCACAGAAGACAGACACACTGGCTCTGTTAAGGGCTGGACTCATCATCTATTGAATACATTTAATGGCCTATTGCATTGATGTAAACACAAATCTCTATTTTTTTGTAAACACAATATCCCTATTTTTCAGATATTGCAAACAGAGTGATGTGAGTGTCAATATAGAAATTTGAAAAATACTTGTAAATAAATAAATAAAAATACATATGCCAAGAAACACACACCAGCTATAATCAACAACATTCTCTCAATATTAAAGTATTAGTTCTGCTAAAAACAACATACAGGCTCTTAACTTTGAGAAGACTTAATTTAAGACAAAGCTCAGCCTCAAAATTTGAAAAAGCTTTTAATGTCGCTGAGTATCCAGAGCAAATTTCAATTAATCTAGGATAATCAGAAAGTATTTCCAGATCAGAAAGTACAACATTTAGGAAGCCATGAGCAATATGCACATTTTGAGACAGTACGCACTGAAACAGAAATGCAATCCACTGTATCTCAAACAGCAATGAGGGAAGGGAAGAGGAGTCCTCTGATAGAACCATTTGTCACTGCTGGGGTTACAGTGGTAATCTTGTCTTGCCCAGTTGCTTTATGAACAGAAGGAACAAGCCCCAATATCCCCAAACCTCCTGAATGTGTGCTGCTAAATAAATTTGGCAAGAGAATTACAGATAGGGTAATGGAAGAGAGGTGTCTAATTTGTTTTCCATGATGAATCATGATTTCTTTCTTTCTAAACTGCCTTCTTAAATCTGCAGACTGCAGCTCTGATTACAAAGAAAGGCAACTTTGTACCTGTACACATAAACAGTAGTGATACTTTAGCTGCTCTATTTCAGCTCAGAAAGCAGCTCTCAAAAAAAAAGGACACATAACCAACTAAATTTTGCCTTGCCTGTGATTAGGCATTAAATTCAATGGGATAACTCCTGTTGCCTCAGACTTGCACATTCTCTCCCCAGCCTTGTGATTCTTACCTTTGGTTCCCATTTCTCAATCAATCATAGTTTGCTTGGTTCAGATTAAATAGCAAACTACGGTTGTTGTTGTTGTAGTTGTTGTTGTTTAAAAAGGAAGAAAAAGTAGGAATCACATGATACTCAGACTCTTCAGGGTTTGGTCACATAATGCCAACCTGTGGTTTAGCATGATGTGTAGGCAGGTTGTAATTGCAATGTCCAAAATTTTCTGGCTTTTTTCCTTAAATAGAGTTGTTAATAATAATGTATGTGAATCTTAGAGAGAATGGGCCTATATCAGTTAATACATTCATGAAATTATTTTGAGCACCAGCAAAATTAGCCTGAAGTGTGTAATATTTGAATGTTCTTTCCCCTTCTCTCTTTTCCACGTATCAGGAACACTAGAAAATCTCTGGTATGTATTTTAAAAGCAACAATACCAGGCTGCAGGGATAGTGGTAAAAACCTACAATATTTAGGATATCTTTTTGTGCACAACAACAACTTTGTGGCTCTCTTAGTAGGAAGTGTATGGCGAAAGAATTGGGGTGGGGGAGGAGAAATTACTCCTCCTCACCCCATGTAGAAAACCTAAATTAAATGACTGGACTGCCAGACTGAACATTTACAGGGATCCCTGGAACTGGCTGGTAGTGGTGGTGGGGGGGCAAAATCTCATTTAAAAGTCCTAGAAGTGTCTGGCATGATACTTCATAATTTCTATGTGAAAAACATAAACTTTGGAGCATGTAAAATACTGGTTATGTGATACTTAGATAGCAGATTTCATGTATATCTGACTGTATTGCTTCAAGTTTACAGGGTTGTTTTTTTCAGTTGATCAAGGAAGTCACAAGTGAGCCACCACAGAATCTTTTATGCAATCTATTTTTTATATATATATTTTTGAGAATGTTAAGAAATCTATTGATAGAATTATATGGTTGATAAGGGGAGGATCTTTAACTATTACCTTTCACAGAAATTTAGTAGTTATAGGATGAGTACAGGAGACACTGGAACTCACTAAATGGGGTGGGTGGGTAGCAGCAATAAGCCAGCAATTCCTCCCCACTGTAGTGGAATCAATGTTATTCAAGGACTGTGCAATGGACACCAAAATGACAGAACAACATAAGCAAGTGCAAAGCGATACAGACTGGGACAAAAACCCTAGATTCACAATTGCTTTAATGGGCTCTAAAATAATGGTTAAATAATTCAGAAAGATGGTAATAGTGGAAAGCTGACTAAAAGCATCAACACAGAGGAGTGAAAGGGAGATAGGACCAGAGGAGAGGAACTATTAGGAAAAGGACTAAAAGAGAACAAGATAACATGCACCCATGGCATGACTGCATTTAGAATACTGTGTCCAGCTCTGGTTGCCCCATTTCCAAAAGGCATCACAGAATGGGGAAAACTCCAGAAAAAGGAAACTAAAATGATGTTAGGGTACCTTCCCTATGAGGAGAAAATAGAGAGGTTGGTGATTAGAACGTGCACAAGGTGGAATATGACAGATGTTTACAAAATTATGGATGGTGCCTAAAGGTTGTAATCCAATGAAAATTATTGATGTCTCAGGTAAGAAAATAGAACATAGATGGTATGATGGCTGCTAGCTTAAGCGGCTTTAAAAAAAATATGGGACAATCTTTTCCTCATCTTTCTGCAGCTCTTCATTATAATAGCTCAATGGAATCACCATGTCCAGAGGCAGCATCCCTCAAATACTAGACCTGAATGGGAGATACTGTGGACCAACTGTAGAAGGCCCTGCTTGTGAGCTTCTAGAGGCTCCTGGTGGCCGCTATTGGAAACTGAACATTAGCCTAGACAAGCCTCTGGATGATAGTCTGGTCTTACATTCTTATGAAGATTATTGAGGTTCTTCCCCTAGATTTACAAGGTTGTTGAATCGCACCAAGAAATACAACATCAAATCTCACATTTTAAATGTTGACAAAGTTCGTTGAGGGAAGCTGTTGAGGTAAACAAAACATTCCAGGTTCCACCCACAGGTGATGGTATCTGATCTGCTGAATTCATATACACTATTATTTTTTTGTAGAAGACTAAGTTGTAGCTAGTAATGTGTGTTCTTTTTCAACCTGGTATACATCATACTGACAATACTTGTGGCAAAACAGATTCTTAAATATTTTCAGGACAGACAAAGCAACAGAGTTGCTCTTCTATTTAGCAACAATATCAGAGTAACAGAAATTATTGCATGAAATAATGAAATTCTGAAACCAATGAAAGTCTTAGGAATCTGATGGATTATAAACCAGACAATGAAAAATTGCAACACCATCAAGTCCTGGATATACACTGTAAATACTGAGAGTCAGAAACAGAGAGCTTATGGGTTTTGTTTTGGCTTTATTTTTTAATATAGTGTGAAGATGATTTAATGTCGTTTGGGCAGTGTATAAAGTAAACTGATGGACTAGATACCTGTTAATTAATATCTAGATGAACTAAAATAATTTTAGGGATAAGTTTGGATCAATCAAACCTGTACGATTTGCCTGTCATTTGCAGTTCTGAAGGTTGTACATGGACATAGTTAATTTGTTCTAATTGTTAAGAGAACACTTTTTAATAATTTCAGATCAAAAATTCAACTTATCACTTCCTACCAGCCCTATTCTCATAATCAATGACACAAACATTCGATTTGCACTATTACTGCTTACCAAGAATGTAGAAAAGATAGTTTGCACCTTCATAATATGGCAGAATAGATCGTGTTGATGCTAATAATGATGCTGCTAACATCTGCAAATTGCAAAGGCCAATGGCTAGTACAATGAATTTACTGTAATGATGTTTAATAATAATGGTAGTAGTAGTAGTAGTAGTAATAATAATAATAATAATAATAATAATAATAATAATAATATCATCAAGTCTTAAACATTTGAGGACGCTAGGAAATCCACTGGAAAATCAGATTCAACTATGACACCATTGGCAAGTAGAGAGGAGGCAATTACTCAGAAGGTAATCTAAGCCTATACAGAAGACAACCAAGAATCATTATGTCCTAAATGCACTGCATAAATTAGGGTTACCCTCATGCAACCACCCATGAAATGGATCCTTTGAGACAGCTGAGTGATAAGAATGGCAGATTTGCTATGCGTCTATTTCTAGAAAACCAGAATCTCACCGCAAGAAGCCGGGGAACAAACAGGCGATGCCCCATTCCCAGAAGTTCCAACACTCGACAGGCATACTCATTCACAAGCTTGCTTCTTTCATCATGTATATCCTGGGACTTTCTGATGGGTGGTGCAAGCTTGGGAGCTGGGGTTGGGCAAGGCACCCCTTCTTCCATCAGCAAAAAACAGCAAGTATCCAGAGTGAGAAGCACTGTTCCCTTAAGCCACAATTTCACACGGTGGTTATTATCGGAGCCAGCTTTAGGTCTCTGAAAGACCAATACATTTACTGTCTACACCAGGGACTTTCAGGTACAGGCTCAAAAAACAGAAAACATATTTGCTAAAAAGCACAGAAGAAGCTGGTAATTCAAAAAAGACCAAAAATAAAAACTTAAAGAGATGGATCTAAAAATGTCTGAAAACAGGCGAAATGGCAGAGAATGATGCAGAAAAAGGCTGCGATGGCCCAGCCTGCCTCTGAATGTGTGTAGGAGCAGACAGGAGCAGCAGCAAGAGCAAAAAGCTCAGGCCAGTTGTAAAGCTGCAAAGAGAAAAAGGATGAGCTCATTGCAATCCTAGATTCGTGACAAGCGTGTCTAAGCTGCTGCTGCTGCCTCTCGCTGTGAATCAGTAATGAAGGGGTAGAAAAGGAGGGGGAAGGGAGAGGCGGAGGTAGGTGAATGAGCATGCAGAGGGTGTCTCAGAGGAGAATGCTGTAATAAGAAGCCAATAGTGAGCTCTTGGACAGATGAGCTCCCCTCCCAATCCACCTTCCGTCTACATTAGTCTGACAGCTACCCAAGCCTGCAGACACATTGTAGTCTCAGTGTCTCTTGCTAGGAAGAAGTCAGGCTGATAGCCACACAAAATACTGGCCTCAATAAATATCTGCTTTCAAATAAAGATGTGATCCTGCCTAGGCATACTAAAGCAGAGGGAGAGGAAGGGAGGGGAGACCCATCAGTCCCACCCAGATTGCTGTACGAATGCAAGACCAATGGAAGAACAAAACAGCTGGGCGCTACTGATGCATGATCATCTGAAATGGTAGACTGTATTCCTATTCTCTGTACAGCACTAAGTTACAGCTTCCATGGTGGAAAAGCTTCAGAGCAGCTGTATGTGGGGAAATGGAGAACTGCTCTAAAAACATAAAATAAGCATACTGGGTAAAAGGAGCAATACTGATTGGAAAATGTGATGCAGCAAACTTCAAAGGATAGTTTCATTGGAGATATATGCAAATATTATTAGCATACGGGACATTTAACACACGTTTCACAATACTGATTTTTTTTTTTGAAATTGCTAAACATTCAGATGTAAATCTAATCTAACAAATTTAAAGTGCCTGATTATTTAGACTTCATTTTCTTTTCTTCATTGTAGATACGGTAATCTGTTGTCTATAAAGACATTATATTTGTAGTCACCTTGTTTTTAACAACATCTATATTTCTCATTAAAGAGCCTACGGCCTGTAGATAATGAGCCACATATTACATGCCCATATTGTCATGTCACAGATTTCAATGTGGCTGGGATAAAATCAGATGTCTCTGTCTCCTAGACAAAGATTCTGCTTGATTTGCTTATATTAGCCATGACCCAGACATACAGACAGACACAGTTACCATGACCATGTGTACCATAATTTACCAAGAATTCACCTCAATAAGGGGAATGCTGGATTCTGCATATGAAACTGGTTTTACGTATATTCTGGGTGGTGAGTGGACTTTTTAATTTAAAAAAACTACCCCTCCAACCAACCCTGCCCCAATTTTTTTTGGGGGGGGGGGAGATACACCACCATCACACGACTAAAGAAGAACATCTAAAACAAAGGTTTATCAACAAGGAAAAATTATTTAGTTAAAGTATATTAAATCCAGCATATCGCCGAAGACAAACATAGATGAAGACTGGTGATTTTCTGGAATGGAGCAGAAATTATCTTATCAAAGACTGATTACAAAAAGCAGTGTGGGTATAGCACAAGATCAGAGACCATATACACCTACATGCAACAACCCTTCAGAAAACAGTGTTGTGAATTTGCTGATTATTGTAAATGAATTTCTCATTATAGTTCTGTCTAACTTGACCATATAATTCTTGATTCCATTCCTAAGCTTCATGTCATTACTAATAGGATAAAATCACAACAATTCTACTTATATCAAGGCTGCAGGCAGGCCTGTTCTCTCCCCTAGCTTACTGTTCAGCAAACCCCCAGACTTAAAGGATTAAAATGTAAAGACTCTGAACATAAACTTGCCCTATGTGATTAAGATGCCATTCTACTTCTTGCTGACCCTGAAACTTAAAATAATAACCCACCCTTCACCCTAAGGATCCAGGCCAGGCTGCAACCATTAAATCACATTGTTAAAAATACTGTGAATAAGGACCCTCTCATCCATGACCTGATTACAGATGAGGAGGCCAATCTGGCCTGCATCACTGAGACCTGAGTGGGTGAGCAGGGTAGAGTCGGTCTCACCCAGATGTGCCCACCTCGGTACTCAGTGCAGCATCAGGCAAGACTTGAGGGTGGGGTAGGGAGAGTTGCTGTGGTCTATAGAGATATTCTCTCTCTCTCTCCCCCCCCCCCGTCCAGTCCAGTTGGGTGGGAATTAGAGTGTGTGTTCCTGGTGTTGAGCAGTGGCAGTGTTGGAGACTCCCAGACTGTTGGTTCTGGGGGGGCTTCAACATCCATACTGAGGTGACCGGCTCTGGGGTGGTTCAGGACTTCCTAACTGCCATGATGAACATGTCAATGGCCCAACACACGTGGCAAGCCACACTCTGGACCTTATTTTCTCAACTGGGCAGGAAGAGGGTGATCTGAGGGATATTGGCATCAGTCCCTTATCATGGTCAGATCACTTCCTGATGATGTTTAGGCTTTCAGCACCTTTCCCCCTCCAAAGAGGCAGGAAACCTATTAGGATGGTCTGCCCTCAGAGACTGATGGAGTCAATGGGCTTCCAGGCAGCTCTGGGGGATTTCCCACCCGATAGGACTGATGCTCCTGTCGAAACTCTGGCTGACCCTCTGGAACAACCGAATGGCTCAGACCAGTGACACAATCGCACCCTCTTTCACTTTGTGGAGCCCGTTTGGCTCCTTGGTATACTAGAACACACGTGGAGGGAAAATCTGGTTGAATGCAATCGAACACGTGAGGGCTCATCATCAAGTCTACCTAGTGGCAGTGAAGGCTGAAAAGAAGGACTACTTGGCTTCTTCCATTGCATTATCATTGTGCCGTCCAGTAGAGCTTTTCCGGGAAATGTGGGGTCCATTACAGTCTGGCCCGAAGGAGGTGGCAAAATTAACAGCAACTCACTGTTACTTGTTTGCAAAGCATATTGAGGATAAAATTGCTTGCATCCATCGGGACCTTGCCTCCGCTGTTACAGCAGATGAATCTCAAGGGGTGTCTAGAGCACAGTCTAGACCTGTTGTGTTGGATGAGTTTCAGTTGGTAAGGCTCAATGATGCAGACATGAGAATGCCCACCCTTGGGCCATCACCACCCTGTGCTAACATCCTATTTTGACTCCAAACTGAACTCAACCACCCAAGTTCACTATTAGAAAGAATGGTAAAATTGCAAACTTACACTCCACAAACTAGGAGGCAATTAGAGAGGGGGAGGGGGGAGCAAGAAGAGGAAACTTTGCGTATTGAGAAGAAGAATGAACCATCTTCTTCAAGCCCATAACAATTTATAGTAAGTCTGCTGGAGGGGGGAGGAGATCAGAGATCAGGGATGGTGGGCTGCATGATGTTAAGTGAGGAAAACTCCCCATTCCATTTACCACTTTCCAAATGCCTCCCCCGCCAATCTGCTATATAGCTATAACAATCTCGGATTTGAGATGGTGGTGGGAAGACTCTGTACATGAATCACACTTGTGCTCTGATTTCTAAAACAGCCTCCTCAAATTACAGAGTTCCTGGGTGAATGGCTGAGCTTAAAATATAAAACTAGATCTCAGGAAAGGTTTACATCAGGCATCCCCAAACTTTGGCCCTCCAGATGTTTTGGACTACAATTCCCATCTTCCCCGACCACTGGTCCTGTTAGCTAGGGATCATGGTAATCGTAGGCCAAATCATCTGGAGGGCTGCAGTTTGGGGATGCCTGGTTTACATATACTATCATAAAGGGACTGCAGTGAAGCAAATTATTTTCTTCTAGAATGAAATAGCCTTTTCCTATTAAAGAACACAGGGTGTGTTTCTATGCCTCATGGCTGCAATCAACTGACACTTGGGCCAATTTCATTATTTGAATTTGGAAACTGTAGTTTACTAACTTATAATCATTTAAATGATTTGTGGTGCCTTAAAAACTTATTTGGTGGCACAGTCTTTAGTAACCAAGAGCTCACTTCATCAGTTAGGAACACAGCCTTGGTTCATTAAGGTCAGTATTCTCTACATCAGCATCTCCCAATGTGTGTGTGTCATGAGCAGGTGTGTCACGGGCTTTTTAGGCAAACTTTTTAGGCATACTTACTATGTGTAATCCTTAACTGGTATGATAAATACCTCTTTAAAACTTTTTGTTTTGTTGTGACATCATGCTGCATTGTCATTTATAACCAAACATCAGAATCACTCAAGTCTTCATTTTAATACTTGAGAACTGCTCTCAGGCAGCAGAGAAGACCTAAGGTCCAAACATCATGTGACAGTAAGTTCAAGGGCTTCCAGTCAGAATGAACTCTTGCAAGAGAGGTTAAAAGCAATTTTGAAAGGTTTCTTCGGCTATGTTGAAACAAGAGAAAGAACAAGCAAGTGTTAAGTTCCTTGCATGGAGAAGATGGACAAATGCTATTGGGTAACAGAGAGAAGACAGAACTGCTCGACACTTACTCTGCCTGTCGTCACCCAACAGGAAAGCAATGCCCAATCTTGTGACACAAGGAAGGAGCTGCAGCCCAAGATAGGAAAAGATGCAGTAAGGGAACACCTAGCTACTTTAAATGAATTCAAATCTCCAGGGCCTGGTGAACTACACCTAAGGGTACTAAAGGTACAGATGAAATCTCAGTGTCTTTGTCTGTAATCTTTGATAATTCTTGGAGAACAGATAAGGTCCCTGTGGATTGGAGACAGGCATATGTTGCCTCCATATTCAAAAGGGGAGGGGGGAGAGAAGGCCCAGGTAACCACCAACCGGTGAGCTTGACATTGATCCCAGAGAAGTCTCTAGAACAGATAATTAAACAGTCTGTGCACTTAGGAAACAATGCTGTGACAACCAAGACTCAGAATGGGTTTCTCAAAAACAAGTCATGCCAGACAAATCACAAGTTTAGTAGATCAGGGAAATGCTGTGGATGTAGTGTATCTTGATTTCAGTAAGGCTTTTGACAAAGTCCCCCATGATATTCTTGTGGAGAAACTGATAAAATGTGGACTGAACGAAGTAACTTAGGTGAATTTGTAGCTGGTTGACTGACCGAACCAAAGAGTGCTCACTAACAGTTCCGTGTTATCCTGGGGAAAAGTGACAAGTGGGGTGCCACAGAGTTCTGTCCCGGGCCCATTGTTGTTCAACACCTTTATAAATGATTTGAATGACACCAGACTGGAAGGGGCAGCCAATGCCACAGAAGACAGTATTTGGGATTCAAGATGACCTTAACATTCTTCTTCCTCTTTTTTCTGTTTTTATTTGTTTATTTTTATTGCATTGCATTATGGAAAGCCTTAATAAAATTTATTATTATTACTTTTCTTTTTAAAAGAATGTCCCCCATAATGGTTTGGCATAAAGGGACATTTGTCTTGCTGCGAATTTATGTTTGAAGACCCCGAAGGGAGGACATTCTGCCCACCTTTCCTTCCTCCACTGACAACTTGGGGGGAGGGTTGTGGGTTACACCACCACTTCACACAAGGTTAGGGCTTCCTTTCCCCAATTTAGAGAGTTACCTGTAAACTGAGCTTTTTGTCTGCTAAAGTGAGGGCAGGGGGAGCCTGCTATTCTTGTTCTGTCTGTGGCTCCCTACACACACACACACACACACACACACACACACACAGGCACACACACACACACAGGCACACACCCTTCCTTGCTAGTTTCCTGAAATGATGTTTTAAGTTATTTTTCAGGTGGTCTCTTTTCAAGGATCATTTATGGGTTGAATAATTGTCTGCCCTGCCAGTTAGTCTGGTGGGAGGGATGACTCCTCTCCTTGTGAAGTACCCTGCCTGAACTTCCAGTAGGAAATGTCACCCCTATCAGGAATATCCACTATAAGGATCTTGAAACAGACATTCACAGCGAAACAAATTTTCATTTTCTCAAAGCACCTTCGTCATGGCACGTGGCACTCCTTGTGCTGACTACCACTTCAAAAGGCACTGGAGAGTGAACTGCAAGCAGGACACTGATACACTTATTCCATACATCTGCTTCATTCAATATAGCATTTCATTCTATCTAGTGCCCAGCTAGATGCAACAGCTCTCATCCCCATAACAAACAGAACAGCCGTGCTGATCACTATAGTCACCCAGGGAGGGAAATGTATATAATATAGTGCTTGTTCCCAAAAAGAGCCAGCCAAGGCCAACAACCAAGGACATAGCAACGGAGATCTCACTTCGCTCTACAATTGCTCCTACTTCCTTTCAACCTCCCAGTATGAACAGCAATGCTTGTCTTCTAAGAGACTTCCAAGAGTTGCAAGGGGCATCTTATCACTTTCAGTCAGGCCAGCAGCTTCTTTTGTAGGGGGAAAGGCCACATTACTATAGCTCCTCTCCGATACAGAATTCTTCATATACCTGTTTGCCTTCATGATCCTTTCATGCCAAGAAATAGTTTTATAAAATAATTGTTGCTCACACTGAAGTTTCCTATAATACGAGAACTAGCTTCTGATTCAAATCCCTGTACTGGAATAAACTGCCTGATATAAAACATCTATGAACTGTATGGGCAGGCTTCTAACAGCCACCTAGCTATGGTGAATAAAAACTACCTCCTAGTCACAAGGCAGGAAGCTTTTATAAATTGGCAGGGAGGCTATCAAGGAGCAACAAATGACAAGACAAACATATGTGGTCAAATAGGCTAGTAAAGTTGTGAGTAATTTTTGTCAAGTTACACAAAATGACTTACCTTTAGGAGAGCCAGTGCTACATTAAAGATTACATTCAGACCCTGAAAAAGAGAAATATATGGTATTGATCCTGTTTATCAATTTTAAAAAACAGGGACACTCCAAAACACAAATATTTAAGAACTACTTCTGTGACAAAGCAAAAGTAACACAAACATCAAATCAAGCAGCAAAACTGTTCCCAGGCTATATCATCACTCTACTACAGTCATTATGGCTTAACTGTGAAAAAAAGTACCTGTGAATACAAAACTAACACATTAAGGAGAAGACTAGACTAAATAACTCTTCTTATCTAGTTTTCTGAATGTAGAGCTATTTGTTTATCATTCTGTTGTGTGATCCCCACTTTTAGTTTAAAGCAGAACAGCTCAGGGACAGTATTTTTGCTTTATCTGGTGTTTATTTTCAACTCACAAATATTTGGCTCACATGGCTCCTCCTCCCCATATGACCCATGATCAGAAACATAAAACTGCAGTGAGTGGCAATCCAGAGTTTACCCTGAAACCAGGACTGCTAGCTTTGGTTTGCTGCTAAGTGTGATTAGAATATTCCAATGGCAGAGTGCAGAGGGGAGAGGAAGTAAGTGACCTCAAGGCTCATGATTTAGTAGGCAGCTGTAGTAACTTACAAATGGTACTGGCCACAGTCTGGTACAAAACTAAACATGCTAAAGTTGTATTTATTTAACCGGGGTCACAAATACAAAAGGAATATTTTTTAATCATACTGTATCATGTAAGCAAACCAGATTTCATCCACTAGAGGTCAGAATTGTAACAGTAATTAAACTCCAATAGCCAGCAGCAGTTACTTTACATATCCTGAACACAATGTGTCACAGGTCTTTACATACAGTACAACAGGGGTCGGCAAGATTTACCTCGCCTGCACATGCACAGGTGTGATTTCTGACACCGCAGAAGCGAGTCCCCACGTCACACCTGTTTAGTGCAATGCGAGGGGGACTCGCCAAGCAGGCGGCTCGGTTCGGGGGCGGTTCAGTTAAACAACCCCCATGGGCCACTTGAAGCCCATGGGCCTTAGGTTTCCGACCCCTGCAGTACAAGATGATGAATGAAAATGGCTCAATTCAAACATAAAACTAAATCATGGTTTGGTGATCAGCAGCGTCACTGTGGGATCACACATTCCCTCTTCCTACCCGTGTGGAAGCCTTAGTCATAGTCTACTGGGCCATACAAATTGGTAAAACACACATCAATCAATGCCCAAGCATTATTTCTCTGGGCTGTTATAAACATGCAACATGGCCAAACCCTACCCTACCCCACGCCCCCAAAACGACTTTGTACATTTTGAAAAACTGCAGAATGGGTTGGTATCCTCGTCTCTTTGTTAAAGCTCCTTAGATTTCTGTTTGTCACTTTCATTTAATTAATATATTCTGTGCTGCTGTTTTAGACTATATGCACAAATCAGACACAAACGCCCTTTAGGCGTTAGATTTTGAGGAAAGGGTACAATGCCAGTTCTTCTACATACTCTAGACACTAGGTTCATTTGTAGGGCTGGGCAACGTCGGGTTTTCAACATCATGTTATATCACCACACCAACCAAACATCGTGACCTGGTGATACACCACAATGTCAAAACCACAATGTCAAAACAACAAGCTACACTGGCCCCAGCCAGGAGGAGGGGCAGAGCGATGACAGCTTCACTCAGCAGTATAACACGGGTGAAACCACCTCTGCGCCTGAGTCCCTCTGCTACTAGTGGCCTGAAGCTGGTAGCAGAGGACTCGGGAGCAGAGTCTGTTTTACCTGCAATATACCCAGGTGAAGCCCCCATCACGGTCTGCCCCTCATACCGGTCCTGAGCAATGTATCGATACATCACCCAGGCCTACTCATTTGTTCATTTATGTCTCTGGGGCCTGCAAATCGTATTAGCAGTGCTCTGCTGTTACTTCTGAATAAGGTCTATGACTCTTTCCGGTCAGAATGTTGAAAGGTAAACTAAAGTGTATGAGGCAAACTGATTTAAACTTCATAGTGTGTATGGGGGTGGCACTTTGAAGCAGCCAAAACCATGTTTTTAGAAAGCAGATTTCTCCTTTAACAAGTAGCCTCACCAACTACATGCCTTTCTAAATAACCCAACAGTAAAATCGGCAGCAACTAGACCCCTGACAACTTTCGAAAGCCTCCTCCAAATGTTAAAAGGACATGGAAAGGGGACAGTATCTGCAATATACAAAATACTACTCCAAAATCCCACAGACCCCTTGGACAACCTAAAAAGACAATGGGAGGATGACATAGGATATGAAATCAACCCTACCCAGTGGATTAGAATGTGGTCGAAACCCCCCTTCAAATCTATATCAATGAAAAGAAAAGAACTCTCGTTGAAACTAACTTACAGATGGTACCTGACTCCAAGGAAACTAGCATTAATACGTTCAGGAACCTCATCGAAATGTTGGAGAGGATGCACCTCCATAGGCACATATCTCCACATGTGGTGGGAGTGCCCTAAAATCCAATCATTCTGGATGACATCCATGCAAGAAATCTGTAAGATAACTAAGCAAGTGCTAGAAATCACCCCAGAATTGGTTTTACTAAATATCTTTCAAGATAACAACGCTCACTCAGAACACAAATAACTTATAATTCACCTATTGTCAGCAACAAGAACCATCATAGCCAGACACTGGAGGGACCTGTCAGGAGTAAGCATGGACCAATGGTACCAGGTTGTATGGGAAACGGCCCTACTAGAAAAACTAACCAGTAAGCTGAAACTGACACAGGGACAAACAGAAGAAGACACCTTCACTAAGACGAATCCCGACCTCTCTCACCAACAGAGAAGCACGAACAAACAACAGAGAACCTGCACAAACGATGCTGACGCCAAACCCCTACACATATCAAAAAAAGCAGAAACATCGACAATCCACCACACCCAACCCCCCATCCCACCCACCTCTTTCCCCCCTTCCTCATAATGTCTCAATAAGTAAAATTGATTGTGTAAAAATGATACATGGAAGAAGGGGGGGGGGGAATTGAGACATTGCACTACCTTTGTAACCCAAGAAAATCCTTAACAAAAAAATAATTATAAAAAAACAAACAAACAAGTAGCCTCAATTATTCAAACAAATCTTATAATGGAGAAAGGGTCAGAAAAATTATCCCACAATCATTCCAGTTCTTTTTAAAAAAAGGCAACTTTGGGAAGAGGTTATACATAGCACCTTGCTGAATGGAACAATTCACTGCTTTCTTTCCCCCCGTGTACTCTTGTAGGGTATCTCCCAATCTCCCTAAAGACAATTTTTGGGGCGTATGATGAGAGGAGAGAGGAGAAAACCCTGTTGCACTAGCAGGAGCCATTGCGCTACAGATGGCAGAGTAACCCACATTATTTTAAGAAAACAGAGTAAGTGCAAGAGCATTCCCCTGTAATATTCTCATTTAATACAAGTAGTCTTCCTTCATATTCAATAACAAAAGTAAGCTCAAGAAAAGTGGCAATTCATTTCATGCAAAGCAAGACTCTTCAGATTGAAGGTGGTTTTATTTTACCTCACAAAGGAGTAAATCAATTATGTGGAAGACCATGCAGAGTGGGAACTTGGCAGTGAAGAGGGTGAGAAACCACTGGGATGCATACATGTGAGCTTCCAAGTTCTGTTTCAAGAAATGATTATACAAATCCGGAAGCTGCTCCTAGAGGGAAAAGAGAAAGTTGACTTCTAACAAGCTTCTAACAATGAAATACTTCATTACAAATGCTAGCATGCCAAAATACATTTTAAGTTGATACCTGTTTTGCTCTCCTTATTCTTATCCTACTAATATATGTACATTTTCTTATGATGAATTTCTGTGACACCTGGAGGGCACTCAACAACATTTGGATGGCGCCTCCTCCTAGAGCAGATATGCAGGGTCCACAGCTAACCGAAAGAACAATTAAATCAGGGTTGAGTACAGTAATTAAATCACAGGAGACCCTACTTACTTCCCCGACATGTACAGCAGAGGCAAAAGCCACCAACTCCTCCTGTAACTGGTTAGTCTCAGAAGGAAAGAAGGTTCGAGCCCCACACTGGACAAAAGATTCCTGCATTGCAGGGGGTTGGACTAGATGGTCCTTGTAGTCCATTCCAACTTAATGATCCAATGACAAATGCCTCCTGGGAGTCTCAGAAAACAGAAATTCACTATAAGGGAAATTCTATTTCCTCATGCGATCCCAGAGGACACTCAACAATTCTAACAGTGTTACATCACAGCAGTATACATTCTGGTTTTTTAATATTTTATTTTTCATCTTCACATTTTACAATATAATCACACATCTGAATTTAACAGATCCAACTGAAACATCCAATCATAAAAAAAAACACCTTTCTGTGGTTACTTATGTTAAATATTTCCCCACTGCATTTCCAGTTCCTATCTGTCAGGATCGTGTGGTGGTTGCTCACGCCAGCCTCCAAACTGTCTTTTAACAGTTTTATTGTGCATACTATTTACAGTGCAGAGCTACAAAAACACGTCCATCTCAGTCACTCGCAGAATCCAGGAGTGCCCCCTTCCGGTTTCCACCCCAACCTAAGAAATTGGGCACCCCCAGGCGCCGCCTCCCCTCTTTGTGTTTGACACCTCTGCGCAACTGGGGCAACGGAAGCTGCATCTCCCTCTCTGAGCCCTCCTCCCTGAGGTGGTGCAGGGGCTCCTTGCTAGCATCGCTGACCCCTCTTTCCTCCTCGCTGACCGTTTCCCCTTCCTCCTCATTGGACGACTCGCTGCTACCTCAGCTGGAAGAGGTACTGCTGGAGAGAAGGGGCTGGGGGCGGGGATCCCTGTAACCCGATCTGGCATCCCCCTCCTCCCGCAGAACCTCTGAGAGCCCCCTGACAATATCTATCTACTACATGATTTATGTTATATTTCAGTTATTCTCACTGCACGTTTTTATGTCAATCCTGCGAGTGATTTAAGCTGTTTACAATAATTCTTCAGATAATCAATAAAATTTCCCCATTCTATATCAAAACATCTCTCTTCTTGATTTCTTAATCTTCCAGTAAATTATCTTCAGCATTTTTTCCAACTCATTATATATCATTTTCCAGTATGCTTTTGCTACCTTGCAAGACCACTACGTTTGAAAAGGGTATCCTCTTTCTCCTTACACTTCCAACAGGTATCTGATTCTGACAAACATTTTTGCTAATTTACTGGGAGTCAGATACCATCTATACATCATTTTCATATAGTTTTCTTTTATCCCATAACATGCAATAAATTTCATATCAACATTCCACAGTCACTCCCACTCTGTCATTTCAATATTATGACCAATATATATTCCTCAGTGTATCATTGATGATTTCACCTGTTCATCTTTTGTTTGCCATTCTAATAGCATCTCATACATTTTAGGCAATGATTTATTATTATTATTATTATTATTATTATTATTATTATTATTATTATCTAACAGGTCTCTTTCTAATTGCGAAGTTTTGAGTTGAAAAACCATTCCTCTTATCTAATTTAAATAGTTCACTACGCTAACGATACTGCAGCCAACTTGTTACCAAATTGGTAACAGTATACATTCTGGATGGACTTCTGAAAACCAAGAGTTATTACTTTACAATCCTGCACATTTTTTTAATGCTAAAAGCAGAATCTGCTGAGCAAACAGAATAAATTATATAAAACTCTGCAAATGTGTAGACCAAGGCCTAAATGTCCTCATCAGGAAAACTACCCTTGAAAGCTGCCAAAGCAGCTGCCACGCTTAGAGAGTGGGCTGCAATACCCACCAGTAGCTTCTGGACCAAGCTCTGATTGGCCAAGACAATAGATCATGTCTATTGATTCCATGGGAATCACCGGGGAAGAGGACGAAGAGGAGGCTGCCGGCTGGACCTCCCAATGGTGATATCCCAACAAAGGGTTAATGGGCCCAGACTATGGATTCCTGGACAAAGGATTAACGGGCCCAGTGGAGACGGTGAACAAAGCGTCATGGGCACCAGACTATGGATTGCTGGGCAAAGGGTTCCGTGCCCAGGAATGGAAAGGCTAATCGCCCAGGAGGCAGCAGGAAAAGGCAGTGTGTTCCGAAAGCAGCTGGAATGCTGGAAAACTTCGGACAAAGTGGAGAGAAGGTATGTGAAAGCCGGGGCTTTTACAAGCATGCCGCGGCAGGCATGCAAGCAAGAGACTTTGATCTGCGCAGCCTGAAGTTTTATGGCACGCAGTAAAACTTTCACAGTGATTAATGACTGTGAGGACAGTGGACTGTGAGAGAGCTGCAAGCATTTTTCCCAGTTAGTAAGAGAGAAGGGAAAAATGGAGTTTTTGTACAGCTCTGGCTCTGAAGAGATAATTTTCCTTCGTGGAGAAAATTATCATAATTGGGCAAAATGTACACAGAAGAGGCTGCAGGATGCGGGGGTGTGGTACACAATTGCCGCAAAAAGGGGAAGTGAAAATACCCCAGACCAATTCCCCAGCTGGAGGGAAGATGATTCTTTTGCAAGAGGATTGATTATCACAAGTTTGTGTCCGGGACAATTGATTTATGTTGGTGCATGCAATTCAGCTTGTGAGATGTGGGAAACATTGAAGCTAGCTTTTGGAGGGGGAGGAAGCTGTGATGGCGATTCCCCAAATGATTGCTGGAGTGCTGGGTCACCCGGTTGCAAACCACAGGAAGAGCTGGCTGAGATGTCAGACGTGGTGGGGGTGCAGTCTCCAGTGAATGCAAAAGCTGAGGGCGCCACTTGGGAATTGCAGCAGGAGCTGGCTGTCGCGTCAGACCTGGAGCAAGTGGCTGCACAGAGTGCTTCAATGGAAATTGCTGAGGGCGCCAGTTGCAAATCTCAGGGGGAGATGGCGTCATCATCCCACACAGACGTGCAGTCCCATGGGAACGAAGGTCAGTCTTCAAAGTCTTTGCAAAAGCCGACACGTAAACAGAAGCTTGCAGGTGCAGCAGCTTTGTCGCTAAGGAGGGGCGAGGAGAAGCCCACAAATGTGAAGCTTGTTGCTAAGGCCCAGCCGAAGGGGGAAGAATTGCAGCCCACAACAGTGTCACGAGGCCAGGAGCAGGGGGGCAGAGAGTTGAAGCCCACAACTGCAGCTGGCAAAGAGAAAAAGTCTTCGGCTGGAAAGAAGAAGGGGGGCGGCCAGGAGCAGAAGCCCACACAGCAGCAAAACAGGACTTTGCTGGCTGGAAGAGTTCAAAGCAAGTTTGTTGTCAGTTCCACAATTCAGAAGCACATTTGCAATGACAAAAATTTGTTTACTTGCTTTTCTTCACAGGATGAATTCATGAAGTCTAATGAAGGACTTTTACATGTGCAGGGAGCTGGAGATGTCTACATAAAAGGACTGAATTTCACACTATGTGATGTTTTGTATGTGCAAGATGCACAAAATAATTTGCTTTCCATTTCACAGATGTCTGAAGAAGGGTATGGAATTTCTTTTGAAAATGGAAGCTGTCTCATCAAGAAAGGAGATGAGGAATTTCTGAATGCTCCAAGAGTTGATAATCAATATGTATTTACTTTTGATTATGATGATGAAAATGTGGTTTATATACCTGAAGAGGCCTGTGATGCTAACACTGATCAGTTTCTTCTTACAGGTGGTTTTGATCACACCAATGGTCACCTGAGTTTGCAAGAGGTGTCCAATGAGGAGCCTGGAAGGGTTCAGGGTTTAAAGGTTCAACCCTGTGATTCTTTTGCTGATTGCAATGATGTAATTGCTGATGATGGGAAGCTGTCTAGCAGACAGACTTCCACACCCTGTGAAGTGATTCATATTGATCTAGCTGATCAAATGACACTTTCAGTGGATGAAGTTGCAAATGGCCAAGATGGTCAACTGACTCCCTCAGAGAGTGAAGAGGGGTACATCAGGAATGATGGTAATGCCGATCTCATTGGAGTGAAATGCTCCGGTCCCAGTGAAGGTGAATTCACTTCTCAGGAGCTAGATGCTTTCCTGGATGAGAAGCAAATTCAAAAGGATCTCTCACGTCCCAAAAGTTCTTGGGAGGGTAATTTGTGTGAGGGAGCTGGGAATTCTGGAAAATCAATGCAGCAGGGACTAACACCCTTGTTGCACAGTGCCAATCCAGAGAAGATACAAATGAAAGGTATTTCCCAGGTTCACCCAGATGGTGATGTCAATCCCAAGGGGGTGGTAAAGGAGGAAATTTCCCTGGTTCACCTAGGTGGTGCTACCAATCCCAAGTGGGAGGAAGGTGGGGGAATTTTCCTGGTTCATGCAAATGATGTGATTCACCCAAGTGGAGCAGCACAAGATGCAGATGATGATCAGGATGGTTCAAATTCAGTGGGAGGTAGTGGTACTGCTGTAGCTGGTGATGCAGCAGGCTACAAAGGTGTTGAAACCTCACTCAGACCTGCATTTGAGTCTGACACTGAATTGGGAGAACCACTGCTCACCATTGATAATTTTTCTCTTGAGAAAGAGGAAATGAGTCTTTGCAAATCTGTAGGGGCTACAACAGGCAAACAGCCTGAGAGATTTGCTGATGAGTTTCCTAAGACTGCTGTTGCTGTTCTTAGAGGCTCAGAAAAGGTTTTTGAACCTGAAAGCTTCAAGGAGGTTCAGGAAATGACCTCAAAATATGCTCAACCATGGCTAGCTGCCATGAACGCAGAGATTGATTCCTTAGATAGGAATCAGACCTGGGAACTGGTCAAAATGGTCCCAGGAATGAAGCTGGTAAACAGCAGGTGGGTCTTTAAGGCCGAAGCTGACCAACATGGCAAGGTAGTGAGGCACACAGCCAAACTGGTCGCAACAGGGTTTTCACAGGTTCAAGGTGAAAACAGCATTGAGACTATTGCACCCAATGTGAAGTATGAGAGCTTAAAGCTTTTGCTCAAGATTGCTTCGGAGGAGAAAATGCACGTATCACATATTGTATTGGATGCTAATGATGCAAATGTTTTGACTGGGATTTTGCAGGAGGATCTGTTTTTACTTCCACCTGCAGGAGTGCACGTACCACAGGGGATGGTCTGCAAGTTGAAGAAATCCCTATTTGGTCTCAAGAGGAGTGCCAGGTGTTGGGACACAACACTAACAGAGATGTTGCTTTCTCTAGGTTTTCACCAAAGTATTGCTGTTTCATGTGTGTTTGTCAAGGAAGAGGGGGAGCACAAACTGTATTGCTTTTGTTATGATGCTGAAATGCTTATCTTCTGGAAACACAAGGATTTGTACCAGCGTACACTTGCTAAGTTGCAGGAACACTACACCATGGAGGATCTTGGTGAGGTTTCCAACTATTTTTCTCTAGAAGTTGAGAAAGACACAGAAGGTAATTTTCTGGTGCACCAGACCCAGGAAATTACAGAGGTATTGAACAGGATGGATTTGGGTGATGCAAATCCTATAGACACACCTATGGTGCCAGGTTATCTAAGAGATGATAACGCAGAAGCATTTTCTGACACCATTTTGTATAGATGTGTTCTAGGCAAGCTATGCTTCATTGCAAAATGTTCAAGACCTGACATTGCTGCAAGCTGTGATTTGCTTGGCAGGCATGCAAACAATCCTACTGTTAAGGATTGGCAAGCTCTGCAGCGCATAGGTCGCTATCTTCGAAGCACTATGCACTGCAAGCTGAAGTTGACAAGTCAGAAGACTGGAGGTCTTGAGATTTTTGCAAATGCAAGTTTCAGAAGTGATGCCACAGGTGGCACAAGCTCTTCTGGGGTTTGCTACTTGTACAACCACTGTCTGATTGGCTGGATGTGCAAGGAGCAAACAATAGTGAGTTTGAGTTCCTATGCAGCGGAACTCAACACTCTCTCATTCTCGCTCACAGATTGCGAGTGGTTGATGCAACTGTTTCAGGATGTCAAAGTCAAGGTGACTTGTCCAGTACAGGTGTATCAGGACAACATTTCCTGTTTGGATTTGCTAGCTTCAGAGGGTTGCAAGCAAAGGTCCAAGTTCTTGCAAATGAGGTTACGTCATGCAAGAGAGTGTATCAGGAAGGGACCAGGTCAAGTGTCCTACATGCCAGGTAATGATTTTCCTGCTAGTGTGTTGTCCAAGGTTGTTAACAGAGAACAACTAAAGGTGGATGTGCCAAAGCTACAGTTGGGATTACTGAAGTTTAAGGTTACACAGAATGGGGGAGTTTTGTTAGGATTTCATAGTAGATTCTGTTCCACCTTAAACAGGAACAGGCTTGGCAGAGGATGTTGAATGTATCACATGATATATATTTCCGTGGGTTGTACTATTGTAATGCTGTTAGTTAGTCTTGCTTTCGCTTTGAGGATGGAGACAGACACGTTTGGTCTATCTTCCGAGATGCTTTAGATGCTTTATAATAAACGCTTGTAAATATGCAAGGACTTCTCTCTGAGTATTCCTTCTGATGCTGATGCTGCTGCCACACCACACTAACGCTGGAATGAGCTCTGCTGATTGCGTGCTCAGGTCACAAAGACCTTGAGTCGTGTTCCATGGGAATCACCGGGGAAGAGGACGAAGAGGAGGCTGCCGGCTGGACCTCCCAATGGTGATATCCCAACAATGTCATCCACCAATAGATGGTTGTTTAGAGACTCTGGTACCCAAACATCTGTTCAGGAAGGAAATGAATAGGGACTCTTGTTTTCCTAGGTTATGTCATCCTATCTAAATAGATGTGAAGCATCTTAGTCATATCCAGCTTGTGCCAGTCTTGTTCCTTGGGGTGCACTGACTTAGGACATAGCCAAAGTAGGGATATTTCCTGTGACACATGGGAAAGTGTGTTAATTTTGGTGTATTCTGTGTGCTGAGGGTCTCAGTGTCCTCTTACCTACCCTATGGGAGAGGAGAGATGGCTGGACTGAGTTGTAGAACTGAGTTGTAGAACTGATGGGGATTTCCATGATATAACTGCACCTAACCCTGAACTCTCCCACTCAACACAGTGCTGGGAGTGGGATAAGGATGCAACAGCAACTACCTGTAGTTTCCCTTACGTGTCCTTGTTACCTTTCTCTATCAGGGGAGGAACAGAGAAGCAGAAGTATAAACTTAAATTAAAACTAAAGGCAAAAGGTTCTGAATCCAAGGCTGGCCTGATCAGGACCAACTTAAGCTCATATTGCGCCGTGGTGCATGGATCCCTCCGGCGTCCGTCCGTCCCCGGCCCCACCCCCACCCCCACCCCCTGGAGAAGAGAAGCTGGATACTTCCGAGTAAACAGGCATAGGATCACGCTGCACGGAGTCTTTCTCCGGAGCCAACTTGCACAAGGTTGCATAACATGAGGGAAGGCAAGAGGGTGTGTGCGTCTGTGTGTGTGTGTGTGTGTGTGTGTGTGTGTGTGAGAGAGAGAGAGAGAGAGAGAGAGAGAGAGAGAGAGAGAATGTGCACGTGCGTGTGTGCCAAATGGACGGACAGTGGAGGGAGCCAGCCCAGCGCCAGGCTTCAAAGGTTCCTTGCATCAAATGAGGGGGTTGCCGCCGCCGCCGCCGCCATCGCAACACATGAAGGCAGCAGCAGCTGGCAGCCATCCCGAGCTCGGATCAGTGCAGCCGCTGCCTGCCCGCCCTGCCTGCCAGACAGCCACTCTCTGCGCGTGCACGGGCGGATGGTATATGTATGTGAGACCCAGATAAGCTGGACAGAGGGACCCCACTTGGGGAGCTTTCCCGCAGGGCCCTAATGCGCCCCGGCTTCCTCGCCCCGGTGGAAGGAGGCGACTCACGCTCCACACTCTGCTCCACTTTTGTGTGCTTCATGGAAGCAGATTAGAGAGACCCCTCGCTATCCTTGTCCTCCTTTCTCTACAAGGGTCAGGTTGCAAAGCAAAAGCCCACCCTTCCCGCCCTCTTGGCAGCAGCTTTCTTCTCTCCCCCCCCCCACTTCCCAGTCCTCAGATGCCTCTGCAAAGTTCTCTCACATACACCCTCCCAAAGCAATCACGGGATTTACTCATGAAAGCAAAGGTTCTTGGGTGAGATGTTTGCAGCCGCGGCATGGTGAAGGCGGGCGAAGGCGGTGCTGCCGGAGGGGCTGGAGGGCGGACTCCTCTGGCAGGGAGGAGACTCCGGGCACGCACGGCATGGAGAGGGCGGCGAGCTGATGCTGGGAGGCACAGCATCCAGTCTCCACCTCTTCCACTGCGCCCTCCAGAACCCCTGCCGCCGGCAAAGCCGCGCAGCTCCCCCACTCGCTGGGGATCCCTGAGAGGCCGGCGCTTTGGCGCATTGTGCCAGTAGCCCCTGTAGGAAAGACGGCTCTGGGCCTGATAGGTCAGGGTGGCCTCATAATCTGGAGAAGCAAGAAGGATGTATCCTGCCACTCTGCTCCAGTGGAGGCACCATCCCAGTGTTGTCAAATACCCCTGGGGAGACCCAGGAGAACACTTCAATTATACCAATAAAATGTGAAAGTAAATTTAAAGATGTATCATTTATTCTTTAGAGAGCAGGAAGCTAGGATATAATAAAGACAATATATTTCTGTAGAGAGATAACCTTTCATATGAAAAAGATTCTAATTTTCCAATTAAAGAAATGCAATGAGACCAATTGCAGTCCTTTTACTAGAAGTAACTTCACAAAATAATGTATGCACAAGAAATGCACACTTGTTTCCACACACATCAGTTCTCAGGACAACACTACAGGTTTCAATGGTACCCTCCCTTGGTTTAACATTTTTATAATGTAAAGATGAATTCCTGAGCCAGAGCTTACCTGTATAAGTTTCTCCAACTGGTAAAATTTGCTGCGAAGATCTTCCAAGTTGTTTTTATAGAGGTCCCGCAGGCCATAGTCATACATTATCCTCACCAGCACACAGAATGCTTGCTCTTCAGGCATCTGCATGGAAACCATTTAAATGAACAAAGTGGCCCTCATGTGAGCTCTGTAATGCTTTAGCCCTAGAATGTATTGCACATAGAGGATTATATGCAAAGAGTGCAAAGCAAGCAAGCAAACAAAAGCATTTCTCTAAATATTGCATTTAGAAATTACTTTTGATTTTGTGAACAGCAAGTTCTATTATTCTATAAATTATGGGCCATACAATACATGCACCTGCCATTTTAATTACAGTACTAGTGATGCTGCGGAAGTGCAAGTTTTCCTAGCTGACAAAATGCAAATATATTTCAAGGTGAACTCCCTCAAACCTGTTCTATATGCACAACGGGAGCCCTAGTGACAGAGAATAAAGCTAACAAGCAAGTTAAGCATTTGTACATGTTTAGCAATGGAGCAATAAGGCCAAGGCAGTCAACTCTCTGCCTTCTGATCTTACAAATTCCAGGTTCCTAAGTATACAAACTCAATAAATAACAATTACAGATGTAAAGGTAGAAATCCAGATGTGTGACCGCTGCCCAGTGTGTTTCATAGAGGGTTACAGATGCATGTACTCAAACTAACTTTTCCAGGAAAGGAGCGTGAAGAACTGAAGGAAATAGTGGTGACAAGAGACGAAGTTCTAGGCTTTATAGGCAAATTAAAATCTAAAAAATCATCTACCTGAGAATTATTGAAGAATTCAAATATGAAATGGCTGAAAACCTTACAAAAATATAGAACTTGTCTCTCAGATCAGTTTCCATACCCAAGGACTGGAAAGTGGTAAATTTATCACCAGTTTTTAAAGGGGGATCCAGGGGGGATAGTTGGCTTAATATCTGCTCTGGAGAAACTGGTGGAAATAATTACTGGATATAGAATAATCAAGCGTAAAAAATACGTGTTTTGTTGAGGAACCAACATAGGATTTACCTTTGCACAACCTATCACAATTTTTTAAAAGAGTTTTAGAGAGCATCAAGAAATGGATGAGCCAATACATAATGTGCCCCATGGCTTTCAAACAGAGTTTGATACAACTTGCCAAAGACTCCCAAGTAAGCTTTGGAACCATAGGATGACAGGCCCTCTTGCCGATCAGAAAAAGGTTAAAGAGCGGGAAGCAGAGTGTAATAATAAATGGGCAATTCTCACAATGGAGGGGCATATACAAATGTGGAATGAGCATTACGTGGCACCTGTAACAGTACCAGTTCTGCAGATCAAAGCAGTCTAGTGGGCAAATATGGGAGCTGAAAATGGAGGAAGCTAATCAAAGAACAAAGTAGTCCTGTTCTAGTTTCAATCTGGACAAAAGGAAGCAGCAAGAAAAGAGGATTAAACAGGAAAGGGAATCTTACAAGTATTTGAGATATGGAAAGCAAAAATCTTTTAACTGCTTTGGCTCCTTAAGCAAGAACATCGTTTCCATGGTGTACTCACGTGCAGCAGCAAAACAGCAGCTAGAAAGGAATGACCCTGACAATAGCCAATTTCTTCATCATACACGGAATATGCCTGTAATAAAAGGACAAGTTTTATTACAATATTGTAGTGAATAATGTCAGTCCATGATCACAATTCAGGTGATGGTAGAGAGAGCAATGTGGTCTTTCCAGAATAATAATAATATAATAATAATAATTTATTATTTATACCCCGCCCATCTGGCCGGGTTCCCCCAGCCACTCCCCCAGAATGGCCTCCTCTAGTGCTTTATTTTAAAAGGTGTAAACTTAAAACTTAGCCTGCAATGCTCCACTGCTATGACAGACACTGAAGTAGCAGGCAGTTGTCATGACTTGTCCACAAAGTGTTAATATGTTAAACACTACTTATATACAGAACAGGCTACGTAAGCCGGCATCAGTGGATTAGAGGCCCCTTCCCAGCTCTTGTCCATCCCTCAGATAAGGGAGTAGCAACAGGCAGACAGCACCAGAAGCCTCTCCTTCCCCAACTGAACCAAAATGAAGGCTTCAAAGTTTCAAAGCAGATAAGCATTTATGAGCTCATTCTTGCAGCAACTAACAATTAGTCCAGGGGTTATCTTGACTGCCAATTTCACCATTTTGATCTACGCAGGCAGCTGTGACTCTGCCGCAGCAAAACTCTGCAGTCTTGTGGCACTGGTTTTTATGGGTCAGGGCACACTTAATCACTTGCATTGGATAATTTAAGATTCCTGCCCCAAAATATTATGCAACTATAAATAAACTATAAATCTTACGGTATCTTAAAGACTCTAAGCTAATGAAGATACCTTATGCAGCAGGTGAATTACTATTATCCCTAATAAATTTCCATTAGAAGTAGGGAGAAGGGATCACAGAGTGTCATGGACTGACACCAAGGAAGGGAAAGTTCACCGAACAAATGAAAAGGAAGCAGCAATTAAGCATATGTGTGTGCATGCAGATAAATCTGA
This sequence comes from Zootoca vivipara, assembly GCF_965207765.1. Classification (NCBI taxonomy): domain Eukaryota; kingdom Metazoa; phylum Chordata; class Lepidosauria; order Squamata; family Lacertidae; genus Zootoca; species Zootoca vivipara. The sequence goes on from NC_142590.1 coordinate 5,231,212, forward strand.
AAGTATGATTCAGTGAATAAAAACAGAATACATGCACGCAGAGGAGGAACTCAGGAAGGATGTCTAATGAGTTGGTTAACAGGGAAGATTTTGGATGCAAAGTCTGCAACAGGTAAAGTGGTAAAGGGTAAAGGCAGCCTACAGTTTGGGAGATACTGCAAACATGTAATTCCTTCCTCTCAAATGCTTTTTAAAATAAAATTATGGTACTACTATTCATGATTTTGCTTGGATAAAGTTTAAAGTTAGGGGATGCAGGACAGGTGGCACTGTGATCTAAACCACTGAGCCTCTTGGGCTTGCTGATCAGAAGGTCGGCGGTTCGAATCCTTGTGACGGGGTGAGCTCCTGTTGCTCGGTCCCAGGCTCCTGCCAACCAAGCAGTTTGAAAGCACATCAAAGCGCAAGTAGATAAATGGGTACCGCTCCAGCGGGAAGGTAAACGGCATTTCCATGCGCTGCTCTGGTGTCGGTGTTCTGCTACGCCAGAAGCAGCTTAGTCATGCTTAGTCATGCTGGCCACATGACCCAGAAAAACTGTCTATGGAGAAATGCCGGCTCCCTCAACCTGTAAAGCAAGATGAGCGCCACAACCCCAGAGTCGTCTGCAACTGGACTTAACTGTCAGGGATCCTTTACCTTTTTAAAGTTTTGATAAGCCGAAGTAAAGTATTTACTCAAGTCTAATACACCATCGAATCTAATGTGCACATCAATTTTCAGAACCTTGAAACAAAAAATTATTTGCTGAAGAATGTAAATGTGCCATCGAATCTAATGTGCACCTTATATTTTGCAACATAATTTGGTCAAAAAAGGTGAGCATTAGGTTGAAGTAAATAAGGTTGTATGCAAAATTCATTCCCAAACAGAGAGAAAGAGACATTCAAGAACTGCTTTATTTCTTTAAGGAATCTGGGACTAATGAATTAAAGCAATCTGAACACTATAGTGCTGTGATATTTCTTCTGCTTGCATTGCATTGCCCAAGGACTTCATCTATGTTTGAAAAAAATAATATCCTTTTACTAAAACATGATGAGAACAGGGAGCCCAAGATAGGAGTGTCCTTAAGCATTTGTTCCTCCCCCACCACCACCACCACCACCACATCATACAATCCTCTTGTGTCTGAATAGGCTATTACTACTGTTCATAATTTTGCATTGATGGTAGCTTCATCCATTGTTACAACCCCACATGGACAAAGAGTTTTACATTTCCCAATAAGGTAATAATAACAAATAATTTTACCCTTCACTCCTACCAAGCATCCAGACAAGACAGGAAATAATTACTTTTAAAGTTCATGTGATATTTGTAATCAAAACCTGTCACAGTGGCCTGGGTGGGCTACTTCAGAGTAACGACTCCACACAGCTCTGCATTTTATCCTTTTATTGGTGCTGTGTATGTACAGTGCTCAAGGCAGTTTTATTTACAGATAGTGGCACATCTTGTCAGTCTTCCTCAGTACCTCCGAATGGAGGTTGGCGCGTTTTCCTCCAGCAAAGAAGCTTGGGGAGACCCAGCCTCTTCCCACGACGTTTCTTGCGCAATTCCGGGGTGGGCGGGATCGGCCTTCCCCCCTTGCTCCCCCCTTCCTGTCCCACCTTGGGCAGTGGCTCCGCTACCTTGCCTGAGCCTCGGACACCACTTCCTGCTTCTCCACTTGAGGCGGAACTCTCCCTGCTTTCCCCAGCGCTCGGGGATGGGCTGGAGCTCAAGATGGGAGGGACCTCCCGGTATCCCCTGTCCCTCACAAAACCATTTGGATCTCTGAAACAATCTCTGATAAGAAAAGCTTATACTTTTCCTTGAAATGATAGAATTCTTCTCCAATCAAAAATACTACCATCATTACCACATTTCTTCTGACAAGCCCTAAAATGATTATAACTGGCAGAATTGACAGTAAAGTTTTTTTAAAAAAAAGTGAATACATGTGGTCTCTGAATGAATGCTTTGTACAAGCACAACAATAGGTACTAGTACAGTGGTACCTCAGGTTAAGTACTTAATTGGTTCTGGAAGTCTGTACTTAACCTGAAGCGTACTTAACCTGAAGCGAACTTTCCCACTGAAAGTAATGGAAAGTGGATTAATCCATTCCAGACAGGTCCGTGGAGTACCTAAATTGAAAGTACTCAACCTGAAACGTACTTAACCTGAGGTATGGCTGTATTTAAATATATAAAAGTGAAAATTCTCTCCCCTTCATCTTCTCCATACAAAGACAGCAGTGTTTCTTCAAATGGAAAGACAGACAATGGATGCAGAAATTTTCTTTGCTAAACAAAGGATGCCACCTTCTGTGCTACTCTTTTCCATGTGGCATCAGAATGAACTTGGTTTCAAGGCAACACAGGCAAGGCTAGACCATATAATTTTGCAAAGACACCTTGGTGGTAAGAAGAGAAGACTATATAATGGTTTGCGCCTTGCCTGACAATACATGACAGATGTGTCATCTGTCAGCAAGCAAGATTTTTAATGCCAGGAAGCCGTGGGAGTGTTCTTGTCAGTGTTCCAAATTCAAAGTAGGAGCAACCTTGTTTTGTTTGGACCCTTCTATACAGAACCTAAACTTTAAGTGAGCACTGAAAGTCTTAACTAACCAGTGTGATACTGATTCAGAATTCGTGTCATCTTTGCTCTGATAAACAATGGGTAGAACCTTCTTGATTTTAACTTTATATATATATGCTTTGTAGTCTATAGTCAGGTCCCATGCTTGTAACTATTATACAATTTAAACATTTTGTGTTCTAGTCTGCAATAATGCCAAATTCTGGTGCTCACTTGACACAGGCCAACGGCCCAGCATCCTATTCTCACAGTGGCCAGCCAGAGCCAACCTTGGAGTTGTCTGTGGACCCACCCTCCAGTGCTCAACACTGGCACCAAAATGTCCAGGACAAACATAACATGTCGTTGGACCCGAACTTGAACTCAGGCTTCTAGCCCAGCATCTTCTTTTTCAGCAGACATTTTAAGGAAGTTTTCTGGTTTAAGGATTATTTTTCACTGATTTTATCCATCGTATGCTTCTATGGATGCTCATGCTTAGTACTACTACTACTACTACTAATAATAATAATAATAATAATAATAATAATAATACTGTCCAGTGGCAGCAGCTCTCCAGGGTTTCAGGCAAGGGACCCTCACAACTCTAACTGGAGATGCTGGGGATCAAATCTGGGACCTTCTGCAGGCAAAGCAAGTGCTGCTCTGCCATTGAGCTGTGATCCTCCCCCATCTGCTTTAGTGTTGAGGGTCCCACAAAACTTTGCCTCTGCCTAATCCAGACATTTAGGAGACATTCTGAAAGTGCTGCTGAAGGCAGCCAACTAACCAAATTGAGGCTGACAAAACTAAATATAATTCCAAGAGATACTGCCCGGTAGGCACAACTGCAGCAGGTTGAGTTTAGGTCTCATTTTCAAGAGAGAATGCTTTGCAATCACATATTGGCACAGGAAATAACCACATGGTACGCCCTGCAGCAGCTCATAATGTAACTTAGCCCCCCTATACAAATGAGCAGCAGCTTTCTAGCAGACATGTAACAATGAAATAATTTCCAATTATAACTTCAATTTAAAATGCACACTTTCCTTTCAAGGCCACTCAGCCTCTTGAAAGAGGGCTGCTTAAGGCTGATGTGAAACATTCTGCATTTAGAAGAATATCAATGCAGAGCAGGACAGAGGACAGGCGTACACTTGGCAATCCTAACTGGGATCCTAATCTTTATCAATATATGTGGAAAGTGCAATCAAGGCATCGGAGTGAATTTTGTAGGTCACTGGATTTCTAAAGCTGTGCCGATATAGATGACAAAACCTATATAAACCAAAAGCCAAATACTACATCAGTAGTAGCTTGAGCATGTGTTTTCAAAGACAAATGTTTAACAGCTACATTAAGAGTACAGGTACAAGGCTCAATACACTTGCTCAACTCATAGCAGTGGAGCATCCCAGCAAAGAACTGGAGTGCAAAAAAGGGGGGAAAGATGCACATTGCAACTGAGGGTAGAGTAAGAGCCTCATAGAATCATAGAGTTGGAAGAGACCACAAGGGCCATCTAGTCCAACCCCCTGCCAAGCAGGAAACACCATCAAAGCATTCCTGACAGATGGCTGTCAAGACTCTGCTTAAAGACCTCCAAAGAAGGAGACTCCACCACACTCCTTGGCAGCAAACTCCACTGCTGAACAGCTCTTACTGTCAGGAAGTTCTTCCGAATGTTTAGGTGGAATCTTCTTTCTTGTAGTTTGAATCCATTGCTCCGTGTCCGCTTCTCTGGAGCAGCAGAAAACAACCTTTCTCCCTCCTCTACATGACATCTTTTATATATTAGAATATGACTATCATATCACCCCTTAACCTTCTCTTCTCCAGGCTAAACATACCCAGCTCCCTAAGCCGTTCCTCATAAGGCATCGTTTCCAGGCCTTTGACCATTTTGGTTGCCCTCCTCTGGACACGTTCCAGCTTGTCAGTATGGTATCCTTCTTGAACTGTGGGGCCCAGAACTGGACACAGTACTCCAGGTGAGGTCTGACCAGAGCAGAATACAGTGGTACTATTACTTCCCTTGAACTAGATGCTATTCTCCTATTGATGCAGACCAGAGCAGAATACAGTGGTACTATTATTTCCCTTGAACTATATGCTATTCTCCTATTGATGCAGCCCAGAATTGCCTCGATCAATGGCTTTTCAATCTTACACCCTGCTTTCAAAATATATTTAAAACTCTTTGTTACAAAATAGAGAAGAGATGATCTGTTTTGTTTTTGTTCTTTTGACAGAGTATTAACCTGGACGAGCTGGTATATGGAGTCTACCAAAACATATTAAATTCTACTCATTAAAATCACAGCAGTTGTTTCTCTGATAAACACAACTCTCTTTAACTTGAAAATGTGAAAAAACAGCTTCCCTCAAATTAAATTGTGCATTGCTGTCACAGCAATCCAAGAGCTAAAATAAGGACTTTAACCAATTATTTTGATTCCCTGTAGTAAAACACCTTTGAATATACATGCAAGCAAAAAGTAGGTCACCAGTATTATTCCACAATGTATCAAATCCTAAAAAAATTAATCTGTTTATATGATGGGGAAAGGAAATGCTTGAAAAAATGGTTGTTACCAAACATCTGACTTGGCCAGATCCCTTCTAGAAAGCCCTTTGCAATTGTTATTTTCTCAGTAACTATCTTAAATATTTCATGTTCTATTTCTAGGTACATGTAAGAGGACACCTCATCCTTATAAATTAAAAAGATCATCTACAGAAGTGGAGGCTATACCAAAAAAAATTCAGATAATAAATTGATTTCTCATACATACAAACAAACAAGTCCTCAAAGTACAGCATTTGAGCCAAGAAATACAGGAGATTCCCCACTTACGAGGGGTTTACGTTCTGGCCTTTGTGTGCATAAGCGAAATGTGTAAGTGGGAAACCATTTTTAGTAGCTTTGTTTTCCATTTCCACCCGTCTCCTCCGGGTAGGAGTAGAACAAGGGGAATCTAAAGGGCAGCAGAGCCCCCCCCTTCCTACTGCCCCTCGCCCTCAATCTCAGCCACGCAGCTGAGTCCGCTGCAAGGAACAGCTTCCCGCCCATCAGCTATTGAGCAGGGTAGCATAGCAGCAAAGAGAGCTCCTGCCCACCATAAGCATAAAGAGTTTTCTCCCCAGAAGAGTATTCACAAGTTCTGTGACCCCAGAGAAGCTGGGAAAGTTGCACAGATGAGACGTGCTGCAAAGCAGCTTTCCTGCCTCTCAGCTGATGAGCACAGTAGTGCAGCAGCGGCAGCAGCAACACACCTTTTTCAAGTCAGCACCAGAGCCCTGCTCTTTCATAATCTACATAAAAATTCTTCTGGGCTCTGGGAAGGGTCACAAGGACTCTCCAGCACTCTTCTGCCATTTCCAGGTTTGAATTGAATTATTTACTTATTTCCCAGCACAGCGCATAAGGGGTGTGTATGATGAGGTATTAGATGCCAATGTGGAGTACAACAATTAATAGTCCCAGAGCTTCCAATCTGGATAGACCATAATAGAATTATAGAATACGGACCTAATGATTTAGATACAATGTAGTGAACAATTATAGCAGGACTGTTAATCCTTCAACTTCCTCAATTTGATCAATAATCCTCTCCTAAACAGCAAATTTGTGGCAAAACAAGTTTGTTTTAATCCAATCTTTTGTTTGTTTGTTTGGTCTTCAGCCCATAATACAATCAAAAGACGGTAACTATTAATATCTCATAATATTTAGGCAGATATAAATAAAATAAAAGGAGGCAAATTATACTGCCAAGAAGATGGTTGAAGGGAACCTACAGCCAACAAATGGACCTTGCTCCCTTTATGTTGTTACTGGGTGGTGGATAATGCTTGAATTATGTAAATAAAAATATCCTAGACTACTGCTATAGGTGTCATAAAATACCATTGAGCAAATTAAATAATGAATCACTGATTACCTAAAATTGGCCCTTTGGATGATATAGATCACCTGTTTTTCCTTGCAGCACAAAAATATTATACTGCAGCTGACTATTCTCACAGTACCATCACAGAGTCGCAAATACACACAAAAACCACCAATGTGCCACAGAATTACAAAATATTTAAACATTCAGAAATGGCATTTAGAATAATATATGGAAACTGTGTTAATATATGGAAGCTATTAAGACATGTGTAAAATGTACTGATCATTGGGAGTGGGAGCTAGACTTTTCAATGCAAATTACATACAAATCTGGCCGTACCTTACAGATCTTATATAGAGATTCCTGCCCATCTCCTCCTGTATCTTTAAAATATTCATGAGCTGGGAATGTACGATGAATGTCTCGTGTAATGACACTCTCCTGGGATGAGTCCTGTGAAGAAAGGGAGAAAATAGCATATACAAACTACACTTAAAATGAGGAAACCAAGATACTTCAACACAGAATGAAAACATATACAGTACTCGACAGATTATACCACTACCAGCTGGCCAGAAGTCGTACCTCAATTGCATGATGGAATCCAGAACATGTGCCCCATCTTAAGATTTGCATGAAATTATTAGCCATTCAATAGGGCATTAGTAGTAACTGCTTCATGCATCCACAAAACAAAACAATTAGTTTTTGCACTTCGATGATACACTTTGGAGGAAGCCATGGTGGCCCTTGGCGGGAGGGGGGATTACTGACTATAATGCCTTCTCTTGATTTAAGCAAACATGTCCCACCACTGCTGCCACCTATAGGAAAATCGATCCCTCGGTCCAATTTGCATAAACACACCAGTTTAGGTATTTGTGTGTCTTTCATTTTTATATTTCAGGATCTATGAAACCAACTCTCCAAACTTCCCGTGAAGGGGGCACAAAAGTGGGCCTCAGATGATGACTGCAGGGTCCAGGTTAGTTCCTGTGGGGAGAGGTGGCCCTTGAGGTACTGGTGTCCACATCCACATAAAGATTTTGTTCAGTAATTTATAGTTTTATGGTCAACTTTGAGTTATGGGGTGGTGAAACCTCAATAACGTGACCGGGAGACTAATTAGGCAATAATGGCCGCCCAGCACACTTCTGAAGCGTCCTGCTTTTCGTCTCCCTTTAGCAGAGAGCACAACAGTAGCACAGCAGCTGGTCTCAAGTAGAAATAAAACAGGATTGTGTCGAGCTCCTTATCTTTGAGCTATATTTATTTACATTCCTGGGGATTGAGCTGACATGCTCTCTCCGGCCGGGAAAATGAAACTAACAGAACACAAAGCAATCAGGAAGAACAGGAAGAGAACTCCCCCTTTCGTACAGAGATATTTATACAAGCTCATGCATTCCCAGCATTCTCAGTGACAGAATGTAATATCCTGTGTATAATTTAACTCCATACCAACACCCCCTCTCGTTCGCATCACTGAGGTAATACAACTTTATTTAACTTAAATTCAAACCTGAACAGAACTCTTCATGTCTCTGAAAACTTAGAGGTTTAGTGAAACCATCTGCAAGATTTTCTTTGCTAGGACATTACTGAAGTTGAATTAAGCCTAGATTGACACTTTGGCATACATTTTAAAACCAAATATCCAAATGTTTGGTCCGAGATTTAAATTGTCCGGATTCCGCTAGCTTTAAACAAGGTTGGTTGTCCTCCCATACCCTGATGGGTAAACAACAATTCCCATACAATTCCTGTACTAGACATTTGAAGAATTCAAGCTCCTTGCACATATCTGACAGAGCGCTGAATTCCGCCTCTATGGATGAAAGTGCAATAAGTTCTTGCTTTTTGGCAATTAAGGCATCTCCAAATTTTACAGCCATTCCAGACACCGACTTCCTGTCTGGATCAGAATCAGCCCAACTGCTGTCAGCCCAGCATTCTAGCTGCGTATCACCTCCAGCTGACAGTTTTAGGCAGAACCTTTTGGTGGTTTGTAAGTATCTGAACACTCTTTTAATACCTTGCCACGTGTGCACAGTTGGTTTTGCAGCTTGTCTGCTTAGCATATTCACAGCAAAGGCAATATTGGGGTGAGTCCACTGTGAAAGATGTAGCAGACTCCCTAGAGCTGATTGGTAAACTTCTAGATTTTTAAACTCAGTACTTTGATCAGACCGGCTATCTTTTATGAAACACAGTTCCATCCGAGTACGAACACCTGCACAATCAGCCATTCTAAACCTTTTTAGTAGTTGTTCTATTTTTTCCTTCTTGGCTAAGCGAAAAGCTTCCATCCCGGGTTCTGTGTGCCCGGACCCCCAGATATACGCTAACAGAGCCATGTGCCTTGAGCTTAAAACACTGCCCAAGTTCTTTGGCAAACTGTTGTGACTGTGCCTCAGTTTTTCCAGAAAATAACAGGTTATCAATGAAAACCAAAACTGCTTCTTGTTCAACACTCGAACCTCTCAGGTAGAGACAGCTGTCTGCTAGACTCTTCCTGAACCCTATACTCTCTAGTGCATCATTGAGGCATATGTTCCAGTTTCTTGCAGACTGTTTGAGCCCGTAAATGGATTTATGCAATCTCCATACCTGATCTGGTCTGTTGGCTTCAGACCCTGGAGGAGGTAACATATAGAGCTCCTCCTGCAATGGAGAATTCAGGTAGGCTACATCCACCTCAAAATGATGAAGTGCACAACCCTTTTGAGCAGCTGACTTCAAAAATAAACATAAAGTCTCGGGTCTAGAAGTAGGAGCATAAATCTGTGTATAATGCACCCCTTTCCTTTGAGAGAACTCTCTGGCAACTAACCGGGCTTTATACTGTAAACCCAGCAACAACTCACTGCCTGCTTTCCCTCAGGTAGCGTTGTGGTGGTGAAGACTCCTAGAGACTTCATGGAATCCATCTCCCTTTCCATCGCTTGTTGCCACTTGTCAGCTTCAGCTTTGGGAAGCTGTTGCACCTCTGTAAAGCTCTCCGGCTCACACTGTGCCAGATTAGCCCATACATTGGTAGCTGTAAAACTGTCAGGAGGTTTGCCCTTGGTGGTGCACTTGGACCGCCGCAAACCCACTTCAGGCTCCCCCTCTGACCCTGGCTTGTCGGTCTCGGATTTTACATCCTGAACATCTGGAGACCCATCAATAGACCTGCTGTGCCTCTTGTACTTTTCAGGTTTTGCCTGTGGGGATGTGGGTGCACTCCTAGATTCTGACTTTACTTCCCTAGGAGTTGCCCCCTGGCATGGTTGGGACCCTGGTCTGGACCACCAGCCTCTGGAGGTGCTTGCTCCTCTCCAGCAATGGCATCCAAACTTTCCATGAGGATGTCAGGGTTCCCATGTAAATGTGTCCATCCACTCTGCTCACAGAATTCAGCACTTCTGCTGATTACCACCCTTGACCGGTCATCCTCAGGGTAAACAAACCTCCAGGATTTTGAGTAAGGTTCATACCCACAGAAAATCATCCTTTGTGACCTGGGGCTACCCTTCCTGCGCTGCGACTTGGGTATTAGAACATAAACTTTGCAGCCAAAAACTTTAAAGTAATGCACCTTGGGTCTTTTACCGTGCAGGAGAAAATAGGGCGTGTCATTCACCACAGAATTGTAAGAGCCCAGGGATTGGTGGTGGGACAATGATGAGTGCTCAGAGTAAAGAGGAGGTGTCAGAAGCTGAAGAAGTAACAGAGCAGGTAGAGTCTGTGGCAGAGACAAGCCCAGAAGCAGAAGAGAAGGGAAGCCAAGAGGCAGAGACTGATTCTGGCGTGTGAAGAGGCATGGGAGTCTCCCCCTCTTGTTGTGACCAGCTACCCTGCCCCTGGGTCTTCCAGAACCAGGAGAGGCATGAAGAGAGAGGAAGAGAAATTAGCTTCATACAGGTAAAGTCTCAGATTACCTGGGGGGGGGGACTAAGGAGAGGACTTAGGCAGCTCTGTGGAGGCAGGGACCTTGAGTCTCAGCAACTGCTTCATGGGGGCAAGACCTGCTGGAGATGAGTTGCTGTGCTCATTAGGTATGATACACCTGTGCAGATCCTGTTTTTGCTAATAAGAGTTAACACCAATTTGCTCTGTGTGATTTACTGCTGGCCCTCTCCTGTCATCTACATATTTTCATCCAATCATAGTTATACCATATAAAATGAATACCAACAAGTCTGCAGAAAGCTGTGTTGATGGCAGATTTTAAATACTCTACGACAGGGATGTCCAACCGGTTGACCGCGATCGACAGGTCGATCCTCGAGTAATAGTGGTCGATCATGGGCTCATTTTCCTCCGCAGTGGAAAAAGAGCATCCACACGCATGCTGTCCTGACCTGGCGAGAGTCGGTCGTCACTCAGCCACTGGCGCCCTGCTACCTCAGCATTATGGAAGCCCCTGCCGGCAGGCTGCAACAAGTTCACACCGGCAGGAGGCTTAATGCCGGGCTATCCATGCAATTGTGCAGCGGTAGACTGTTCCTGGTGCCCATCCTCTGCTTCCCCATGATGACCCAACCAGAGGGTAGCACATAGCGAGAGCATTGCCAGGGACGAAGGCCTGCCTAAACACCGTGTCGTAGGTGATGCGAGAGCGGTGGAGTCTTTATTTTATCAACATATGGTGTACCTCCCCAAAGAGCAGACGAGCTATGGCACCCCCGCTTAAAAAAGCTCAACAACTTTGTGTCGTCGTCCCCAAAAAAAGGGTAGATCACTGCCAGTTTTTTTTCCCCGGGAGTAGATCATAGTCTCTTGGGAGTTGAACGTCCCTGCTCTATGAAATATGTGCCATAGGCAACAGATGGTATAAATCCCTTAGTCAAAACTAATGAAGTTGAACTTTTGTACCATGCTAATAGAATACATTCTGTTTTCCCTTCAATTTGAAAAGGTTCACAAACCACAAAGACATTACTCAATTAGCAAAAAGCGATATTATAATATGATACACAGTGCTTTGAGGGAGGATCTAAATTCAATTTAACAAAAAACAAAAAACAGAACCTTAGGATGTGTTTCATGCTTTAAAAAGATATTCAAGACAGGTAATTCAAAATGGTGACATTTACAGAGAACAGGTTTCTAAAATGCCGCCAACTTAGCTTGTTAGTCAACATGTTTAAAAATGTTTGACAGCAAGGATTAAACATATTTGAGCAGCACTAATTCTGACATTTTGACTACTAAAAATCTTCCTTTAATTTCTGTGTTTTGTTCAGTTAGAAAAACAAAAGGCACAGCACTGAACTTTACAAAAAGAAATTAAACATTGCTTAAGTTAGAGGTAAAGGATTCACAACGTGGCTATCCTTGTCCCCCCTACAATGAAAACCTAACCTACAAACGTTGAATTGAAAAGTACCCCAAAGCTGCAAACCTGCTCCTTCCAGAGGTGTGCAACAGGCCATCTTTCTGCCTCCCAGACTCAATAACTTGGAACACATAATACTTTTGGCTTTTTTAAATTCAGCTTCAGTTTACTGGCCCACATCCAGCCCATCACCATCTTCAAGCACCAGTCTAGAACCTCAGCCACCTCTCCAAATTCAGACAGAACAGAGAGACAGAGCTGGGTGCCATCTGCATATTGGTGACACCTCACTCCAAATCTCCTGATGACAGCTCACAGTGGCTTCAGATATATACCAAATAGCATGACAAGATGAAACCCTGCCAGCACCTCCCATAGTGCTGAACAATGGCCCCCATAATTACTTTCTGGAAATGGCCCTGGAGGCAGGAGCAGAACCACCAAAGTAAAGTGCCCCCAACAGTGGTGGAGCTTCATGCTCCGGCACCGGGGGGCGGGGGGCGGAGAGCAGGCGGAGGCAGGGCTGGCGCACATCCTGGGGATGTGTCACACCGCCCGCGGGGGAACAGCGCCCAGCACGGGGGGAGGGCAGCCGCGATGGCATGCCACCGGGATCGCACTGCCAGCGACGGTGCGCTCCCCCCCCCCCCGCACTCCTCTTCCTCCGCCACTGCCCCCCAACCCTCACCTCCTTCAGATGTCCAAGAAGGATAACAAGTTCAATGGTATCAGGAGGTAAAGGAAAACAAGAAGGATTGCACTCCCTCCCAGCAATTCTCTCCTAACAAATGTCATCCGCCAGGTTGACCAAGGCAGTTGCATGGCGACAGCCAGACCTGAAGTCAGACTGCAAGGAATCCAGATAAGCAGTTTCCTCCAAGCATGCCTGTTTGTTTTTAGTTTGTTTTTGTTGTATCATATGATGAAAAGGTTTCAATGCAAAAAAAAAATGGCACTAGTGGCCACGATGGCTAAGTTCTACCTTCACTTCTGCAGGCAGTGCAGTGATTTCCTACTGGGAAATCACAGGTAGGGAAAGGGCTGGTGCACAGATGTCCTGCCTGCAGGCTCCCACAGGAGCCTGGCTGTGAGAACAGAATGCTGGACTAGATGAGCCTTTGGTCTAACTCAGGAAGGCTTTAGCTAGCAGGATATAAGCAGTGCACCTGTGCAGCCCTTGGCCCCAGCAAGCTGAAGAGGAAGAGACCCAAAGGGTGCTCATCAATGGCTCCTCTTCATCCTGGAGAGAAGTGACTAGTGGGGTGCCACAGGGTTCTGTCTTGGGCCCAATCTTATTCAACATCTTTATCAATGACTTGGGTGATGGGCTTGAGGGCACCCTGAGCAAGTTTGCAGACGACACCAAATTGGGAGGGGTGGCTAATACCCCAGAGGACAGGATCACACTTCAAAATGACCTTAACAGATTAGACAACTGGGCCAAAGCAAACAAGATGAATTTTAACAGGGAGAAATGTAAAGTACTACACTTGGGCAAAATGAAAATGAAAGGCACAAATACAGGATGGGTGACACCTGGCTTGAGAGCAGTACATGTGAAAAGGATCTAGGAGTCTTGGTAGACCACAAACTTGACATGAATCAACAGTGTGATGCAGCAGCTTTAAAAGGCAATGCAATTCTGGGCTGCATCAATAGGGGTATAGCATCTAGATCAAGGGAAGTAATAGTACCACTGTATTCCGCTCTAGTCAGACCTCACCTGGAATATCGTGTCCAGTTCTGGGCACCACAGTTCAAGAAGGATACTGAAAAGCTGGAACGTGTCCAGAGGAGGGCAACCAAAATGGTCAAAGGCCTGGAAACTCCTGCTTGGCAGGGGGTTGGACTGGATGGCCCTTGTGGTCTCTTCCAACTCTATGATTCTATGATTCTATGATTCTATGATTCTTTGGAGGTCTTTAAGCAGAGGCTTGACAGGCATATGTCAGGAATGCTTTGATGGTTTTTCCTGCTCGGCAGGGGGTTGGACTGGATGGCCCTTGTGGTCTCTTCCAACTCTATGATTCTATGAGACAGATTTGTTTGATTGCTTGCCACCACCTCAGCCATGTGTTTTCCCTCTGATATCATCTGGTACCCAAATCTGATGTCATCACATAAGCTATAAGGCCCCTCTCTAGTTTGGATCACGTTAGGAGCTGTGCAAATGGCACCAGAACAGTAGCACAGCATGATGTAATGGTTAGAGTGTTGAAGTAAGACCAGGAAGACACAGGTTTGAATCAGCATTTTGCTGTGGGTCAGTTACTACCTCTCAGCCTAACCTAATTGGTAGGTTGCTTTGAGGATAAAATCAGGAAGAGAACCTCACATGCTATCATGGGCTCCGTGAAAGGGAGGTGGGGCATAAATGTACAGGCATCTCAGCCCCCACTTGCTTTGGGGTTACATTCCAGGCTCCCATGCACATAAGCAAAAATTATGTAAGGGAGGGAGCACCCTCTAAAAAGCCTCTAAATGCCCATTTTCCCCTACTCTCCAGCACTCCCTCCCACTTGTGGGGACAGCTCCCCCCGCCCCCGATCAAGTAAAACAATAGAAATACTTAACTGACCAATCACGTCAGTTCTCCCCCCCCCAAACAAAAATCCTGCCAACCCCCCAACAAAAAATCCTGGCTATGCACATGCTCCCACTCTCTCTTCAACTAGAGTTGAAGCTCTGAAGCTGGCTGGAGACTGGAGCATTGGCAGAAAAGCAATGGCGGCGGCGGCAGTGCTACAGCACACACCAGCTGCTAGGCAGCTATTGTGAACAGAAACAAAATAAGAACATGGTAGAGGATTTTTCACCTGCCTTGGAAGCCCATTTTTTGCTTCAAAACTTTTGAGGGTAAGAAAGAAGCCTGTTACAGCACTAAAAACTGATTATACAATGCTTCAGAACTTGGAAAGGAGCTTTGCTTCTTTCATCCCACCCAAATTACATTCATGAAGGGAAGGGCAGAAATCCCTAATTCTGCATTTTAAAATCATTCTGCATGCTGTACTGCAATTAAAATTCAGTGTACCCAAGTTGCTCTGGTAGAAGAACCTCCACAGAATACATCCCTCAAGCTCAATCCTGAATAGTGCCACCATGCTAAACTCGAATGGCTCACAGAAGCAGAGCGGAGGAGCCAGAAGTTGAGATGGTGGCCTCTCCCCTCTGCCAGAAAAAAGAAGCAGCTCACACATATGGTACTTTTCTATCCTCAGAAAAGCTGAGATAAGAAAACTGGAAAAGTTATTTAGGCAGCGCCATCCTTCTCATCTCCTTACCAACTGAAAACACCTCCAATAACCATTTCAGCAGCACTTGCCTCAGGATGATTGGTATGAGCTAGAAATAGCAGCACATTCCTCCATCTGCTTTTGTATTCCAGTGTTCACACTTCACTAAGCCTCATAAACATCCACCAGCCAATAGTGCAATACACCAATAGCAAGGCGAAAAACAATGATTAACAACTGGTTTGATTTTCATCAGTTTACAAACCCCTACAACATTGATAGAATATGAACCTTAGAAATCAGATTTAATAACCAGCCTCAAGAAGCAAGTTGGATGACATTAGTAGACATAATTTATTTTTTTTAAAAAAACTATGGCAATGGGGAATGGAGGAGGTGGGAGAGAGAGAGAGAGAGAGAGAGAGAGAGAGCCTCAAGCTGTGGAAAGAGAAAGGCAGCCAATTCAGCTCAAGTTACTACTAAAATCTTCTGCATGTTTCGAATGCCAACCTCTTGAACATACACAGCCAATATGATAGCCTCCTTTCTCTGTTTTCACCCCAATTTCAGAGAAAATATTATTTATGCCAGGCCACTTTTATTTCACCTATAAAATTATACCCCCTCTTTGTGGAGAGAGATCTTTCACAGTTCGACAAACGACATTATTATTTTAAAAAAGTTATTTCTTCCCCATTTGATTAGCTGTTTTACTGTTTTAATATTGCTATAAATAATCAATTTTAGAAGATCCCACTCCAAAATGTTTATCTAGTTTCCTTGGATATAGGTAGCTGAAATAGATTTTGTTTCATTTTCAAAAAAGAAAACTCTGTTGCCTACCATCCTCTGACTCACTATTTTTACGCACTAAATCAGACTTCTTGTATTTCCTACACAGCAGCATTAATATAATTAACATGCCACAGTACACTTGCCATTCTACAGTTTTTTATTAGTTCTTTTCAAGCTGACCTATTTCTTGTCTCTAGATCATTTCCAACTGTTTAGGGTGTATATTCTTCACTGGAAAGCTCTGACTATATAGTTAGAACAGCAACATAACTTACTTACAAATGCTATGTATGTTCCCTAAACACAGCATCAAAAATGCAGGAAGAAAATATCACTTGAACTAAACCAGGGGTCAGCAAACTCTGCTTAAAAACCTCCAAGGAAGGAGAGTCCACCACCTCCTGCGGAAATCTGTTCCACTGCTGAACAGCTCTTACTGTCAGAACATTCTTCCTGGTGTTTAGTCAGAATCTCCTTTCTTATAACTTGAAGCCATTGGGTTCAGGTCCTCGGCTCCGGAGCAGGAAAAAAACTCCATTAGAGAAACAAAAAGATTGAACCAAGCTAAATTATCCTTTGGAAATATTGGCAGCAGTCCAGGCATAGGCAAACTTGGCCCTCCAGATGTTTTGGGACTACAACTCCCATCACCTAAGCTTCCTTGGTGGCAGAACATGTAAGAAAATATAGTAAGACTACAACTTGAGCACATTTAATTTGTGTGCATTCAGCTTCATGCACATGCCAAAAAATTAAAAAGGGGGTGGGAAGGGTTCTGGGGTAAATGACTTTGGCAATCCCATCGACCACTGAACCCAATGGGTTTTGATTATACACAATTTTGGCTTTAAGCATGATCCCGAGAACAAAACCCCTGTGCAAGTTCTGGGCTTACTGTATATCTCTTCTTTTCTTGCTCTTCCTCCCAAAGGAGCCAAGAACCAAGGCTTTTTCTAGCACAGGATAACTTACGTATGTGCAGCAGCACAATTTCCATAGGGTTTATAACAACATAGTTCCTGTAATGGGTGTGCCTATGTGTAGTTAAAGAGCAGCACAGGGGGAAAGTATTTATCATTATTATTCACGCCTTAATTACCTTTCTCCCACAACATCTGAGGCCCGCTATTTTTAAAGAACTACTCTCTACAGTAATGCTGTAATTATCTCCCCCCAAAATAGATTGTCCTCATCCCTGCTCATACAGCTCTGCACATTTTAAAATTACCAATATATCTCTATGGAGACCTCATTATTATATTTATCTCACTTAAGTGAGCTCAAAATACACACACACACACACACACACACACACACACATACATAATTTTAGAGTGTATGATGCTGGAAGGTCTAAGTAATCAGGATCATCAATTCACATAATAATCTTTTTTTGAAAGTCAGTAAAATGATTTGCCATATGTGGAATGAACAAATAGTAGAGCAACCCCGCAGATGAAGCTTGAATTTAGAAATGCTCTGATGTGAGTCTGTTTCCGGGCTGGAAAACACACAGAAAATATTTGATACAAGGTGTGACTTTCAATTCCCCTATTTCAAGAGCTCCCAGGGAACATGACTTGGTGATCCCACCAAGTGGTGTTCACAGGATGGTGTTTACCCTGTTTCTGTTTTTAAATTACCGTACTTAAAATATCCACAAGATCCACTGTAGGCTCTCCCACACAAACACTTTATATTAAAAAATACCTGCTTTCTTTATCCCTTTATAGTTCAACTGCCACCATTTATTTCCATTCAATACCTTTATTCGCCTTTTTATTCCTTCTACCCAGTAGCTGGATGTAGCCACTGACCAAAAGGCTAGTGCTTAGAAATCAAACCAAAATAATTTATTGCTGTTTATTTATAACTGGTGGCCTGTTATCTGCCATGACTCGGGAATTCTAAAAAGTCAGTGCAGTTTTGAAATCAGTGGTTAAAATATTGCACTTCTGAAAGCTTCAGTCTGCCATCTTGATTCAGAATGGAGTCCAATTGTATCCAAACGGACAAAAATTTCCTCTTTGCTCTCAGGAACCATTATACAAAATTTTGTTTTGATACCTGGTGTCCAAATGCGCTGTAAACTCTCTCTCACACACTTTCCTTTACACATAAAAATGCATAAGTACTGCCACATCAGAATCCTCAATCTGCATGAAGTCAGAGTACAACCCCCCCATTGGAGGATTTGTAGTGTTTCACCACAATCCTGTATTTGCATGAAGTCAGGTCAGGGGAGAGGAACAAAAGTTGTATAACATGGCATAGGGATACTGAGAAGGGATACTGAGAGGGAAATGGCAGTTCTAAACAAAGGCACCCACAATGTACTGAATTCCTGGTACCATATGTTGTCTTCAGCGTGAAGTTCCAGATTCAATATAGTAATTTAGAAGAAATATTCTAACAACAAGCAAACACCCATATATGCCCAACACACAGCAAGTGAACCTAACTGTCTCTGACAGGCTTGCTCTTAAGATATGGTTACCAGATGTCCCCGTTTCCCAGGGACAGTCCCCGGATTACAAAACTGTCCCCGGATTACAAAATCTGTCCCTGGAATGTCCCCGGATTTCATTTAATGTCCCCGGATTTATATTTTAAGTGTTGTAGATTTATTAGTAGGGAATGAATGTTGCATGATTGGTTCAATGGCACAAGACACGTCATATGGGGACTTCTGGAGAGGCAAAAAGGTGGGTGCCATGGCAGCGAGCAGCTCCTGAAGCCAGCCAGAGCCAACTGCGCTATCATGCTGGCTCCGGGCTGCTGAGACTGCCGCTGCAGCCGCCACTGCCGAAGGGGAACCGGGGACGCCCAGCACGTCAAGTGAGGTAACCACTGACACACACACCCAGTGACCCAAATTGAGCCTGGCACGAGCAGCCAACTGCCCAGTGGTGCTCCAGGGCCAGGAAAACCCCGGAGCCAACGCAGGGAGAAGGAGAGGAGAAGGAGAAGGAAGAGAGAGAAAGAGGAAGGAGAAAAAAGAGTGGAGCCCCGACCTTGCCGTGCCGCTGCCGCCACTCAGGAAGAAAGGTAGGAGGGCACCAGGAGGGCAAGAACACGTGGCCAAGCCCAGGCCCAACCTGAGCCTACTCCACGGTGGCTAGTGCTCCAAAAGAGCAGGCTGGAGCCCAGAGGAAGGTCACAAAAAAGAAGATATTACTTAATTTTTTAAAAAATAACTTTCTTTAAATATATTTTCTCTCTCTTTTGTTTTTAAAAAGTATCCCCGGATTCTTTGAAAAAAATCTGGTAACCTTATCTTAAGATTCTATTCATCCTCACAGTAACATAAATAGCATGGAGTTTTTGCGCAAAGGGGCTGGCTGCAGATAAGGAGAAAGGAGGAGGGATGGAAGTGGGAGTGGTGGGCAAGGAAGAGTTGAAAAAAGGAGGAGGTGGGGAAAAGGGGGTGGAAGTGATAATGGCTGATGTGTGCAGAATAGAAGAGAAAAGGCGGCGTACAAGTGGGGGTGATCTGTGTGAGAGTTGGGAAAAGGAGGGTGGAGGAAAAAGGAAGGTGAAAACGTGTTTGCAAAGGGAGTAGCAGAGAAGAGAGAAGTAAGTGCAATGGGGTTGAAGAAAGCAGGGGCATGAAAGGGTTTGACGCTCCTGCCCACCTAGCAGTTCGAAAGCACCTCAAAGTGCAAGTAGATAAATAGGTACAGCTCCGGTGGGAAGGTAAATGGAATTTCCGTGCACTGCTCTGGTTCGCCAGACGTGGTTTAGTCATGCTGGCCCCATGACCTGGAAGCTGTCTGTGGACAAACGCCGGCTCCCTCGGCCTATAGAGCAAGATGAGGGTGCAACCCCAGAGTCGTCCGCAACTGGACCTAATGGTCAGAGGTACCTTTACCTTTATTATACCATACATTCGTTGAACTCCCTCCCTCCCCTTCCAAGGTTCATTTAACCTATCCACCATTCTTGCATATTTTAATATCTCCACCTAATTTAATTCTCCTATCAGTTCAAAATATGTTATACTGTACTGCTGAATTACTTTAATACAGCCAGCGTTTTTAACTGTGCACAATTATTTTCAATTTCCACTCCTCTTTGAATACCTGTTCTTCTTGTTCTCTTATTCTACTTGTTAGGCCTGCTAATTCTGCATATTCTATCGCCTTAAATTGCCAATCTTCCATACCAGGGGCCTCTCTCACTTTCCATTTTTGGGCTAACAAAATCCGAGCCGCTGTTGTTGCGTACATGAATAAGTTCTTCTGACTCCTGGGAACTTGTGTCTGAACAATTCCTAACAGAAATGCCTCTAGGTTTTGTTGGTTTTTTTAGGAAAGTTGTTTTAAACATCTTTTTCTGTATATCATTTCTCAATAAGCAATAAACCCATTTAGTGGGTAGGTGAGCCTTATCACATGGCAGCAGCAAACTGGTGCGTAGTTCTGACAGCTGATGAAGTGCCAGGGAGCTTACCAACTTTAGAGATTGAATAAGCTACCTCTCCTATGGAATTCCTATGTAAACTGCCCTGTAATCTATGGATGAAGGGCAGTATGCAAATTTAATAAATAAATAATAAATATATTGGCTGCCACAAACTGTGACGAGAGCCACCATCTCAAGAGGATTAGACAAACGCATGGTAGTTGAGTTAATCAATACTCATGAAGTCTATATGGAACCTTCAAGTTCAAAGCAGAATCCATCCCTCTGAGTAACAGGTGCTGGGGAGCAGCAGCATGAAATTGCTGTAACCTTCTTGCCCTGTTGCTATTGGACACTGTCAGAAACGTGATGATGGACTAGACCCAACAAAACTATTCTATTCACTCCCATCAGCTTCCCATCAAATTAATTTCATTATACTGATACATATACCGTGTTTCTCATATTATAAGACATGTCTTATATTTATTTTTTCCTCAAAAAAACACACTATGGCTTATTTTCAAGGGATGTCTTATTTTTTTCCTCCTTCTCCTGCCGCAGCCAGCATTGCTGCTGCGCCTATCACTATGTCTTATTTTCGGGGTATGGCTTATATTCCTTGAATGCTTAAAAATCCTGCTATGGCTTATTTTATGGGTATGTCTTAAAATATGAGAAACAGGGTATGGAATTGTCTACCATGGATTCCGAGTTTGTTGCTGAAACGTCTGGCACATGTACTAGGATATACAGTTCATGCAGGGCACTGACCAAAACTGATTGGCTTTTTCATGTAAGCAGAGAACATGACTTAACACACAGGTTGTTGAGAAGCCACAAACGCAGATGGCAGAGATATTCAGGTAAGAGTGCTTCAACCTAATTTGTGAGGCAGTGAAAACCTGCCAGTGATATCCTGGCAAGAAGCTGGCAGCAGAAGAAATGAGTATAGCTTGCTCTTTTTTTGTATGGAGAACTTCCACAAAAGTTAAGTATATTAAAAAAAACATTGCCTTTTCTTATCTACCTGACCAGCCCTTTGTGCACTATTGCTTAGTTTATAAAAGTTGAAAGAGATTTTTAAAATATCAGTGATTTACTATGTCACTTAAACATGACATGTATTGCAAAAGATAACACAACATTAATAGGATTAACTTCAACATTTCACTCATTTAAAAAATAGAATTACTTTGCCAGTGCTATAATCACCTTTAATTGAAATGACACATTAGCAAAATTTATTCATGTTACTTAAAAGCATAATTTTTAGAATTGAATAATCATCCTTAATGGCAGATCAATGTCATTTCCAGTTAATGGCTACTAATATGAGATCTTTAATTCTGCTCTAAAAGCCCCATATCTTCTGCTTTTCTTTTCTTTTTCTTTTTTTCTTTTGACAGAAAATAAACACATTCACTTAAAATTAAAGAAAAGCAAAATTTATAAAACCACCACACAAAATCCTCCTAAAAAAAAACCTTAATAGTAAATTTACAACTTTTTCTGCTAGGAGAAACAAACAAATATGTAACAACAAGTAACAACTGGGTGTCAACCATGATGTTTGCTTCAACACCAAAATCTTCATGCAAATCCAATTACATTTTAAAGGCAGTTCCCTAAAGGTACGGTACTTTCCCTACATGTGGCTCAACAAAGGGGCAAGAGGATGAGAAAACCAAAAACAAACATTTATAGGATGGGAGTTCCCCAATTTATGGCCCAGGGCACCACCCACTGCAGCTCCTAATGCCCAAGAAGGGTTGGATAATGGATATGCTCATTAAGATATTTGGGGCCTAAATCATTGAGTGCTTTAAACACTAATGTGAGCATCTTTAAATTGGGTCTAGAAAGAAGCCCAACCGGTGCAGCTATTTTAATTCAGGGATTATATGAATTCTAAATGGACAGCCAGCCAGTAACCTGGCTGCCACAATTTACACCAGCTGAAGTTTCTTCAAGGGCAGCCCCATGTAAAGCACATTGCAATAGTCCAATCTGGAGGTTACCAGAGCATGGAGTGCAGCAGCCAAGTCATCTTTGTCCAAAAAGGACCATAGCTGGTGAACCAGTCATAGCTGGAAATAAGCACTCTTAGCCACCCAGGCAACCACAGTGACAATGTTGGATCCAGTAGTACCCCCTAACCTGCTGCTTCTGGGGGAGTGCAACCCCATCCAGAACAGGCCATATTCCTACCTCCCAGAATGAATAACCCGTAACACATAACACCTGTCTTTCGAGGATTCAGGTTCAATTTACTGATCCAAATCCAGCCCATCACCGCCTTCAAGCATCAATCTAGTACCTTATCCATCTCTCCCGATTCAGATGGAGCAGATTTAAAAATAGAATATCAGGCAGAGTATGAAGCACAGAGCGGATACAAAGAGAGGCTTGAGAGATACTGCGTTGGATCACAATTCTCTTAGGGAAAGGTCAGTCAAAAGATAAATCCTTCTTGAATGCTAGAACTTAATGAGCCAAATGAATGTGAACTGCAAGAGTTCCACACTTATGCGGCAACCACCAAGAAGGTCCCATTTCTTATGCTTGCCAACCTAAGCAATTTCACTGTTGTGCACGCAAACAGGAACTTCTATTTTAGGTAGGGTCATAACAACGTTGGGGATCCTTAGGCCTCTAAATTCACTGGCAGCCAGTACAACTGGCACAAAAGTGGTATCACATGATTAGAATACAAGCCTCCATTATTAGCATCCTGGCTAAGGCCAGGCCCTGCTGCTCCAGATAGGGATATAGCTGGCATACAAGCTTGGGTAGGTAGAATGCACTCCTGGCCACTGCCACTATCTTTGCCTGCCCAGACCACAATGACTCCATTAGCACCCCAAGCTGCATACCTGGTCCTCTGCATTCCTGAAATCTGACACTGCATCGCCGTGAATAAGCCCCACTGCTTAAGCTATTGTGGGCAATATTGTAAAAAGGATTGTGAAAGGGCAGGTGGTAAAAAGCCCTATAGAAATTATATTTACAGGTAGGTAGCCGTGTTGGTCTGAGTCGAAACAAAATAAAAAAAATCCTTCAGTAGCACCTTAAAGAACAACTAAGTTTTTATTTTGGTATGAGCTTTCGTGTGCATGCACACGAAAGCTCATACCAAAATAGAAATTATATTGTTACCTATAGGACATTCTGTTACCACTTCCTAGGTGTTTTATGCAAGCTACAACTATACAACCTTTCGCATATAATAGGCTTAATTAATTTCAAAATGGACAGACTTAACATCCAGCCAACAGATTTAATTAAACTAATCCTCTAATTACCTGTCTTTCATCTTTTTCTTCCTTTTAGAGACTTCACCTGCTTTTCTCTTTAATTAGATTATCTCCAAGTCAACAGGAAAAAGTAGCATGTTAAAGTGTACCAGGAAAGCCAACTTGAGTAAAATATAGGGGGGGAGGAAGGTAAGCCCTGCCCCACATAATGGTTCACAAGACACAGCACATGCACAGCATTTGAATGACAATATCCATCAACTTTGGGGGCGGCCTCCTCAAATATTTTATTTGGGCGGCGGCGAAGGGACCTCGGCCTCTAGGAGTTGACTTCTATGAAGTGTACAGTTTGCTGAGCAATGACACATTTGTTGAAAAGATGCACAGCATCTTTTGGGTTTCAAGAAAATCTATTTTAGGAATGAGCTAAAAATAGTTTTACAGGTTTGCATGGTGGTCAGATATACATTTTCCTACAAAGAGATAAAGGCAGTGCTTCAGGACACATTAAAACAGGAACTTTTGTGCTACCGCAGTACTTGGCATTCTTGACCTGATCTCTAGGATCTGTGCTCCTTTACCCCATAAAGTTCTTCCCTATCCTCAGCTTCCCTCCTTTTCACCAAGGGGCTGCCATAGAGATGGCACTGGGAAGGGCTACTAATGAGAGAGAGAGGCAACAGTGGTACCTCGCAAGACGAAAATAATTCGTCCCACGGGTCGTGCTGTCTTACGAAATTTTTCGTCTTGCAGGGAAAAAAGGGCAGGCAGCAAAAAATCGTCTTGCGAGATGTGGCCATAGAAAGCTTCGCCTTGCAAGGCAACAAAGAATCGCTAGACACTTTCGTTGCGTGAGGCATTCGTTGCGTGAGGTAACCTGCTATTACCTGGGATCTTTCCTTTGTCCTCCCAGCCCCTCACCCTGGGAGACCAACATTTCCCTGTCTCTCACCCAGGGTCCTCCATCAACCACCTACCACCTCATGAGTATACAATCTCTGGACCTTAATAAAGGCCCCAGACATAGGACTTCCAAGAAAGAAGAACATACAAAAAACAAAAAAGAGAAACAGAAAAATGAAAGGGGCAATAAAAAGAGAGAGAAAAGATACAAAAACAAAACTTCCAATTTTCCATCTGTGTGTTTCTTTCTTCCCCCCGCTCTCTCTCTATAACATTCTGTCTATCTTCTCCACCTTCTGTTAAACAATATTTCTTTTAAGTCAAGGTGTCTCAGAATCAATCATTTCTTTTCCCCTAATTGTTATTATTATTGATAAATGTCAACCATAATTTTTCTTTTAACTTTACCTCCATTAATTGCTCGGTCCCAGCTCCTGCCAACCTAGCAGTTCGAAAGCACGTCAAAGTGGAAGTAGATAAATAGGTACCGCTATAGCGGGAAGGTAAACGGCGTTTCCATGCGCTGCTCTGGTTCTCCAGAAGTGGCTTAGTCATGCTGGCCACATGACCTGGAAGCTGTACGCCGGCTCCCTCGGCCAATAATGCGAGATGAGCGCGCAACCCCAGAGTCGGTCATGACTGGACCTAATGGTCAGGGTTCCCTTTACCTTTTACCTTTACCCATGTTAAAAGCAACAGTCAGAATGTGGCAGATTGAGCCAAAATCAGTATTATATAAATTACTGATAACTGTGAGTACAATCCAGCACAAGGTAAGTCCCACTGATTGTAATGTGAAGTGAATCATGCCCTACATACTTCATGAGTCCTCACAAATTGATTATGGAAGCACTAACGCAAGCCCCCTCTAACAATTTTGTGAACCTCTAACAAAATTTGCCTAATACGCATTTAACACTGCAAGATGAACTTCTGTAAAGTCAACTCAAAGTTTTATTTATCCCAAATTTAAAACAATGATTTAACAATATGCTAGGAAAACCATTAGGCACAGAATACAAAATGATCATTTAAAAAAATATACAGTGTTATATACATGCTGAGCTCATGCAAACTGCAATACATTCACAACTATATAACTAAAGTGGAACCTGCTTTTTAAAACTTACATTTAAAAAGTGTTATTGAGCAGCTAAGTCACACTGCTATTTGATTTTATTGCATATGCAATAAATTACAAAGCAAAAGCATTAGCACAAAAAGACTCAATAAATTTGTGCTAATTTAGTAGGCACTAGAAAATACAAGTTAATTTCTATAATTTGACTGTTGTTTCACTCAACGGTATATTCTCTCAAAGCTTACCCCTCACATACATTGTGCCTAAAATTACTCCAGACCCCTCAAACAGCTTGAGAACAGTAGCTGTAAGGGGGCAACTATATGGGCTTCTGACCCCAGAATAAATAATACGCCTGAGCAATGGGAACAAAAGGCTCCAAAAGAACAGAAAAGTATTAAGTCATTTATATGTGTTACACTAGAACATTAAAATATACTTTACATTATTTCCCTGCAAAGAAATATATTTAGTTTTAAAATTACAAGAGTTTTAAAAATGTTTTTGTACAAGAGACAAAACTACAAGATTGAAGCTGCCTCATATTAAAACATTTATTTCCTAAGGATGTAATTGATAATCCATCACTTACTGCATCAAACAAGATTTATCTTAATACAACATAGTACTACAAATTCATCCACATATATAATATGTGACAATTTCACTATTACTGTTGATGAATTATTCTTTAGTTCTGAACAGATTAGTTCACACTACTGGAAGCTTTCCCCTACATTTACCAGTGATTCACTCATATACCACAATTTCACCAAGAATCCATCTCTGACCATTCCAGCTACGTGCTTTTTCTTACAAATCACCATTCAATCCATAATTCATTTTACAGTGAATACATATTTATTGACTGTTTATTGCAGCAGCATTCCAAAGGATAGAATACTACCTAGCCCAAATATCACATGGTATTTGACTGTTTTAGTTCTCCTTAGATGGAGCAGGAATTAGCCCGTTTTCTAGGAACTGGGTCTTGAACAATGCTGTCTTTTTTATGTATACAAGATGAACACACCGTCTCTGACAATCTCCAAAGTCCCAATCTGAAAACACTGTTTGAGAGGCTATATATAACACAGTTACAAAAACTATTGCTTATAGCGAGCCATGTTGTTAAGAAAGACAGTGCTGGATTTTCTAGCACCCTAGAACTCTCCAGCATAAAGTAGATGATGTAGGGGAGCCAGAGCACATAAAACACACTGGTTATACGAAATAAAACCATAGCATAGCGCCGGTCAGGGCCGTGCCCACTTTCTGTAGCAGTATCCACTTCATGACTAGGAAAACGAGCTCTCCTGTCGTTTATCTCTTTGGTGTGCTGCCGGCAGATTTTGAAGATGTGGAAGTATGTAAAACAGATGATGAAGGCTGCTGGAGCATATAGCAAGCATACAATAAAGCCAGTAAAATAGGCATTGGTGAGCCAAGAGGTTGCACACCATTCAAAAATGTCTCCATGATAGCCTGGCTTTCCCCAGCCAAAAAATGAAGGCAAAAAAATAAGGCAGGAATACAACCAAATCAAAATGATGCAGATTCTCAGCCGGCAAGGTGTAACCAATTGGTTGTAGGTAAGTGGTTTTGTGATAGCCAGATAGCGATCCACACTAATAAAAGCAAGACAGGCCATAGAAACACTTTTCAGTACAGAGATGATATATCCAAATACCTGGCATGTCAAAGACTCATGGACACCTGTAGAATAGTGCAGCAATGACAAGGTAGGAATCAAGCAGCTAACCCCAACAAAAAGATCAGCATATGCCATAGTCTGAATAAAATAGCTGGTGGTGTAATGATGTAACAGTGGAGCACAATGAAAGACAAAAATTACTGTTAAGTTACCAGTTATAATTAAAAATGTTAGTAAGACAATAATTACAGTCTCAAGGATGCAGATATCAACAACACTGTAGTGCCCAAAACCAATTGGACAGGAGTAATGCTCAGATACATTCACAATACTACTGCTCATATTCAGAGTCTTCCACTCAATCCAAGTGGACTGGTTCATGATCTGCATTACGTAACGTGTTCAAAACTCAGAACTAGGTGATTTCTGAGTCACCAGCTAATTTTGTTTACATATCCACTTCTCTGGGTAGATTTTAGAATAGCTTCTAAAATTGTTCATATTACAATAGAGAAAAGAGGCAAGAAGGCCACTGCTCTTAGCTTCTTCCTGTGCTCGTTCCTTCCTTAGCAAATTTGACACAAGGCACTTCTAAACAAAGCACTTTGTTTAAGCTGTACTTTTTGGAAGAGAGAAACACCAAAAAGGAGAGTAAAATATAATGTCACGATCAAAATCTCTGCAAGTGCATTTTCCTGGGGGGAAAGGTGAAGGAGGGAGTACTAGGTAGAAATTCTCAATGTAATGTTTTCTAAAACAAAAACTGTTAGGAGCTAAAAACTAGAAGCAAAGTAGATAAGAAGTCTAATAAGATGCTCATTCTAATATATTGTATCCTTCGGTTTTCTTCAAGGAGTAATGTCATTTGTATCATCTTCATTCTGCATTATTAAGGTTAAGATTTGGGGCATCTTAATGCAAACAAATGTCACTAGTCTTTGGTAACGAGTAAGGAAATATGTTGGGGCAGCAATCACTGCATGAAGAACAGGTTCGTCCCTTTGATGAGCAATATCCTCTCCATTTAGTTAACAAGACCACGTATAATAAAGGAAAGAAATAAACAGACATGATGCTGGATCTTCAGTCAAGCCAGTTAGAAAGATAGGTTGTCCATTACATTATTAGACGCCAACAGGGTAATCCAAGGTTCTCACGGAATACAAACTTGTCTTGCATTTAATTTCAAGAGCAATAAATGATTTTAAAAAAATCTTTAGAAATAAAGCCGCAGCTGCTACAGTGAAGTTCATAGCTCTATCCATGTCATTTCTCACCTCTATAGCGATGTCCACATTCTTTTGTATGTCCCAACACAATGAGATAATAAACCCTCATCTAAATTCTTCTAGGAAGCTAATGAAACGTTGATTTAACAAGAAAAGCTGCCGTTGCATTCTGTTACTCCATTAGTCTTCAGGCTTCATTTCCTCAGTTGCTACATACGCATTTCATTAGACAATTAAAATGATAACCATCTGCTTCAAAAATTCTTTATCTCGGAAGCAAATATTACCACATCCATTACATCTGCCACTATGACACATCCAATGGGGTAAGAAGGCTCCTTCGATGCTCACTAATAAGCAGGTATTTGACTACTGTATGGATCTTTCATTCAGTGCATGCAGCAGTCTCGCTTTCTAACCCACCCACCATCCACACCCAGATCAAATGCATTGTTAATCATTTAAAGATACAGGAGAAATTATTCAGCTCACATCTTTTAATTAAAAAGAAAATCCAAGGTCATTTCAATTTTATGTTAACAGAAGACTCTCTTTTCTCTTTTTGAAGTGCTGGAATCGCATTGGCACTGCTTAATGATCCTTGCTGTGCCTTCTGAAAAAGGAATTCCTTACATGAGAAAGAAAAGATTTTTCTCTCGTCCTGCTGCAGCAGTGGGATGAATAGAAAGCATCATTTTCTAAGTTTCATGTCTCATGTCCATCACCACCATGCTGTGCTGGAGGTCCTTGTGCTTTTATAGCATCCAAAGAACGTTACCCATTGCATCTGTAAGCAGTTCATTCTATCTCAAAATTAAAACACTGTTAAAATTAAAATCTCTTGTCAAAGCAGTGAAGCGGTGCCTTGCATATATATTTGCTTTTTCAGGAGCTGTGGTGTAGACACAGAAATCCTATTTACTGTGACCAGTTTTGAGAATGCTATTGCTATTTCTTGCATGCTCTCTCTTAGCTTGCACCTAAGCCTGCCCCTCCTCCGCATCCTTAGCTGATGCAGAAAAACTCGCCATCAGAAAGGTGACTCGGTCCTTCAGCCCCAATCAAAAGAACAACCCATGGCTACTGCAGCTGAAACTGTCACTAGGTAACAGTTGCCAGGGACAATGCCGGCTTATAGCCTTCTACAGCAAGCCATGAATAAGAATGACAAGCGAAGACAATTGAAAGTGACCGATCTCAATTAATATACTGAGGATTTTAGGGAAAGTATGCTTCTGCAGAGCTACCTTCTTCCATCAAACAAGCAATGAAAATATCCTTAGGAATAACTTACATGCTCCAACTCCAAAGATACCTTTAGTGTACTAAAAATGAGCAGTAGCTAAACCAAGTCAGCAGTAATCTAATCCCCACTGGGAAGAAAGAGCTATTAATTATTAAACACATAAATAAGGGTTTGGTGTTTTTTTATAAAAAAAAAAACAACCCTCTATAAGTCAAATGATTGTTTATCATTTGAAATGACAATGTGTTTTATTGCAATTAGTAAAACTTGGAAGCTCTTCCTTTTATCCCTTTATACTTCAAATTACTATCACAATCATAATACAGAGGTTCACTGTAAAAATGATTCATCTACATTTGTTTACATAACCACACATGGGAAAATAACGACAACTAATGCTAAAACTCTCAATTAAGTCATGTTATACAGCAACTCAGATTAAAAATGCATTATCACTACAATTCCATGTTAAAACATTCGGCTCATTACAAATAAAATCAAGTCTATGGAATTTTACTTATATTTATAATAGCACTTGAATTCAAATTCAAGCATTATAATTAAGGCAATAGTTCACAAACTGTATCATTAGATTCCCTGAAATCATACAAATTAGAGTAAATGTTTTTATCAGGGGGGATGGGAGTGAAGAGACGTGCAGGACTAATTATTATTATTATTATTATTATTATTATTATTATTATTATTTATTATTTATACCCCGCCCATCTGGCTGGGTTTCCCCAGCCACTCTGGGCGGCTTCCAACCGAATATTAAGACAGTACAGCATTAAACATTAAAAACTTCCCTAAAAAGGGCCGCCTTCAGTTGTCTTCTAAAAGTAAAATAGTTACTTATTGCCTTGACATCTGCTGAGAGGGCTTCCACAGGACGGGTGCCACTACCAAGAAGGCCCTCTGTCTGGTCCCCTGTAACCTCACTTCTCGCAATGAGGGAACCGCCAGAAGGCCCTCGGTGCTGGATCTCAGTGTCCGGGCTGAATGGTGGGGGTGGAGACGCTCCTTCAGGTATACAGGACCGAGGCAGTTTAGGGCTTTAAATAGTAGAAAGAGATAATCACAGCTGCCACTATCCAGTGTGGAGCTGCTTGAAGACAGCTAATAGACTAGAGAGTGATCCACAGACGGGAACAGGCCCACAATGGAAAATTTCAGATTTTCAAAATATACTTAATTAGCATGCTATTTTTATTATTCTGTTCCACCGATGGCCTGCAGGTACGTACAAAAATAAAAGATACACGCAATTTTTCAATTTGATAGAATCATAGAATAGAATCATAGAGTTGGAAGAGACCACAAGGGCCATCCAGTCCAACCCCCTGCCAAGCAGGAAACACCATCAAAGCATTCTTGACATATGCCTGTCAAGCCTTTGCTTAAAAACCTCCAAAGAAGGAGACTCCACCACCCTCCTTCGTAGCAAATTCCACTGTCGAACAGCTCTTACTGTCAGGAAGTTCTTCCTAATGTTTAGGTGGAATCTTCTTTCTTGTAGTTTGAATCCATTGCTCCGTGTCCGCTTCTCTGGAGCAGCAGAAAACAACCTTTCTCCCTCCTCCATATGACATATCACCCCTTAACCTTCTCTTCTCCAGGCTAAACATACCCAGCTCCCTAAGCCGTTCCTCACAAGGCATTGTTTCCAGGCCTTTGACCATTTTAGTTGCCCTCTTCTGGACACGTTCCAGCTTGTCAGTATCCTTCTTGAACTGTGATGCCCAGACTATTACTTCCCTTGATCTATATGCTATACTCCTATTCATGCAGTCCAGAATTGCATTGGCTTTTTTAGCTGCTGCACCACACTGTTGACTCATGTGGTCTACCAAGACTCCTAGATCCTTTTCACATGTACTTCTCTAAAGCTAGGTGTCACCCATCCTGTATTTGTGCCTTTCATTTTTTTTGCCCAAGTGTAGTACTTTACATTTCTCCTTGTTAAAATTCATCTTGTTTGCTTTGGCCCAGTTGTCTAATCTGTTAAGGTCAAGATATTTTTATGTAACTATATTCAGCATACAACTATACAGTGGTACCTCGGTTTACAAACTTAATCCTTTCCAGAAGTCCGTTCGTAAACCAAAGCCCTTCTTAAACTGAGGCGCGCTTTCCCTTCTTAAACTGAGGTGCCCTTCCACCGTTAAGCTTCTGTTCGTAGACCAAGGTAAAGTTCGGTAACCAGAACACTGCTTCCGGTTTTGCGGAGTTCGTATACCAAATAGTTCATAAACAGGGCTCTTCTTAAACCAAGAATAGTTGTACACTAAAAGAGACGGTCAACTGCAAACTTCTCTACCAAGCATTTATGTAAACACTAGGTATATATACTTAGATATAAGCAGTTTCAATATTTTGAGTTGTCTTGTTTCAGAATGTTTATTGTATACCAAGCATAGCTGCATCTGAATGGAGGTTGGCCAAGTGACATTTCAAGAATAATTATTTTCAGTTTCCCCAAAATCTGAAAGCCTCTTCCCTGTCCATCCCCCCACCCATATCCTTCCATTTGAACTCAGAAAAACTCCTGGAGATATCTCTGCCAGTCTCCCGTTTTCTGCCAATTAGTTCTCTGGACCACTAAGTCAATCCCAATTCAAAAGTATTGCTATCGCCAAAAGGTCAGAAAGACTCAATGCTCAGAGAGAGAGAAAGAGAGAGAGAGAGAGAGAGAGAGAGAGAGAGAGAGAGAGAGAGAGCAGAGTTTTTGATATTCTCTCTCTCTCCCCCAGCTCCAGGTCAGCACAAGCTAATGATTGGGTTCTGGAGGCCTTGGGCTAAAGTAGAACTAAAGCTGCCAGCTTACCTCACAACACACTCAGCTTCTGGGCTTTCTATTGGCTACCATCAGCAGTGGGTCTCCATGTGCTAGGGCAGGCATCCCCAAACTCCGGCCCTCCAGATGTTTTGGCCTACAACTCCCATGATCCCTAGCTAACAGGATCAGTGGTCAGGGATGATGGGAATTGTAGTCCAAAACATCTGGAGGGCCGGAGTTTGGGGGTGCCTGTGCTAGGGCAAAGCTGGGGCCTCCACTCCTTTCCGCTGGTTGGGTGGGGGTGAATCCTGCACATCATACCAACACACAGCCCAGCCCTTCAGCCAGGGGATGGGAGAGACTGGGTGGTATTCTTTCTGCCATTCTGATTTGGTGGTTTTACTTTGTATTTTTAAATAGTTTTT
The DNA here is from genome assembly GCF_965207765.1 of Zootoca vivipara. Lineage (NCBI taxonomy): Eukaryota > Metazoa > Chordata > Lepidosauria > Squamata > Lacertidae > Zootoca > Zootoca vivipara. The sequence continues at coordinate 5,264,011 of NC_142590.1, forward strand.
ACCAATAAAATTTGTAACTTTACTTTGCACCAGTTCAACTGCCAAAGACACTTGTTTAAGTATGAAGCCAGATTTCATACCAAGCTTCTCTTGAGCTAGCATACTGTAATAATATTAGCACGTTTAGAGCCCACAGGCTGCAAACACCACCTGGCAGCATGTGTTTGATATCCTGCAGTATCATTGGTAGACAGAGGTTTCACAGGCTCTCCAGTTTTAACTGCCTTGTTTGCTATGATACAAGTCAGTACAACTCTGTGAAAGGTCCCCGTATGCTAAACAGAACATAGAGCACCTCAGAACCGGAATTAGAAGTTATTTAGCTACATCTGTTTAATTAAACTTCATACCCGGGATCCAAAAAGCTATACAGTGGTACCTCGACTCGACAACCAAATTTTTCGACTTACGAGTGGGGCAAATGGCTGCATGCGTACGAATTTCTCGACATCCGAACGGAAACCGCGGCGGTTTTAGATAGGGTTTTTTCGACTTACGAATTTTAGATGGGGTTGCTTCGACTTACAAATTTTTCTGTTTCCAATGCATTCCTACGGGGAAATCACATTTCCAATGGTGCTTTTCGACTTACGAATTTTTTGACCTAGGAAGGTGCCTTCAGAACAGATTAAATTTGTAAGTCGAGTCACCACTGTATATGAATTTATGCACTAGGATTCTTCAAGTCCCACACAAACACACACTGAAACTCCTTGCACCCTCCAAAAGCCTCAACTGAAATGACCGTGCTGGTCCCGTGGGTAATCCGAGAAGCGAGGTCCAGGTCCGGTCCGCGGTCCGAAGAGTCAACGTAGAGTCAGTCTGATGTAGCTGAAGGAGGGTGCAGGGCAGGAAAGCAGACACAGTCAGGAACAGGAACACAGGCAGGATCTGGCAAACAGCAATGTTGCTCCCGCAATCTGGGGTGGGATCTGACCCCCTTTTATCTCTGACGGGGTAATAGCCGGTCCCGATCCCCTGATGACTCACCACCATGTCTCGCCTGAAGGCGAGCACTCCTCCTGCGAGTACTCAGATCTCTCCTTCTCTCAGACCTGAGTCTCTGCAGCTTGGGAGACGCAGGTGCGTTACTAGACCCAGGAGCCACCTCAGCCTCTCCTGACTCAGCCGGTAGTGGGCCAGCTGTTGGAGCCAGGACAAGCTCAGGCCCCTGACTTGGCTCAGCTGATGCCTGTGGCAGAGGATCCGGTGCAGACTGAGACTCCTCTGGTTCCGAGTCCGAGCCCGAGTCCCAGGCCATCACAATGACTCTATTCTTCAGAACCAAATCTAACATAGCATAATAATGAGTAGTAGTCAGAATTTTAAATTGCTGAAACCCACATAGCACAAAAGTACTTTAGGACTACACAATATCAGTCAATACTTGCCATGGGCTTTCATATGATACCTTGCTGGTACAAATAAGTGGAGCATTTCCAAAGCCCTTTATAGGGAAGCAGGGCTGTCTCAAGCATATGCGGCACCAGGGTGCAAAGATCCGCCTGTTGCCCACCCACCCCCCAGGTTGCCCAGTCCCAGGCACGCAGGAGGGCAGAGCCGGCCGGCCACCACACTGTCTCGCTGGCTTGGTCTCTCCCTAACTCGTGACACAGAGCCGCCCCGCAAAAGAGCCCGCCACAGCGCTCCAACCGAAGGGGGGGCTCTTCCCAGGACCCAACTCTCAGGCCCCAGACTCTCGGCCTGGCACCCCTGAGAGCCCAGCGCCCGGGTGCCCGGCACCCCTAGCACCTATGGGTAAGACAGCCCTGTAGGGAAGCACTGGCTAGACACAGACATGTAGTTGAAAAATAGTTTCTTTGAAGCTTATTGTATGTTTCAGTTGCCGCATATTTTATGTGATACACAGCAAATTTTAAGGCTCAGTGATAAATTAGTAGAAATAAATACTGGAAACTATCAGAAGCTGACATACTGCTATTACTCTGGTAACAATAATATCAAAGTGCCTTGGAGGACTGAGCAAGAGACCAAAGGGCACAGAAGAGAGCTGCCACTCCCCTGAAGTTGGTAGCAAAGCTGGGAATGTTAAAAGAATAGATCCGAAGTAAAGGTATTATCAAAGCTGCTGGTAACCAGCATGAAACTGCTGACTGGTAGCAAAAGAAGCAATCAAAATGCTTGGCCTCTAAGGTGCTACTGGAAGGAATTTTTTTATTTTGTTTCAACTACGGCAGACCAACACGGCTACCTACCTGTAACTAGAACTATGGAAGGCACCACATTGAGTCACATGAAATGAATTTGTATTGTGTGCTTTCATGAATTTGGAATCAAGAATATGAAGTTAATTTTTCTGAGTCCACACACAGAGAGACATTATTAGTCACAATGAATTTGATATTGTGTGTTTTGTTCCCATTTTATTATGTATAGGCTGCCTTTCAGGGTTACCTCTTCCAAGGCAGGCCACAACAATTTGGAACACAAAATATTGCAAATCAAACACCACAATGTAAAACATACCGTATCTAAGAGTACAGTACTTGCAGAGTATTTTTCTACCCCCAGAAATGATAGAAAACAGGTAACAAAAATCATACTTTATCAACCTATTGGAAATCTGTGTTTGGAACAATATTCCCAAAAATTATGGGGAAATCAACAATCCAGATAACTTGTGGAAATTGGTCTATATGACTAAGTAAGTTGAGTCAGACACGGATGACTTTGAGCACAGGGAGAGTAGGACATGAAAGACATATAAAAGTGAGCTACGTGAGCTAGCGGCAACTAGGTGAGCTTGAGCCGGGATTGTGCAAGGTGTGAAATCCAGATATGGCAAAGTCAGGCTGAACCTCTGGAGTCACCCCCAATATTAGTTCAGTTAAGCCAATCATAATGCTGACTGTTGAATACTTAAACATGGCTTGCATGCCACACAGACTTTAAGAGACAGAGAGAACCATAACAGATGTCCTCCGTCACATGCAATTCAATTAGGTTGCAATGCAATGCACTGCTTCTCTTAATTATACAAGTACAATGAAGAAGATCTAGCAATATTAAAAATTAATAGCTATGGGACTCCTATGCTACAAAGAAAACACAGGTAACATCAGCTTTACCTGGCCCACTCCACTCCACCAAGGCCACCTGAGCCCCAAGCGACAGCAAAGAATCCTGAAGTACCCACAAGCTATGTACTTGCTCCTTTAGAGAGAATGTAACTCCATCAAGACCAGGCAACCTGCCGTCCATCTAGTAAACCAGCAGGCTCTCTAATCTGTTCTGATAGCCCAATGCCAGGAACACACACTCTAGATCAGGGGTCAGCAAGCTTTTTCAGCCGTGTGGTGGGCCGGACTATATTTTGGAGGGAGAAAAATGAATGAATTCCTGTGCCCTACAAACAACCCAGAGATGCATTTTAAATAAAAGGACACATTCTACTCATGTAAAAACACACTGATTTAATGGGCCAGATTTAGAAGGTCTTAGTTTGCCTACCCCTGCTCTAGATCCCCCTCACAACTGGACAGAGAGCCTGAAAGGGAGCTGGAATCTCTCTAGACACAGCAACTTCCGCTCCCGGACCCTCAAGTCTGCCCTGATGCTGCACCAAGTATTCAGGTGGGCACAGCTGGGGGAGACCCACTCCACCCTGCTTACTCACCCAGGTCTCAGTGGTACAGACCAAAATCAGCATTCTCATCCATCATCAGATCATGGATTGGGGGAATCTTACTCAGAGCCAACCTGGCATTCAGCAACAACAACTGCAGACTCGAGGGCCGGCAAACAGGACAACCGAATTCCCCAGGATGGAGGAGGGGCTGGCACACAGCAGAGTCACTAACTGCCTGTGCCATATGCCTCTTTCCTGGCCTATAGATTATATGAATAGATTCATTTCATAATGTACAAATGCTGGCTTGGAAAGAAACAGGAAAATACACAGTTGGATATACATTGGCTTCAGTGAGATACATCCACAAATATGCAGAATGCTAGATTGAAGGCTTAATATTTTAAGAAACATACACAACCCCCAACCACGAGGTATTTCTATAAAAATGAAGAATGTCAAAAAGAAACGCGGTCACATTCATAAAGCTATATTTTATTGTTATGGCAACTGATTTGCTAAAAGAAAAAAAGGTAATAAAGTTGTTATGGCAACTGGGATCTTAAAAGCAGTCAAAAGTAGAAAAAATAGATCAATCTCAGCCAACTTCTATGACTCAACTTTCAAAAGACCTACACATATTGTTTTATAAAATCTCCTCTAGAGAGCAGAATTAATACATGTCTTCAGTGCTACAGAATAATAGGTGTTGAACAAAGCAAACGTATCAAAACACTGAATAAGAAAACAAATTGGTTTTTTTGTTTAAGTATCTTCAGATTCTAACACACAGTTTTTATTATATATGTACTAGGATTCATTCTGTGATTTAATATATATTCTACAGTCCAATTAGCTTAAATGTGACTCAGTCTGCATCAGACCTCCAATTCAAAATCCTCCAGCTTCTCATGAGATTTCAAAAGTGTGGACATTACTTGTGATAACAACACTGCTGTTTTCAAAAAGTAGGGAAAGCTAGAAGCACCCGATAACAAAGAAAAAGACAGGAAGTTATTCAAAAATCCGTTTTCCTAAGACAGCAATGAAAATAGGAAAAAAGTTTGATTGGCAAGAATCAACAACAGCAAAAGAGAGGAAGGAAGGAAGGAAGGAAGGAAGGAAGGAAGGAAGGAAGGAAGGAAGGAAGGAAGGAAGGAAGGAAGGAGGGCCATCTCAAGCATGTCGGGCGCCGTGGTGCGGAGATTGCTCCGGCGCCCCCGCCCTGTCGGCCTGGCGCCCCGCGCAAGGAAGGAAGGAAGGAATCAAGAAATCTCACCCTTCAATGACAAAGTTCAGGGCAACATAAAGCCCAATTTCATCCTACAAGCTATGTGCTTTGCTAGATTGGTGGTTGAAGATTGACCTATGGTCTTTCAGAAAGTGTCTTGGGTGTGATGGGACTGAATACATGTCTCTCCAGTCCAACACTTGATTCCCACCCACCCACCCCTGCTGCTAAGGGCAGAACTGCATGATACAAAAGGGCTGCTACCAAAAACAGGATGCATGAATCATGAATCATGGGGAGGGCAGGGCCCTGATTGACTCCAGCTACAAAAGCTGAGGCTGTTGAAGAGCTCAGAGACCACCTTACCTACAGCAGCAGATATGTTGTATGTTTATTATTGTATTTTAATTTTATTCTCTTGCTGATTATGCTGTTTTAAATGTGCATTTTATATTTCACTTCCTTTAGTAATGTTTTCTTTTGAAATGCTTAAGATAAAAATGTAGTTGTTGTTAACTTTGCTGCGTTAAATGTGCATTCTGCAGTTGAGCACCTTTGTAATGTTTTATACTGAAATCTTTAAGATAATATTTTAGTTTCCGGTTATATTTCTTTGAATGTATACTTTATATTTGGATTTCTTCTGGATTCTTTTTTTCCTTTTCTTGATGTTTTAATATAGGTTGTAAACCACTTTGGGATTATTAGTTTTTTCTTCAAAATATAAAATGGTATAGAAATGAAATGAATAATACTAATGACGTGCAACAAAACACCGATGACACAGAATGATATTCTCACTGCCCAACTCATTGGAGTTGGAGGTTCTCATTGGAGGGGATGAGGAAAATACAGTGTTGGCATAAGGCAACTTACAACAAAAATCCTCCAACCATTGTTCATTAACTGGCCTTCTTGCCCTCAAACATTTGGGATCCCACATGACCAATCTATAGTGCAGAAGCTTCTAGAGCCTCAACAAGGAATTGTGTGTGTGCTCTGCTCCCTACCCTTCCCTTTGATAAAGACTTTTCTAGAAGAATGTACATGTTCCTGCCTAGTTCTCTTCCTAACTTACACAAAGGCTCAATGAGAAGGAGAATGTACAAACATCCACTTAAACAGCGATAGGTACCCAAAAAAAGTGCATTTGGGATGATAGCAAGCTTTGCTAGCTAAGGTTGGGAACAGTATAATTTGGCCAATAACGATAATTTGTAATTAAAAAGAAAAAATTTTAAAGGAGATGAAAAATTCAGAAAGCAAAGCAGACAGGCAAATAAGACTTAACTTCATACATTGGTCAAGTGAAAAGCCTACCAGAAAAAAAAAAGAAGTTTCAGCTGGCACTGGAATGCAACCAAAGTAGGCACTAAAACAGCGGTCCCCAGACTTGACCGGCGTTTGGGCCGGTTCCCACCGCGTCGATCGCGCGGTGGGCCGGAGGATGGGGAGCGCGCGCCTGTGCGGGCCGGCGGGCGGGGGAGTGCGCGCCCGTGCGCATGCGCACGGGCACTTACTGGCGCGGCGGCGCGCTTCCAGGGTGGAAAAAGCGCCGAAAATCTGTTGTGCACATGCGTATGGGCCTCCCCCGACCCGGAAGTGCACCAGAAATGACCTCTTCCGGGTCGGGAGAGGCCCATACGCATGCGCACAAAGGATTTTCGGCGCTTTTTCCCCGACCCGGAAGAGCACTGCCGCGCTGCGCGCCATAAGAGCGGGCGGCGGGGGTCGTCGCAGGCCGGATTGGCAGGCCAATTGGGCCGTATCCGGCCCCCGGGCCGTAGTCTGGGGACCCCTGCACTAAAAGAATGTCCTAGGATAGGGAGTTCCATAGCTGGGCACATAGCAGGAAAAATATTTTATTGTATCCTCATGAACTGCACTTCAGACCGTGATGGTACTAACTTTTGTCTCTCTCCAGCTGACCTAAGCAAGCAAGCAGCATTGTGTGGGCTGTATATTTTTTAGTAAAGTTTAATTTCTGCTTTGCCAATATTACAGCTTCAGCTTGGAACATCTTTCAGCTACCTCAAATCCACTTAGAATTTTATGTCTCCTTTTCATCTAAAGCAGGTGAGGCAGTAGAGGTTCTAGAACTAGTGCTTGAACACAGTAATGAGCTGGAAGGCCAATAAAGAGACCTAAGGCAGACAAGCACTGTTTATGAGTTGTTTGTCCATCTACCGTATTGGCCCAAATATAAGCCATACTTTTTTTCTGAATTCAGGCCATGAAAAGTTAAAGTGCGGCTTGTATTCGCAATCTTACCATGTGGCTCCCCCTCCCCTCCCCCCCGGGGAAGCAGCCTGGGAGCACGGGGCAGCGGCAAGCCACCCACCCACTGCTCCCAAGCCTCCCCCAGCTGCCTAAGGAAGGGGAGAGGGGGAGGCCGCTGGCAAAGTGGTGCGGCTGCTCTCCCCCCCCCCCCGGAAGCAGCCCAGGAGCATGGGGCAATGGCGCACAGCCTGCCCGCCGTTCCCAAGCCTCCCCAGGCTTGGGGAGGTAGTACCAGGAAGCGGGCAAATAAGCCTTGAATTTTAAATGTGTGGCTTATTTGTGGGTGCGTCTTATATTCAGGCCAATATGGTAATTAGGCAAAATACAGCCTATTTTGGCCAGGGTTCTTACACTCCCCTTAAAAGAGCAGGTCCATAGGTAATCTTAGATCCAGCTCTGTCACTTGAGGCACACAACAGCCTTAGTGGCACAGAGCACTTTTTTTTTTGCTTATATATAAACTACACTACTACTGGATAAGAGAGAGCTTTGTGACAATTATCCATGTGCTGGGGAGCTGTGAGTTGTACTACTGCAATGTACTACTGCAATCGAACTACTTTGAAACACCAACTACTCCAAAATAGGTAAGCAAGATTATTGATGGGAACTGGCAGGTATCATTACATTACAGCAGTGCTTGTCATATACACTAGCTTCCAGTCCCAAGTACACAGCTAACTTCACCTAGCACTAAACAAAAAATGGAAAAGGACGCTATGCAAGAATGGAGTGGGTAGAGGGAGTGTGTACACCCTGCAATTTGTTTCCAATCCTCCATCTAAACTAAGCTTTTGTGTAACCTGTACTTGCCAACTATTACTTCCTAACTATCATTCCCCTCAATCCACTGCGAATTTTATCCTTTTTTTACTTGTGCTTAATCCATGTTACTTCAGTCTTAGGTATAGCTAGCAACATACTTTGTACAGTGCCAGAAACATTGTTGGTGCTAAGTGAATGACACAGTTATATCCTTCTCTGCTGAATTTATTAGATTAATAACCTTGTTCACCTAAATTCTGGATAGGTAATAACAGACTGGGAGGTATTGGCCCAATAGGATGTAGAGACTCATACTGAGGAAGTGCTGGACTACATCAGGTTCTGCACTGACAATGTGACACAGAGGCGCCGGATAAAGATCTACCCAAACAGGAAGCCCTGGATGACAAGGGAGGGCCAGGGGTTGCTAAAGACAAGAAATACTTCTTTCAGGAGTGGAAATAGGTTGCTGTACAGTTTAGCCAGAGCGGACTTAAAGAGAGGTATCCGTGTGGTCAAGGAGGTGTATCGACAGCGGTTGGGGAATCACCCACAGAGTAACAATACTAGGCAGGTGTGGCGAAGTGTACAGGAATTGATGGGGTATAAATCCAAAGATTCCCTGGCAGGCAAGGGAGGGGCATCCCTTGCAGAGGAGTTGAATGTCTTTTGTGCCCGTTTGGAAGCAACAACTGCAGTGACACCTGTGGAGGCTTTGCCACCCACCATCACCACAGTCACCATCATCAGTACAAAGGAATGTAGTATTTAATGCGGAAGAAGGAGAGATGAGGAAGGTGCTGAAGGGAATCAACTCAAGGAAGGCTACAGGGCCGGATGGGGTAGCTAATTGAATCAAATCTGTGGGTACCCACAGCAAGCAGTAAAGTATTCTAGTGAAAATTTCTTTTTTAAGATATAGCTCTATTGTTGCACATGCAGAATGATCTGATTTAATATACAAAGACATCATATCAATGAACATTTTCGAAAGACTCACCTTTGTGATGAGAATTCTGTATTTTTCCAACATCGCCTGGTTATCATGGCATCCTGCTAGTAACTGCCATACCTCAGCTCTTAATGCCTCTGGAACACCACGCTTCACCAGCGAAGACAGTCCTTTTGGTCTCACACTAAGGTTACTATGCCTAACGAAAAGGTAGGAAAGTTGTTGCTTATTTGAACAGTGCAAGCCTAAATTATACACACACCTTCTACAGAAAGTCACTTTGAAATATTCTAATATAAAACAGGAAAAATAGATTTGCCATAACAAATTCTCAACTATCCTGGTGATGAGAAGACAGTAGGAATGGTGACACTCCTGTACGTACTATATTGTTCCATCTATAGGGTGCCCCCATGTATAAGACATGCCCCCCATTTTTGGGGACTGTTTTAAGAAAATGAGGGGAGATGGCCCAAAATTGTTGAGCCTCTTCCCCCAGGCAGCTGCAGGCAGGAAACACTCCCTAGATTGTTTCCCACCCACAGTGGCATCGGAGGAATTTGTGCTCCTGCCCGCCATCCGGTGGGTGGGAGCGCAACCTCCTCCGATGCCGCCACGTGCAGGAAAGGATCCAGGCAGCGCCCGCCACGCGCAGAGGCACCGGGGAAAGTTGCACTCCCACCAACGAGCAGCTGTGGACAGGAAATGCCCCCAGATCGCTCCTCGGTTGCTGCCACGCTCCTGCCAACCAGATGGCTGGCAGCACCCCACTTCTTCCTCCACCCCACCCCACTATCCATGTATTGGGCGACTCCACTTTTTTGACATGATTTTTGAGTCAAAAAAACCTCGTCCAATACACGGAAAAATACGGTATATGTCAAAAGGGAGAGCTTAATATTCTGACATCAGAATATATGCCCAATTACCAACTCTTGCAGCGTCTGGGACGTTTTAGTTTAGAGGAAAGGCCAGTAAGAGGCGAGAAGATAGAATTTCATAAAATTATAAAATAAAAAGTTTTTTCTTCCTCTCCCATAACACTAGGACGCAGGAACATGCAATGAATCTGAATGTTGGAAGATTCAGGACTGATAAGAGAAAGTAATTCTTCATGCAGCTCATTGTTAAACTATGGAACTTGCTCCCACAGGAGGCAGTGATGGCCGCCAACTGAGATGCTTTTAAAAAACAATTTGACAAATTCATGGAGGATAAGGGCTATGAACGGCTACTGAGCACAATGGCTATGTTCTACCTTCATGCTAGGAGGCAGGAATGCTTCTGAATACCAGTTGTTGGAAGCCATGGGGTGGGTGGTTGCTCTTATGTGCATGTCCTGCTTGCCTGTTTCCCGCAGGTATCTGGTTGGCCATTGTGAGAGCCAGATGTTGAGCTAGATGGGCCCTTGGCCTGGTTCAGCAGGCTCTTCTTTTCTGTTTTCTGTTCTTAAACAACTATACTGAGGAAGGGGTGCTAGACCATATAACAATTGCATCTCAATGACATAAAAGCATGAGATTAAACCAATTTGGATAACCAACTTGTAAGTCTCTCAGTAGCCTATTATTTACAAGTAAACTCCCATGCTCTGAGTCCCCCTTGTAATAGAAAAGAGAGGTACTGACAGGGTAATTCAGGCATCTAATCACAGCAAGTCCAAAGGAAAATTGACAGAACTATGCATCACACACAGGCTTCTGTGGCCTGTCCTAAAGCATGAAAAATGTGATACCACATCAAGCACCTTCTTCTCTCCCCATCCCCAAGTACTGTTGTTTTTTTCTTGCTTTCAGTTTTACGCCAAAGAAATGGAGTGAGATAAACTCCTAGGTAAATTATGCTCAAGTCTTTAAAAAAGTTACTTTTCTAATCAGTCACTGTTCACTTCTCTTGCAAATTATTTCTAATTCATTCTTACCATCTTCCAAGCAATTCTCCCCATGAATACAAGATCTTCTCTGGGCAATCCTTTGATACATCACCAGTACCACTTGAGAGTTCATTATCGCTCTCTATATCAGAAAAACCCAAGACATGAACATACTTATCAGTGACATGGTCACAAGAGATTCTTATTCCATTGCACACTTCTTATAACTCTGTAAGGAAAACTAGTGCAAGGCAGAACACAAATTAGTTTATAAAACTAATGTAGTTAAGGGGTGTAGTTTGGTTCACAGGATCCCTGGCAGAAAGTGTGTGCCAGGTTGGTGGTAGTGCAACTGTCACTTCGGAAGAAGAAGTCTGCTCCCAGCAGTCCTATTCCATCTATTCTGTTCCAACTACTCCCATCCTCGCCACCGTCGCCGGCCTCCCGCCGTGCCCCCCCAGCCCTCCCCGCCGCTGCCAGCCTCCCCAGCTGCCGATCCGGCCATAGGGCCGGATCGGGCCCATCGTCGCCGCTCCCACCGGCCTCCTACCGGCTTCCCCACCTGCCGATCTGGCCATAGGGCCAGATCGGGCCCTCGCAGCTGTCGCCGGTCTTTAAAGTGCCTTTTTTAATGCCCCGGAATGAATTAATCCATTCCCAATGCATTCCTATGGGAAACATCATTTCGACTTACGAATGTTTCTACTTACGAATGTGCATTCGGAACAGATTAAATTCGTAAGTAGAGGTTCCACTGTATTTCTAAGCCTCTCTTTAAACAGGAGTCTTTTGCTGCTCTGCCAGAGATCACTCAGTCTGTCAAATTGTATCTCTGCCCAGCTGTCAGCTTGTATCTCAAAGTTACTCTATTGAATAGCAACCAGACATAATTGTATCCAATATGTATCCAAAAGAAGGGAAATCTCTTGTACTGTATTTCAAAATTGCTAAATAGTCTCCATTAGCTGCTACTACTGTGCTCTGCTCCCATTCTGCCTGTCCACAGAAAATGGAAGCCAACTTCCTTTTTTGCTTCCGTTTTGCCAGATCAATTGATTTAAATCCAATTGCTTCTTTCATGGAATCATAGAGTTGGAAGAGACCACAAGGGCCATCCAGTCCAACCCCCTGCCAAGCAGGAAACACCATCAAAGGATTCCTGACAGATGGCTGTCAAGCCTCTGCTTAAAGACCTCCAAAGAAGTCTTTAAAGCTTCTTTAGAGCTGTATTTGGTCTTTACCTCTAATTGGAAAATCTACTGCTTACGGTGACAGCATGTGGCTTCGGCTGTAGGGTGCAATGAAGCCGTAAGCAGACTCAAGCCTCTTCCCTTCCTCCTCGCAAAGACGGCAGCGAGGAGATCAGGGTCGGCGAGTTCCCCGACGCTCCACTGGACCCCTGGGGTCCCCACTCAACCGTGGGGTTTTTTTTTCAGAGGGGGTGCCTAGCAGGATCTACTCTGGAGCTGTTTCCAGCCCACTACCTACAGAGATAGGTAGCGGTTGTAGTGGAAGATGGACGCAGGGGGCTAACAAAGCAATTCATCACCAGGAGAATTAAAAGACAGAGATGACAAACAGCATTTATGGATAACCGGTTACCCCCAGAAATTATGCATCTCTCCTATTTGACGTACATCCCTGGCAAGCAAAATTAGGAAGAGCTATATTTAATGGAGTACATTACAGCCTGTACAGGTATTACTGAAGTTAGCTTTACCCTCTTTTGCCTCATCCTCGTGTGATGGGCTGCCTGGTTCTTCCTCTCTTTCAGAATCTTTCTGAAGACTCAAGACTTCATAAATGGCATCTCCAGCATTTGGGTGACCTTTCTCTTCACTCTAAATATGACAAATACATTTCAGCCTATTGTTGTTATTTATTAAATTTATTGGTCACTTTGCCACAGCAGCTCAAAATAAGTTACAATGTTTTAAGAAAAAAAACAGTTCGAAAGCACGTCAAGTGCAAATAGATAAATAGGTACCGCTCCGGCGGGAAGGTAAACGGTGTTTCTGTGCGCTGCTCTGGTTTCGCCAGAAGCGGCTGAGTCATGCTGGCCACATGACCCGGAAGCTGTCTGCGGACAAACACCAGCTCCCTCGACCTATAGAGCGAGATGAGATCGCAACCCCAGAGTCGTCCGGGACTGGACCTAACGGTCAGGGGTACCTTTATCTTTACCTAACCTAAGGGTTACCAGAACATAGGCAACAGAAAATGAGGCTATCCCTGTCCAGATACAAGCATAGATGGGCCACCAGCCATACCTGATGGACGACACCCTGTATCACCGAGGCCACTTGAGCCTCAAGCGACAGTGATGGACCCAGACATACCTCAAGACTACGTACTTGCTCCTTCAGAGAGAGTGTAACCCTGTCAAGAGCAGGCAACCACCCATCCAACCAGTCTAGGGAATCACCCACTAACAATGACTCAGTCTTATCTGGATTGAGCTTCATCTTATTGGCTCTCATCCAGTCCATTACTAAGGCAAGACATCTGCCCAGCAAATCCACTGCCACACCTGCAGACATAAAAGAGAACCATAGCTGTGTGTCATCAGCATACTGACAATGTAGTCCAAAATTCTGGATGATGCCACTCAGCAGTTCCATTTAGATTTTAAACAACATGGGGGATAAAATTGAGTCCTGTAGAACCTCACATGGATAATCTAGATCAGAACTCTTAGAATCTGTTTCATTTTCTCCCAAATTCCCACCACTTATGCCAGAGGTGCGGCACTTCAGGCCCTGGGGCCAAATGAAGCCCTCCAAGCCTCTCTGTCTCAGGACTCTCCCCAAACGGCACCTTTTCTCTGCAGGTAATGCTATTTTGCCTGCCTGGATAGCAGAGGGTATATGAGTGTGTAGAAAGCAGCATGCAGAGGGAAAACGTACATCCACTGCTCCAACCACTTTTGCATGTTGTGTGCAGATTTCTGACCCTCTATGGCTTGGAACCCGTTTAAAAACAAAACAGAACAAAACAACCCTATTCCCCCATGCAATTATGGCTCTCCAGACCTCGGTTTGGCCCTTAGCAAAGGTTGTTTTAGTGTAGCACGACTGGTTTCTCCACACTGGGTGCCAGCATTTGGGGTGCCACAACAATGATGTAGAATAGAGCACAATAGGCAGGGGAATGCCAAATTTTAGTGTTGCAGTGCACCACTGAAATCTGAAGAGCCCAAAGTCTGCCACTGCCCTTAGGACTCTCACCAGACGATGCCCTAAAATGACCATGCTTTGCAACTTCCTTGACTTTCTTTGCCTGGCTGGAATGTGTCATTTACCTCTGATAATGGAAGGTGAAGCTAAATATCTGCAAGTGAATCCTAAACTCACTTGGTATTCCTCTGCTGGACTACAGCAACTGAACCACTTCAACAATTTACGTCTTGGTCAGCCATTACATTTTCCTGAAAAGCCACTCCAAGTAGGGGGTGAAGGTGGCAGGCCAAGTTTGCAGTTCCCAAAAAGTCTTCCAATTAGCTGTAAAGACACAGGCATTCACCCCTCTATGCCCCTTTTTTGCTACTGGGTTGACAACTGCAGGCCAAACACCATTCCTTTAGAGGCCACGTTCTACCTAGGGGCTCCAGTTGGGCAGTGAAGAATCATTTCGTATTGTCTTTTAAATATGTTTTTTACCCTTGTTTACTGAAAGGGGGGGGGAGAGGATTACCTGTTTCAGTTTCATGTGGAATGTTTCTGTGAAAGTTTTTCTGCTGAAATACCAGAAGCGCTCATTGGCAGGATACACACGTACAAGTGTCTCCAGCAGAAAACGAACTGGCTCAACCACTTCTGTGACCACCATATCTACAGCCACAGTCATGTACACACACTTATCTGTAGTACATAAAATAATTGACGATTAAATGTTATAGCATAAAGGTATTTAATAACATTGGAAACAAGATCAAAAATACTCTGACAGTTTTCTCTTGTCTAAACTATGAGTTGCTACTGTTTCATGCCCCCCACCCTCTAAATCACCATCCCCTTTTTTTCTGGAACTCTCCACATTTCACTTTTTTTGTAAAGGTTTAAATAGCATTTAAACTGCTCCCAGGCTTTTGACGTCTGATATTTCTCTTCCCCTTGTGTTTCCTCCCTTTCTCTAACTGTCTTGCTTTTCTTATCTGAACCCTTGACATAGGTTTGGTACTTTCAAACTGAATCACAGTACACCTAGTGTCAAAGCACTGTTATGCTATTGTCCAATTCAGTGCATGAAGCATGCTCCATACAGCTGGAGGTTACACTAGTTCCTCAACCCACTTGTGAAGGGAGGGGTTTGCCAATTGTATTATTGAGCTAAATCTGATCATATAGTTGCATTGTATAAGTCTGATTGTATGGCTTAGCCCCCCCCCCAATATCTCTGGGATGTCTTGCTTAAAATGCTTTTTTTCTTTGCCTCTCTCTGTGTGCCAAAGGGTAATGTAAGCAAAAGGAACAGGATGCCCAGCTTGCTATCAAGGCCGGATGACTGTCTTGTCTGATGCTAGCAGTCTGACAAAAAGAGCAGGCAAGATAGATAGGAATTCAAGCCCCCACTCGAGGATGCTACCGGGGTAGCATGAGTCAGCATGTGTTTATGCACAGGACCGGACACGGATCTTCCTTATATGTACTTGTGACCCCCTTGCGTGCGCACATTTACAGAGGAGGGGGAAATGAGCCCAAGAAGTGTATAAGAAGCTTTGCAAATTTGTGTTTCTTTACTCTTGTTGTGAGCTGATCACCAAGAGTCTCTAGCAATTATATAAAGTAAAAAGTTTACAAATAGCATTAAAATGCATAATTACCTTTAGGAGTTTCCTCATTTAGTACTACAAAGGTAGGTGTATTAGGATTCCAAATCCCAGTAATAATATATGCTTTTCCATCAAAGCTTTTCCCCATGGACTCCTAATAACACAAACATTCAAAAGGATAAACTCTAAATTTTCAATTGTTTATCTAAACTACCCTCTGGTAAGGCTGTTCATTCTAATTGCAATTTTCCAAGTTAGTGTAGGAGCTTAGTACAAATAAAGCTAACATGTTGCCCTTCTGGCTGGCAGCTTCACATTTCAGGTACAAATTGTATACAGTTTGCAGGCCCCAGGCATCACGTGATACTTCTGAAAATAATGGTATCAGTGATAAGATCTGCCTAGCTAGTGCAGCAGAGTAACGTCAGAAAAGTTGATGGTTCTTACCACAAATATGCAATTGTATAAATTTACTCATAAACAGTTTAAATGACTTAAGCTAGCCTTGCCAGCTCCAGCTGGGTTGTAGAAGAGCAACTCCCAGGTCATTTCCAATTTCCATAAAAGTACTTCCATGTGGAACATGGAGCTAGTAGCCAGAAATTCACTATTGTTTCTGCACTAAGTAGGAGCAGAGCATTAGGTACAACAAATGATATATATTTTAGAAGATAGTGCTAATGGATAGTGACAACAGCTCCAATCCTAACATTTAAGCAGTCTAATTGTGTAATTTACAATCAATTCACAATTATAGCATACAAAAAATCTGCCCAAGGCACACCGTAGAATTAATGGTATGAAGAGATGCAGAAAATGTTAATAGTGTCAAGGAATCATTCCCTATCCAACTTGGTACGAAGACTTGTTAATAATTATATATATGACGTAATGTATTTAACTCGCTGCAAAATTGAGTCAGAAAATAAATATATTAGAAAGACAAATGTAACTTTTGTTGAGTAGTGGAGTCAAGTTTAAAGAGGTGTCAAAGTACCTCTCTAGGGTCAAGTTATTATTTTATTTTATTTTTGCAAAGGAAACAATTCTGCAAGCCTGCAGCAGAAGCTGATTGTTGATAACTTAGTGTTGATAACTGGCTTTGCTTCTGATATTTTCACACCCAAATATACATACACCTGAGCAGTTTTAGAAACTTTTGCAAGGGTTGTAACATTTTTTAATGTGATAATGGATGAACAGGAACACACATTCTTGCAACATTTCAAACATTCACAGGCATACACACAGGCAAGCAGCACATATGAAGAATGAGGAGAGCGGCAAGAATGATGGTTGAACCAGAGCTCAGTTCACTGGCATGTATGGCAATTATTAAAAATGTGAAGCCACAAGAATACCAGCTTCACACCACAGCTGAATATCTCATCTAAGGATCCTCTTTTGAAACATTCATCTTTGCCCTTAAGAGTCTTCACACCCCCAGTTCCTTTCTAGGGAAAGGACCCTCTCATTCCCCTCCTTCTCCTGCAATAATCATATATACTCTTCACTGCAAATGCAGCTCACTCCAAAGAACAGCACAATAGTTACTTGTAAGCAATCCTAGCCAACCATAAACAACTTTGTTAAGGGGATGAGGGAGAATGATTCTAGCCTGGCGTATGAATCAAGCAAGAGACCTTTCTCAGCAGCAGATAGATCTGCTTCGAAAAAAGCAAGCCCGTTGGTGATATCTCCTGGGACATCACATGAAAAATCATAAGAAAGGGAGCCTCTTTCGTGAGGGGCTCAGCTTCATGCAATAAAATGAACCAATAATAGACTCCAGAGGATTTCTGATGAAACACAACCGTTACTGAGACATATTCTCGGAAACACTTACAGTACCATTAAGAAGCATGGGGATTTCAATTTCCACCCTGGGCAAAAATATGTTCATTCAGGTGGATTTTGCAATAATTACTTTGGATACCGTAACATTATTTAAAAAGAAAATAAATTAAGAACTGCATTAACAGGTGCTGGTTTTGACCTTTAAAGCCCTATGCGACTTGGGACCCTCGTACCTACGGGACCGCCTCTCCTGGTATGCCCCGCGGAGGACCTTAAGGTCCACAAACAATAATATTCTGGAGATCCCGAGTCATAAGATGGCTAGATTGGCCTCTACTAGAGCCAGGGCCTTTTCAGTACTGGCCCCAACCTGGTGGAACGCTCTTTCCCAGGAGACCAGGGCCCTGCGGGATTTGTCATCTTTCCGCAGGGCCTGCAAGACAGAGCTGTTCCGCCTGGCCTTTGGGTTAGACTCAGCCTGACCCCTGTGTTTTTCTCCCTCATGGCTTGGATTTATGGCCTACTTGAAATGAGGCTGCACTTTAAATTTTAATTCTGTATTTTAATCTGTATTTTAACTAATTGTTTTATGTTTTATTGTGGTTCTGTTGGTGTCAGCCACTTATGGCCTACTTGAAATGAGGCTGCACTTTAAATTTTAATACTGTATTTTAATCTGTATTTTAATTAATTGTTTTTATGTTTTATTGTGGTTCTGTTGGTGTCAGCCGCCCTGAGCCCGGTTTTTGACTGGGGAGGGCGGGGTATAAATAAAAATTTATTATTATTATTATTATTATTCCTGCAGTCTCTACTAGTTACATATAGTAATAATACTTGCCATATCCAGTAAGTGCATTTCACTGTTTTTGACATTTCGACCTGGACTTAGAAGCATCCCAAAGCACCTACAAATGATATACAGAAAGCAACAGAAGAGTCACTTAAAAAAAGAAAGAAAGCTGATTTTTATCAATATATTATCAACTACTATTTTCCAAGTCTAAAGCTATGTATCCATTCTTGCGGCCTAAGAGTGTACATGTTTTTCTGAGAGGTGCAGTTTAACATGTGTTGGCTCGTCCCTTGTCCTTCATGGGGTGGTGGAACAGGAGAAGAAAATTTGTCCAGGAGGTAATTAATACTCTTTAAAAACTGAGGGATAATCATAGAATTGTAGAGTTGGAAAGGTCCCAGAGGGTCATCTAGCCCAACCCCCTGCAATGCAGGAATCTCTTTTTTTCCCAAATAATATTTATTGATTTTCAAACATTTCAAAATACAAAAATTCACAAAAGCAAAAACAAAAAGGCAAAAAGAAATAAAAATAAGACATAGACAAAAAAGAAAAAAAGAAAAACATATCAATTCTTACATTAACTTGACATTGTGGACTTCCTCGATTCCCCCCACACTGGGTCCATTTTTAAATCTAAATTAAGCAATTTTCATTTTATCATCTTAAATCATTCTAACACAATTTTTCCATTATCTCACAACCAATTCTAATCTACAAAAAAAAATCAACTATCCTCAACCTAAAATTCATTAATCAATCCAAATCTAAATTTGTGTGTGTGTGTGTGTGTGTGTGTACAGTGGTACCTCTACTTACGAATAACTCTACTTACGAATGTTTCTACTTACGAATGGAGCTCCATCCACCATCTTAGATGCGGTTTAGATAGGATTTTTTCTACTTACGAATTTTTAGATAGGGTTGCTTCGACTTACAAATTTTTTCTCCCAGTGCATTCCTATGGGATTCGACTTACAAATTTTTTCGACTTACAAATGTGTGTTCGGAACGCATTAAATTCGTAAGTAGAGGTACCACTGTATATATAATCTGAGATTTCTTCCTATTAAATTACAGTCATTGGTATGCAATGTTCCCCTTAATATTTAGTTGCCCAAAACTTATTATCTTCAACCCTGGTTTTTAAAAAAAATCTGGAAAAAGCAAAAAAGCATATAAAAACAAATACAAACCAGTTGCAGCTCTATGGGTGGTGTTTTGTGTGTGTGTGTGTGTGTGTGTGTGTGTGTGTGTGTGTGTGTGTGTTTAAATCATACTGCAGGGGGAAAGTTTCCTATATGAAACAATCTGTTTAAAATCTTATGAGAAGGTTGCCACCTAGGGTAGTTTCTTTTTCAGTGCAACTTAAGAAAATGTGTTCAGAAGTCTTGTTTTATTATTAAGGGAAGTGGCAGAGCATATGCCCCCACCGCCTGGAGCAAAAACATGGGGCGCACCACTGAAGGGGCATGGCATGGAGGGAGCCCGCTGTGCCCAAGCGAGAGAATGCTGTCTTGGTAGCATCCTTGCACGGCAGTGCCCAGCTGAGGATAGGGACAGCAACTCTGCCACCGATTCTCCTCTCCCCACCCCTGGTTCAGGCTTGACCCGAGAGTGGAGCTGCCAGCTGCAGCTCAGCCTGGCAGCATCCTCCCACATGCAGCCCAGTGAAAGAGAGGAGCGCCACCATAGTAACACTGCTGACGACTCTCCACTCCGCCCCCAGGTCAGACCTGACCCGGGAGCAGAGCTGTGGCTGGGCAAAAGGAAGCTGACCACTCCTTCGAGCACAGTCCAGTGGAGGAGAGGGGTGGGTGGGGAAGCTGCTGCCAACTCCCCCCCCCCGGTCTGGTCTGACCTAGGAGTGGAGCTACGGCTGGGTGGGAGCTCCCTCGCATGCTAGAGCCAGGCTCCAATGAAGGAAGTTGTCATGGGGGCACCTGATTGTGCCCCCTTCAGCCTCCACACACCACACACACACCATGCTACTGGATTAAGGGAGGAAACTAATAGACACAATGTGAGATCCATGAAGGGATCTCCAGAAATCTTTCTCTTTGCTCCCAGGGGTGTGCATTTAGGTTGGTTCTGTGCATAGCAGGGAGAAAGACTGACTGGGCAATATATTGGTAAATTGTCTGAAACCGGTAAATTGTCTGCCTACCTGTGCTTTTGCCATCTGCAGGCCATTTGAGCTGGGAATACTTTGCAGCTCCCTGACCACCACGAAGTATTGCCAGCTCAAAATGTCTGAAATCAGGGCAGGGAGGGGTGGTCATCCCAGGCACAGTTTGGGGGACACATTTTGCTCTTCACGCTGCCCTGTCAACCCAGCACTGCACTGCAAAGCTGGGTTGGCATCTGACAGTCCTATCCCAGCTTCACAAAGCCACAGAGAGCTGCCAGGGGCAGCGTGAAAGGTACACTCGCATTGCCCTCGCCGCTGCTTCAGGGGACTTCCACACCGCCCTGGTGGAAGGCGCACGCACGCCACACTGTCAGGGTGCAATGCTGCCACTTGCAGGGCTGGAAGAAGCCACGTTTCCAAATGAGCTTCCCAGAGCACACCAGTACTGCTCTTGGGTTACACAGGGGTTGCCAGGGCAGCATGAGTGCACCCTGAAGCAGTGGCAAGGGCTGGGCTGCTGGGCTGGGCTCCCTCTGCCTCCCGCTGTGCATGATGCGCCCCAGGCAGCAAGAGCACATGCTATGCCCCTGCCTGAACGCTATACTGGTTTCAGACAATTTGCCAATATATCCCCCAGCTCTAGTGGTGGAAGACAACTTCTCCATTTCTATAGCCCCACAATGGATGTTTCTATAGCCCCACAATGGATGGAAAAACCAGGGCCGGCCTGGTTTTAGCTGGTTTAGCTATTAGCTATCAGGGCTGGCCCTGCGGCCAGGCTGGGTGGCGCGGGGCACCACAGCGCCGGCCCGCCAGGAGGGCGCCGTGAGCTGCGCCCGCCCGCCCGCTGGCCAGCCCGCCGGTCCGCCGCGCAGCTGTGCCCATGGCAACTGCGCTGTGCCTGCCCGCCGCGCAGCAGCGCCTGTGTCAGCCGCGCTGCGCCCGCCCACTGCGCTGGGAAACGGGGTGGGGGGCGCCGGAGGGGAAATGGGGCGGGGGGGCGCTGGAGGGATCCGTCGCTCCACGGCGCCAGGGGCGCTTAAGACGGCCCTGTTAGCTATACAAATACGGTTACTATGGATATCAGTATTGTATATTTATGTTGCTTGATTGTGTATTTGCATTTTCCTTATTGTAAACTGCCTCAAGAACTGTGGACAGTAAGTGGTTTAATAAAGAGACTAAATAAATTAAATAAATTCAGGGAAAAGCTAACAAACAATGAGCCTGCAGGATCCATTTAAAAACGAGAGAGGATGTGTGATGCAGATGTTGGTGAAAGGGACACACTAAAAAGGCAGGTAGCCCACCATTCTCACCTTCCCTGGTGGCAGACAATATGGGGTCAATCAGCAGGCAGGTTTATACAGGTCTAGGGGGTCCTTCAAATAATCTGTTCCCAAAGCAATGCGTTTCCAGTCCCAATTTAAAGTACTGAAGACCAGTACTTTAAACTGGGACTAGAAACAAATTGATAAGCCATTTAGATTATGATGGATTGAAGCAGAACATATTCATTATCATTTTTTGGTTTGGCTAGGCCAATACCACCTTGCAAGGTCATTGAAAATATAATTAAAGAGCATTTCAACACTGATAGTTTCAAGCAATACCTTTCAATTGCTAATTCTTTGTTGGAAATCTGTTGTACAGTGATCACAACTTTCTTCTCAACTCCCTGTTTCAGTTTGAAATAAAGTTTCTCTCTGTCCTTTGGTACTGGGCTAAAGAAAATTTCATAAGAATAACAAATCATTAGCATCCATTTAGCAATCATAGACTATAATATAGAAAACTATTACAAAATGTCTGCTGTAAATTCAAGACCATTTGCTTCAGGAAAAACTGAATAACTTCTAAGGAAACCCCAAAAATATACTCCATTATATTTTATACAAGGTGAAGTTCACTGTTCAGAATATTGCTTCTTTTGTTCTTGCACAGCTTCTGATGTGCAATTTGTTGGGGCCAATGTTGTTTCCACATTGTTACAGGCTTTTAGCCTGGATCAGACCCACTGGACTATCAGGTACCAGGAAAGACAATCTATTACCCCCCCCCCCGTCCCTTCATGCTGGCACCCTAATAAGCAACATTATGTATGCTGTTCTGAGCTCCTTAGAGATGGGCACCCAACAATTTTAACAAACTTTGCAAAAGAAATTTAACTATACAGATGAAACAGCTGATCTTTTTAATGAGTTTTAAAAAAAACTTCTTCCATTTACCTGAAGTTTCCTTTACCATCATCTTCTTTGACCTCTAAAGAAACACTGAAAGTGAATGTATCACTGTCAGGAGTTGGAACAATAGTGTCCTTTATGTGATCTGATGCTTGTTTGGAGGAACGTTTGAATGCTGTTGAAAAACTATACAAAATTCGGCTGACCTAAAATTGCACCAAAAGAGGAGGGAGGAGGAGGATAGAAGAGAAGTGGGGAAGACTGTGATTAAGCCAATAATTTATGATACAAAAAGCTAAGCATGCAAGTGGAACACATTAGCCGAAGTGGTTATCTCACACTACTGAACAGCTTTGGCTCAAAGAAATTCTAGCACAACAGACAGGACAATTGTGAAACAAAATGTTGGGATCAAACCTTAGGTCATATACACTTAAGTCATCAATCTATTAAAATGGGATGTTATATGACAAATGCAAATAAAAAATAAACCCCCATGCAGCTCTAACCATGCCATTTCCATATGAAATATAGCCTACAAAGTTTAAAATGGCTTCTTCACGTCAGACTGACGATGCTGTTCTAGTATAATATGAAATTTTGTATTTGAAGTGGAAACAGCATACAATAGTATTAACTGGAAAGGATAGGTACACTCTTCAAAAAGTTTGTAAAGGGCTCATTAAAAACAATACTTTCTACTCACTGCCTCTTTAATTTTGCAAGAGAAGACATGAATCTGGAACTCATCACTGCCACAGAAGCTCTCAGTAAATGCAAAGCAATCACTTTCCAAAGTTCCACTTTTCCCACGGACACAAAATAAGACTTTGTAGATTGGGAAAGAAGCAATTTCTGTACCAGTGGACTGATCTATTATTCTAAATAAGGAGGAGGAAATTGAAAGACTTTTGTCACTCAGCAAGTCCCAAAGAGAGAAATTTACTTGCCACTTTTGAAATCTAAATAAAAACTTTATTAATCTGAAATATTCTGATTAACACTGAAAATGTTCACAACACATTAGGAAACCTAGGTCATTCTATTCCAACTAAAATCATCAATATTAACACCTTAAGCAAAAAAGTTAAATAGATTTTAAAAATCTATTACTATTCTCATTTATTTCACTGGAAATCCTGTGTGCATCAACAGGCAAAATGTCAGTGTTTTTAATATGTACAAATGTGAACTCATTAAAAGTTTCACCGTTTGTATCCTGTCTTGTGGAGCTTCACAAATGAATAAAAGAACCTGACACAGTATGGCAGGGAGGAAGCACTAAGGGAGAAACACTTTCTCGCTTTATACTGCCCCTCCCACACCATGCTTCCCCTAGTCAAACTAAGGAGAGCCACATTCAAAACCAGCCTTCTTCCCACATCATTTGCTGAATAAAGGAGCTTGGGGTATACATTAAAAGCACAAACAAGTATGGATGTTCTCCACAACATTTTCCATGTCTGCATGCCACTTTACAACCGCTGCTCTTGATCCACCAAGTAACATGTGTGGATGTCTGGTTCTGCACAGAGAAGCAACAGCAGTGCAAGCCATGGGGCAGAGTAACTCTCCTGCCACTTGTGTTGCTGCTTGTTGGAGCTGTGCAAGTGCACCAGAACAAGCACTGGATTGGGGGTGGTAGTCCCACTGGTTCACCTGCATGCCCCCCAACATTGCCACCATCTCAGGAAGGCTAAGCAGCAGGAATTCCGGGTCAGGAGGGTGGTTACACCGTATTACACGTGCGCTGCTACACAGCACCTTGCTTGGATCGTGGCACCTCAAACTAGCTTTGAGAACAACTAGCGCAGCCCCTCTGCACAGGAGAAACCATTTGCGCTCAAAGGAGATGTGCTGCTCCAAGCTGAACGACTTTCCTCTGCAATTCCCAGGCTAGAAAGCCACTTGTTAGGTTTATTTATTTAAAAAAAATCTATACCGCCCCTCATCTGAAGTTCACAGCGTCGTGGTTTACAATATAAACAACAGTAACACATAGCATAATAACAAAAACAACACACACACACACACACACACAGAGCACTAAAATGAGCACTCCCTCTTGGTGAGAACATTTATTTAGCCCCCAACAGTATGTGGGGTGCTTTGAGGATGGGAATGCCATGATGGCATTCAAAAAAGTCACAAAAAGGTTTCCTGTGCATCTTGTATGCATGAATCCACTCCTGCTCTCTTGCTAGGCCCATGTTGGCATTTAGTGTCCCCACAAAAAAAAAACCCCATATAACTAAAGGAGGAAGAAGTAAACTAAGCATATACCGTATTTTTCGCTCCATAAGACACACTTTTTCCCTCCCAAAAAGGAAGGGGGAGAGTCTGTGCGTCCTATGGAGCGAATGCGAGAGCCAGAGCCAGAGCCCGCCCAGAGCCCACGCAAAACCAGAGCCCGTGCCAGAGCCAGAGCCTGCGCAAAAGCCAGAGCCTAGGACAATTAAAGAAAGCAAAATATATATTTTTCTTGTTTTCCTCTAAAAACTAGATGCTTCCTATGGTCGGGTGCGTCCTATTTGTCTGTATGCACAAAAGTATGAATATATATTATGATTTTAAAAAGCAGGTGTAACTCACCTGACAGAACCATCTGGGATATTTGGAACATACAGAGTTACGGGGAAAGGTGAATTACTTGAGCTCTTCATAGTTCCCATGGCACACAGTGCCTCTGATTCACTGCGAGGAGCAGAAACCTTCATACATCCAAGATATGTCAGTTTGTTGAACAATACACTCTCCTCTTCTGGGGGTACAGTAGGGGAATAGGCTGTATCTGACAAAACATCTGAAAGTGAATAAAATTCAGTCATTACCCACAATGATCTCCTTTCCTTGCAACAGTCATTCAACATCTAACTGCAGAAGTGGACTCAAGCTGTCCTTGAAGTCTATTTAAAGGTTGCAGCTGGTCATGGTCATGGCTTACATTGACTTCCAAAGCTGCTCAAGTACAAAAGTGCTGGTTTTTACCCTAAAGCAGATTTTTAACAGTGTTGAGTTGACAACACCATTTTGAGTTTATTTTTCAGGTATTCCTAATTTGTCACTTGCAAATAGAAGAGCCACCAAGTGTGACCCCACACACCATTTTAAAAATTACAAAGAGGAGTAGCTGCTGGCTATTGCACAAGTACCTAACTTTTATTTAGAAGCTCAAAGACCAAATTGGAATATTTCCCCAAAAATATCTTTCAATTTGCATTTGTTTTCAATGGCTACAGTTAAAACAAGTATTTGCTAACTACATTTTTGCAGTTTGCTAAAGGATTCTTGGTTATTATCTGTTTTAAAAGGGCATTGCTAAACAGTTTTTTCCAAGTCAGTCCACATAAAAGTTACACTGGAGCAATCCAGGCCATGTTCAAAAATAATGGCAAGGAAAAACAAGCAAAGTTTGCTTAACAAAACAAATAATAATGAGAGTTTCATTCTTCTGTAAGAGAAAACAGACTTCCCAACCACCATCCAGTTTTTGTTTTGCATCCCCCACATTTTCCCTTATATGCTAAATATTAAAGCCAGTACTTGTGGTGGGAGAATCCAGTAGAAAATGCATAGGGGACTGGCTGACATATCCAAGTGACTGCCTGCAATCACCACTCAAGTCTACACAATCAGTAGTATCAAGCTTCTGGCCTTTATCAGAATCTCTTAGTATCTCTTCCACGGCTTTCTCCATTTGTTCATCTTTGTTTGGAAGCATCTGTAGAAGGCAGAACACAGGGAGAGATTTTTGAATCTGTAAGATTTCACAAAATTAAATTAAATCCTTCACAGTTCCATTCACAGAGATAGGATATTTCTGAATTGTCGATATCTGGAAAAATAAATTTCATTTAAGATGGTTTAACCATGTAGTCATATTCTCACCTCATGTCTAATCTTTACTCACATAATTAGACAATACAGAATCATATTATGTTAATATTAAGTTAAATAGCCTTCTAAAAGCTTATTTCTTAAGAAGACAATGACCTTGAAGCATACATACCACACAAACTGGCAAGGCAGAATGAGCTACAAAAAGCGACACAATTCCTTATTCACACTTAACTGTACAATAGGCATCATTTCACAATTAATTTAGGTCCATTTTTAGAATAGAATGCTACTTATGGGCCATCACTGAAATGTTAAAGGTAAAGGGACCCCTGACCATTAGGTCCAGTCGTGACCGACTCTGGGGTTGCGCGCTCATCTCGCATTATTGGCCGAGGGAGCCGGCGTATAGCTTCCAGGTCATGTGGCCAGCATGACAAAGCCGCTTCTGGCAAACCAGAGCAGCACATGGAAACGCCGTTTACCTTCCCGCTGTAGCGGTTCCTATTTATCTACTTGCATTTTGACGTGCTTTCGAACTGCTAGGTTGGCAGGAGCTGGGACCAAGCAATGGGAGCTCACCCCGTCACAGGGATTCGAACCGCCGACCTTCTGATCAGCAAGCCCTAGGCTCAGTGGTTTAACCACAGCGCCACCTGGGTCCACATAAATGTTAAAACTGCTAAAATTTGTTTTTAAATAAAAATCAAGGAAATTTTACCGTCAGCTGAAATTTCTCATCTTTTGCACACAGATCTTCAGGATGCTTTTTAACGAAGACATATTCTTCCTGATTTACTACCAAAACAGTTTCAGAAGAAAGACTGACTTTGTCAAATCCAATGTCCATTTCAGAATGATGACCCTTTCTGCAGCCAGAATAAAATACAAAAATAACACTATCATCCACTATATCAAATCAAGTTACCAGTACTACAAAAAAAAAACCAAAATCCTTATTGTAAACTCACCGTTTCCAAAAATCCACAAATACCATGCATAAATTCCAAATAGGTATCAAACAAATCCTCTCCCCTAAAATATCACATATCTAGGGCTTAATATAGTGCATGAAAACCAAATAGCAAGCAAACAAAGTTAATGTGATAAGAAATATATAGTTTGTTCGTTGACCACATAATATAATTATAATGTTGTCACTTCATTATAAAAAAATTTAAGGATATAATTAATTATATAATTAAAAGCATTTTCTGATCTATTTGGATTTCTGAAGGACAGAATACAGTACCGTCTCTTAAATCAGGAAGAGATGTATATACGACAGGCGAGGCTCCATTCACGCAACAGGACTTCACCTGCCTCTCCTCCCTCTTGCAGTCCTTTGCATGCCCCGCCAAACAGGTTCAGGGGGTCCCCCAATCCTCCAGAGCAGATTTTGAGGGCACACAGGGGGAGGAGAGGAAGATGTTTCATGGTGCAAATGGAAGTCAGTTCCACTAGCGAAGGGACGGCACTGAATGCAGCCCAGGATAGGAGACTGAGAGTACAGCTGCTGTATTGTTAGGATTATATTTGAGATTATATTTGTGATGTGATTTTAATCTTTCTTATTCTGATGGGATTGTGATTTTATTTGTAAAATTGTAAAACGCTTCTTATGGATAACAGAAATAAGAAACTTGCAGCAATTTAAGAGTATTTTACCAATGTTTGGTTTCCTGCCCCACAGTCACCCTCAGTCATTCGAAATTATATGTTCAAAGATATGACAGTCTCTATCCTACTGGAATTATAATCCATGTATATCTGTTGCCAAGGTGACACCCACCCCATGTAATGACTTCATGCCACAAAAGCAGCTTTGGCTACACTTTATTTATTTAGCTAGCCAAACCACTTCACTGCAACCTTCATTCACAGGAGAGAACAGAGAACACAGCAGACTGGAGGAGGACAAATGTTGTCCCTATATTCAAAAAGGAGAAAAGGGGGGACCCAAACAATATATGTCACATTTATAATCATATTCTACTACTTTGGCTATGTGTTTAATAAAAGATTGAATTCTTGCATTGCAAAAAATGAAGATTATGGTAAAAAATGAAAAACATGAATTGCAAAAAAACTAGAGCTTACAGAACAAAACCGACTTCAGATATGAAATAAGCACGTTGAAATTAGGTTAGAGCAACTGCAGGTGTCAATGCAACAAAAATTTTGTTCCCCGGTGTATAATCTATCAGACAATTTATTAACTCCAACACAAAAGTTTTAACTGGCACCTAAATGCTAATGTGCCAACGCTTCCAGAATTGTTCAAAGGGGGGGGGGGTTTCCCCACAACTGCAAAACTACAGTAGTCTCATGATCGCTTCTGTCTTTCAAAAACCTCATTTACAATGCAACACTGAAACCTAAGAAACTAGTTTCAAGTATTATCAGATCATTTTACAACTTGAAAATTAGCTATATGAAACATTAGGGGACAGATATAGAATCAGCAATGGAAGAGAAGTTACATCTGTAGTTGGAAACGCCCTATGCTGAAACTAATTTTGAACAAAGCTCATCTCTGAAATGACTAATTACATGTTATCAATTTACTTTAGCCCTGAAACAATTACTTCTTAGACTGAAATCCTATATCCACTTTAAGAGGACTGGCTTCTATGTGTGTGTGTTTTTGTGTGTGTGATTGTGCTATTGAGGGAAACCATTGTTTTATGAACACCTACTGTACAGTGCAATCTTATACATGCCTACTCAGAAGTATGTCAAACTGAATGCAATGGGACTTGCTCCCAAGTAATTGGGTACAGCAAGGACAGGGAACATTTTTCAGCCCAAGGGATTGATCCCATTCCCTCATCGGCATGTGAGGAGGACCTAAAAAAATGTGGGTGGATGTGACTCTTACAGTAGGCTACATTCCAGCCATACAAAAGTTTTCTACACGCATTTCTCCATCCAAGCAAACAAGAGGCATTATCACAGTTCAAGGATATATTCCAGTCAACAAAAGGACTTAAGGCGGGGGTCCCCAAACTTAGGCCCAGGGGCCGGATGCCGCCCAATAGCCTTCTAAATCTGGCCCGTGGACGGTCCAGGAATCAGCATGTTTTTACATGAGTAGAATGTGTCCTTTTATTTAAAATGCATCTCTGGGTTATTTGTGGGGCCTGCCTGGTGTTTTTACATGAGTAGAATGTGTCCTTTTATTTAAAATGCATCTCTGGGTTATTTGTGGGGCATAGGAATTTGTCCATACAGTATTTTGTTTCAAAATATAGTCTGTCCGCCCCCACAAGATCTGAGGGACAGTGGACCAGCCCCCTGCTGAAAAAGTTTGCTGACCCCCGACTTAAGGCATGCCAAGTCTCCCGTTTATCATGGGAAACCCCCATATTTTAAACAGTTTCCCGCTGGCAGCCCAGATTGAAAAAAATCCTGTAAATCCCCCGGATTTCCTACCTGCCAGGGAGGCTCCATTTTGGGTGCTGGCACCGCCCAATTTCCAGTGCCCAGACATGGCCGCGTGGCACCGGAAGTTGCTTCTATGCATGTCCGGACATGCGTAGAAGTGACTTCCGGTGCCACGCCACTGCTGATCCCGCATTTTTCAGCAGGAGACTTGGCAGCTATGCTAGGGAAGTGTGTGGTCTGAGGAGGGTCCTAAAGGCTAGACAGCCACGTTCAGTCCCCATTTGGCATATAAGCTTCACTATACTGTATTATTCTTTTTGTATTGCAGCACTTACCCATTTACTGTTGCCAGAACTTAACAACCTAAGGTGTGATATTAACCATTCAAAGAAGCTTTCATAAAGAGCAGTCTTTCAGTCATCTCTTTCAAGGCAAGCAGGACCTGTTAATCACCTTTGGGGGTCAAACAAAAGAAGATAGACAAAGGTCAGACATACAGGCAGGCAGCCACACAGCTTATCATCATCATCAGGCTGAAACAATCAACACTCAGCCAAACAGGTGTGATTACAGACAGTAGTACTATATACGCAATATGGAATCCAATCAGAGCATGCAGATGTTTTGCAAATAAGTCACACAGGGCTGGTTCAGATACCCATCTTGAAGGCTGAGATGGAGAACTCTTGCACAAGCTGAGAAACAACTCTACAAGCCATTAGTGCACCAATGTAAACTCTTGTGATTTTTCTTCCCTGTCCATGGCAGTGGCACCAGCATACAATTTTGGGTTGATGCCAGCATCCTACCCACTTCAGCCAGCAAGCCCCTGTCAGCTTCTTCCTCAGAAAAGGTCGGTGTTGAATGAGTGTGCCAGATTGCATATTTATTCTGCAAAATATAAATTGGGTTCTACTTGACACAGAATTTGTATTGTTGAGGCCCACAAAATTTAAGTTTAAGTAATCATCATAGATCATATAAATCCCTGGAGCATTCTGCTATATGTACTCGGTTTAGGCAGGTATGTTTTGGCGTACTGAATTTTAATATATGGGGCAGAAATGATATCATACTCCTACGAGAAAAAACAATGGAAATGAACATTGGAAAGACAGTCATATCTATTTAATTTACCTTTTCAAATGCATGTAAATGTGAACATTTAGGGACAATTATACAGTAATGGTAAAATCTAATTTTGTGCCAATGTCAAATTTTACATTGGATACTTCTTAGGGTTCTTTTTTTATAAAGCTTTTTAAACTTCTGCCATGCTAATAATATTATCCACTAGGAAATGCTTGTCCCCAATACAAAGATCAGGTGCGCAGCATGTCTCCTGACGAAGAACATTATCCTCCCCCCCCCCGCCAAAAAAAAATCAAATTAGTATTTCTTTCATTCTACCCACTGAAACTAATCTGCACCTGTGAGTTCCACTTTGAAAAGGGGACAGACAGCCATCATGAAACACACTAAAGAATTAGATACTGTACTAGTTAAGGAGTGGAACCTTCAGGCAAGAGGATTCATGCAAATCTTTTAACAGCACCCAAGAAGCATGAGGAAAATAGAGAGAGTGAAGGAATCACTATTACATCGAAAAGGTTGTTCAGGCCGGGGTGGGGGAGGGGATGGTAAGTTGGAATGTGAGGACCCTTTGTAATTGTGTTTATACACTGAAAATCAATAAAACTTATTTTTTAAAGGGTTAATCAGAGAAACTGCTGCTAAAGATGAGAAAGATAACAACACACCCAGAACATGGCATTATCACAGTACCGTACATACTGATGTCACACTATATTAGAACTGCCACCCTAGGAGCTCGAAAGCACACCAGTGCAAGTAGATAAATAGGTACCACGCTCTGGTTTCCAACACAGTGTTCCACTGCGCCAGAAGTGGTTTAGTCCTGCTCGCCACATGACCCAGAAAGCTGTCTGTGGACGAACGCCGGCTCCCTCGGGCCTGAAAGCAAGATGAGTGGGACAACCCCATAGTTGCTTTTGACTGAACTTAACTGTCCAGGGGTCCTTTACCTTTACCTTATATTAGTTACATTATCACATTATTCACTAATAACCATTTGACCCCCCCTACAGGACAGCTGCATATTCCTACATTGCCGGGGGTTGGACTAGATGATCCTTGGGGTCCCTTCCAGCTCTATGATTCCATAAAACCAATTCCTGAATATTATGAATTACAAAGCTTGCTGCAGATTTTAATTTTTATATACATTTACACATGCAATTAATTTTGTATGCCAAGTTAGATTCAGCCTATTTATTCATGCCCAATCCAAATAACTTTATTGTAGTAGCCACTGGCCATGACAAATCAGAATAATAAATAAATAGATAGATAACAGATGCAGGAAGACCCCAAATCACAACACATATCAGATGAAGCATTGGGTTTTTGGCAGAAAATTATATGAACCTATGTTACAATTCACTGGTCCAGTAGTTCATTCAGCCCACTATCATGTATTCTGGCTAGCAGTGGCTCTTCAAAGTCTTAAGGATGGGTCTTTGCCAGCCCTGCCACCCAAGATCATTTTGGCTGGAAATGCCAAGTACTGAAACTTGGACCTTCTCCATTCAAAGCATGTGTTCTACCGCTGATCTAACACTCTTTTCTCAGTATGGTTTGAAGGAACATAAGAAGAGCCTGCCGGATCAGGCCATCTAGCCCAGCATCCTGTTCTCACAGTAGCCAAGCAGGACCCGAGTACAAGAGCCTCTCCCTTCTTGCGGCTTCCAACAACTGGTATTCAGAAGCATTCCTGCCTCCTACCATGAAGGCAGAACATAGCCATTGTGCTTAGTAGCCGTTGATAGCCCTTATCCTCCATGAATTTGTCAAATTGTTTTTTAAAAAGCATCTCAGTTGGCGGCCATCACTGCCTCCTGCGGGAGCAAGTTCCATAGTTTAACAATGAGCTGCATTCTCTTATCTGTACGTTCTCTTATCTGTCCTGAATCTTCCAACATTCAGATTCATTGGCTGTTCACAAGTTCTAGCATTATGAGAGAGAGAAAACTTTTACCTACTTTCCCCTGCTAATAATATAGTCATACCTCAGTTTAAGTACACTTCAGTTTGAGTACTTTCAGTTTAAGTACTCCGTGGACCCGTCTGGAACGGATTAATCCACTTTCCATTACTTTCAATGGGAAAGTTCGCTTCAGGTTAAGTACAGACTTCCAGAACCAATTGTGTACTTAAACCGAGGTACCACTGTATATTTAAAGAGCTTCTTTTCATTGGTCTTAATGGTTTTAACAATGTTTTCCCATAAAGTCTCTTCTACCATCTCTTTGTCTGCTTGCCCTTTTTCTGCCAAGATATATTAATATATTATTTACCGTATGCAACCCTTATATTATATACCGTATGCAACCCTTATATACCGTATGCAACCCTTTATACTCAACCTGTAACCATCTGGTCCCAGAGCAGAGTTACACATCACAAACACTGTATTAATGGTACATTATAAAACATATCTGAGTGGTTTAAAACTCCAACCCTTCCCAAAAGCCTGAGTAAAGAGGTGTGTCTTCTGCTGCCAATGAAAAGTCAACAATATGAGGACTCGGTGCACCCCAGGAGAGATTGTTGATTTTGTGGGCTCACAATGAAGAGTAACTCTACTTGAGATTTTGGAAATATGTTATAGTTAAATATGAGTCAATGGAGGAATTAAAATATGTACAATCGATGGGAAATGAAGAAGGGGAACAAATTCATGATAAATGTTAAAATATTTTAAGTATTGAAATGGAATTTGGAAATGCATGTTACATTGAGCAGCAAGTAAGGGAGGGGAGAAAAACATCATGGATGCAGGGTGGGAAGTCAACTTTTAAATTTGCATTAAATGTGAATTAATTTGATGTTAATGTGTTGATTTTTTTGAAAAGCAATAAAAATTAATTGCCCATGAGAGGTTGTTGAAGCAAGGAGCCACCACATGTGTCAACTTTGTTACAAAACTTGTTTGCCACACTTCCAAATGTCATCTTGAAGCATTTCCAGATATGTAGTGGGAGAAGTGGACCTATAGGTGGTCATCCTCATTATAACATACTCAGGCTTGCAGTACAATTTTAATCATGTTTGCCTCTTCCAATTTCAACAGAACTTCTCCCTAATAGAATTCCAGGCTTAATAATTTCAGGAGCCTACCGAAGCTACTAAGAATAAACAAAATGTTACTGCAAAATCAAATACTTTTTCCGGGCTCTCATGTGGATCCCTTTCTTAAGGTATGTGACAGTAAGAAACTTTGTCAAGAGGGCTGGAAATGCATCTTTTAAAAAAACCAGAATTTAGCTTCACTTCACAAAATAATTCCACAGCTTGTCAATAAATTAAATTCTCTGCACAAAATTACTTTTGGATGTGAATAAACAAAAACCAAATTCTAACAATGATTTTCTTCTGGTTCTCTACCCAATTTAGTTGTACTGTAACTCACAACCACTTCTAGCTTCCCCTGAAATCAGCCCGTTTATGAAAGATTGGCCAGTAAAGCCCCTTCGAAGGCTGAAGTGTGACAAACACGTTGCAGTCTTCGTCACAGTTTCAGTTCCAGAGAGAAACGAATAGAAAACTTGACAAGCCCTGCGTATTTGCTCTCCCAATTCAATTCATCTTTGGACCTGAAGTTTTTGTACAGGCGAGATCTATCGAGATGTTTGCTAGGAGAGCTTTCCATTAAACCGCAAGCCATTATTCTTCGCCTCTGCCGGGGTGAAAATTCATCTAACATCGATCCTCGTCTAACAAGAACATCTATACCAAACACCCGCAGCTTTCTAAAAGGAAAGGAAAATGCTGATCGACAACGACAACCTCCTCCCCCACCCCCGGCAGAGCAACCCCTCCGTGCTCATCCGGAGCATCCAGCAACTTTAGCTCAACAGCATCGCCCCCCCCTCGCCGCAAAGTCTCGCCGCTTTCAGAAAGTCTTCGCCCTCAATCAAGGGCTGCTGCAAAGCAGAAGAACCGCAGCGGGCGACGGCGGCATCGCCGGCTCCCAGGCAGGCTCCCTGCCAAGGCGGCACAGGAGGCCAAGTCTCCTTTTAACACCTCCTCGCTGCGTTTATTTACTGAATTTCTCGACCGCCCTTCTTCCCCCGAGGCTCACACGCACAAGTTGGGATGGAGGCAGAGCGGGAAGCCCCCCCCCCCAAGTCTGCGCGGCTCTTTTCCTTGGCATCCCTTGAACCGGTGCGAACTTGGCGGCTGCTGCAACCCCCGAGAGGGGAGAGAAGGAGAGCCCCGAAATTAACCCGAATCGGAAGTTTGTTCTTGTTGTTGCCCCTCCTCCTCCTCCTGTCCCAGAAAGGTTTTTGCAGCAGCGGCAGCAGCAGCAGCACCCCTCCCCTCCGCCCAGCCGGTTTCCCGGAGGGGGGTGAGAGAGAGAGAGAAAACCCCTCCCGAAATAGAGAGCCCAAAACAACTCCGAAGTCCACTCTCGGCGTCGAGGGACAGCGCCCCCCGGCGGAGGAGGAGCAGCGCCCCGGCCCCCGGCCCGCTTCTTACCGGCGGCTTCCCGCTCCCTCAGGGTGGCGGTTGACGGTGGTGGCAGAAGCAGAGCCCCCGCCTCCCCGCCTCGGGCCGCTTCCCTCTCCGCCGAAGGGACGGCGGCGCAGATGACGTTGGCGGTTCTGTTTTGCAATGAAGGGAGGGGGATGAGATGGAGCGGCGGTGAGACAGAACAACAGCGCAGGCGCGCGCCAAGGCACCAGCCCCGCCCCACTCGCAAAAAGGGCGCGCCCGACATGCCCGGAGGGGAGGGGAGGGGAGAGGGGGCGCTGGCTGGGAGAGGCAGGGCCGACTGGTCCGCGCCCGCCCCCTGTTCTCCTTCGATGGGCTCTCCCACTCCCTCCTCTCCCTCCCCCACGCAGAGGCATCCTCCAGGCCCCGCCCGCGCTGCGAATGACGGGCTCCGACCCTCGGAGCCTTTCGCGGGCCGAATCCCAGCGTCCCGTTAGCGCGGCCAGCTAAACTGAACCACCAAAATGTGGCCTCTGGATCTCACCTGGAGAGGCCGCCTCGGAGTGGCCAGTTTCTCCCCCCCCCGGAATTTTATTTTATTTTTTAAGAAAAAGCCCTGGTTGGATAACGTTTGTAATGTGTGAAGTGCAGGTGTTTGTGCTGGCCCCTTGTTATTTAAGCCTAACCAGTTTTGCTGTTATTATTTATTACATTTGTATAACCACCACAAGCTGAGGCTCCAATACTTTGGCCACCTCATGAGAAGAGAAGAATCATTGGAAAAGACCCTGATGTTGGGAAAGATGGAGGGCACAAGGAGAAGGGTACGACAGAGGACGAGATGGTTGGATAGTGTTCTCGAA